>NC_081362.1:94523686-94848186 GCF_030684315.1 Stegostoma tigrinum
AGAAGGGCTCCTGTGCTTCTAGTCTTGACTACTGTTATGTTTTTAGTTGCTTTACATTCTAATTTTTCTCAGTGTAAATATAGAACAGGCATGAGAATCCACCCAGGCTCGCCAAAATGCTAATATAGGCTAGAAAATTCAATACAGATGATAATCACTGCCTAGTGAAATTTGCACAGGCATTAACATATTTCCAGAGAATTTTATAAAACAAGTCAGTCACATCCAGGTGGGCCTTTTGCAAACTTAAATAATGTCAAGGAATTCCTTTGAGATCCCTTTCACCCTTGCTAGTACTTTACTGGCAGCGATGGGAGTGATTTGGAGGGTTGCGGGAAATGGGAGCTCTCTCTTCCCTCTCTTGTGCACTATGCTTCTAGTCAAGAGACCCCACTTACTGCATGTTGGGAGGTCAGACTGCTCCCAAAACATCCGTTCTTTCCAGGCGCAGTCCATAAAGTGTCTACTTATTCCTGGGGGTGCTGCTGAGACTGCTGATTTGGCAACCCTTGCAATTGGCCAGCATCTCCTAGGTATGGGCAACTGACCCTTTGAAACTCATAAACTCCAGTGAGAATTGCACAGGTGGTTCTGGCTTTCTAGCCTGTCATCAGCAACCCGCCATTAGAATAACATTCTGCCCCATGAACCCCATTTTTCTCACTTCACGGTTGCAGCCAGAGCAGCTGAGCACTTCCAGCAAAATTTGTTGATATGTTAATCTGTGGGGGCCCCAGTTTTCTCTCAAGAGGTTGCAAAAAGATTCCGTGATACTATCTCCAAAAAGAGCCCACAAACTCTCCACAGTATCCTGATCAATATTTATCTCTCAATCAAAATTGACCAAATGAAAAGGGAATGCCAACGTTCTATAACACAGGGAGCTTTCTCAGAGCAGATTGGCCATCAGGTTGCCCATATCATTAAAATAACTGTGCTTCCAAAATACTTCATCACCTGTGAAACATTTTGCGATATCAAAAGGTTGTGAAACGTATTGCATAAATGCAATTATTTATTTTCACAAACAGAACATTTCACAAAGTGAACGTAGAACATAGAACATTACAGCACAGTACAGGCCCTTCAGCCCTCGATGTTGTGCCGACCTGTCATACCGATCTCAAGCCCATCTAACCTACACTATTCCATGTACATCCATATGCTTGTCCAATGATGACTTAAATGTACCTAAAGTTGGCGAATCTACTGCCGTTGCAGGCAAAGCGTTCCATTCCCTTACTACTCTCTGAGTAAAGAAACTACCTCTGACATCTGCCCGATATCTTTCACCCCTCAATTTAAAGCTATGCCCCCTCGTGCTCGCCATCATCATCCTAGGAAAAAGGCTCTCCCTATCCACCTTATCTAACCCTCTGATTATTTTATATGTTTCAATTAAGTCACCTCTCAACCTTCTTTCTAATGAAAACAGCCTGAAGTCCCTCAGCCTTTCCTCGTAAGACCTTCCCTCCGTACCAGGCAACGTCCTAGTAAATCTCCTCTGCACCCTTTCCAAAGCTTCCACATCCTTCTTATAATGCGGTGACCAGAACCGTACGCAATACTCCAAGTGCAGCCGCACCAGAGTTTTGTACAGCTGCAGCGTAACCTCTTGGTTCCAGAACTCGATCCCTCTATTAATAAAAGCTAAAACACTGTATGCCTTCTTAACAGCCCTGTCAACCTGGGTGGCAACTTTCAAGGATCTGTGTACATGGACACCGAGATCTCTCTGCTCATCTACACTACCAAGAATCCTACCATTAGCCCTGTACTTTGCCTTCCGGTTACTCCTACCAAAGTGCATCACCTCACACTTGTCTGCATTAAACTCCATTTGCCACCTCTCAGCCCAGCTCTGCAACTTAGCTATGTCTCTCTGCAACCTACAGCATCCTTCGTCGCTATCCACAACTCCACAGACCTTAGTGTCATCTACAAATTTACTAACCCATCCTTCTATGCCCTCATCCAGGTCATTTATAAAAATGACAAACAGCAGTGGACCCAACACCGACCCTTGCGGTACACCACTAGCAACTGGTCTCCAGGATGAACATTTCCCATCAACTACCACCCTCTGTCTTCTTTCAGCAAGCCAATTTCCAATCCAAACTGCTATATCTCCCACAATTCCATTCCTCCGCATTTTGTACAATAGCCTATTATGGGAAACCTTATCGAACACATTGTTGAAATCCATATACACCACATCAACCCGTTTACTCTCATCTACCTGTTTGGTCACCTTCTCAAAGAACTCAATAAGGTTTGTGAGGCATGACCTTCCCTTCACAAAATGGTGCAGACTATCCCGAATCAATTTATTCTTTTCTAGATGATTATAAATCCTATCCCTTATAACTTTTTCCAACACTTTACCAACAACTGAGGTAAGGCTCACTGGTCTATAATTACCAGGGTTGTCTCTACTCCCCTTCTTGAACAGGGGAACCACATTTGCTATCCTCCAGTCATCTGGTACTATTCCTGTAGACAATGACGAGTTAAAGATCAATGCCAAAGCCTCGGCAATCTCCTGCCTGGCTTCCCAGAGGATCCGAGGATAAATCCCATCCAGCCCAGGGGACTTATCTATCTTCAACCTCTCAAGGATTTCTAATACCTCTTCCTTCTGAACCTCAATCCCACCTAGTCTGGTAGCCTGTATCTCAGTATTCTCCTCGACAACATTGTCGTTTTCTAGAGTGAATACTGTTGAAAAATATTCATTTAGCGCTTCCCCTATCTCATCTGACTCCACACACAACTTACCACTACTATCCTTGATTGGCCTTCATCTTACTTTCGTCATTCTTTTATTCCTTAAATACCTATAGAAAGCCTTAGGGTTTACCCTGATCCTATCTGCCAACAACTTCTCATGTCTCCTCCTGGATTTTCTGAGCTGTCTCTTTAGGTCTTTCCTGGCTACCTCGTAGCCCTAGAGTGCCCTAACTGAGCCATCACATCTCATCCTAACATAAGCCTTCTTCTTCCTCTTGACCAGAGATTCCACCTCCTTCGTAAACCATGGCTCCCGCACTCTACAGCTTCCTCCCTGCCTGACAGGTACATACTTATCTAGGACACACAGGAGCTTTTCCTTGAATAAGCTCCACATTTCTACTGTGCCCATCCCCTGCAGTTTTCTTCCCCATCCTATGCTCCCTAAATCTTGCCTAAGCTCATCGTAATTGCCTTTCCCCCAGCTATAACTCTTGCCCAGTCGTATACACCTATCCCTTTCCATCACTAAAGTAAACATAACAGAATTATGATTGCTATCACCAAAGTGCTCACCTACCTCCAAATCTAACACTGGCCAGGCTCGTTACCCAGTACCAAATCTAATGTGGCTTGGCCCCTTGTTGGCCTATCTACATATTGTGTCAGGAAGCCGTCCTGCACGCACTGGACAAAAACTGACCCATCGATAGTACTCGAACTATAGTGTTCCCAGTCAATATTTGGAAAGTTGAAGTCCCCCATGACAACTACCCTGTCTCTCTCACTCCTATTGAGAATCATCTTTGCTATCCTTTCCTCTACATCTCTGGAAGTCTTTGGCGGCCTATAGAAAACTCCCAACAGGGTGACCTCTCCTTTCCTGTTCCTAACCTCAGCCCACACTACCTCAGTTGACAAGTCCCCAAACATCCTTTCTGCAACTGTAATACTGTCCTTGACCCAACAATGCCACACCTCCGCCCCTTTTACCATCTTCTCTGTTCTTACTGAAACATCTAAATCCCAGAACCTGCAACAACCATTCCTGTCCCTGCTCTATCCATGTCTCCGAAATGGCTACAACATCGAAGTCCCAGGTACTAACCCATGCTGCAAGTTCACCCACCTTATTCCGGACGCTCCTGGCATTGAAGTAGACACACTTCAAACCAACTTCTTGTTTGCCGGTGCCATCTTGCTTCCCTGAAACTTTATTTCGGACCACCCTATTATCAACCTTTTCTATAGTCGAACTACAATTTTGGTGCCCATTCCCCTGCTGAATTAGTTTAAATCCACCCGAATAGCCTTAGCAAACTTCCCCCCCAGGATATCGGTACCCCTCTGGTTCAGGTGAAGACCACCTTGCTTGTAGAGGTCCCACCTACCCCAGAAAGAGCCCCAATTATCCAAGAATCCAAAACCCTCCCTCCTGCACCATCCCTGTAGCCACGTGTTCAACTCCTCTCTCTCCCTATTCCTCGCCTCACTAGCACGTGGCACGGGCAACAAACCAGAGACAACAACTCTGTTCGTCCTAGCTCTCAGCTTCCATCCTAGCTCCCTGAATTTCAGCCTTAAATCCCCATCTCTCTTCCTACCTATGTCTTTGGTGCCAATGTGGACCACGACTTGGGGCTGCTCCCCCTCCCCCTTAAGCATCCCAAAAACATGATCAGAGACATCACGCACCCTGGCAACTGGGAGGCAACACACCAACCGTGAGTCTCTCTCGTCCCCACAGAACCTCCTATCTGTCCCCCTAACTATGGAGTTCCCAATGACTAATGCTCTGCTCCTCTTCCCCCTTTCCTTCTGAGCAGCAGGGACAGACTCTGTGCCAGGGACCTGTGCCCCACTGCTTTCCCCTGGTAAGTCGTCCCCCGCAACAGTATCCAAAACGGTATACTTATTGTTGAGGGGAATGGCCACAGGGGATCCCTGCACTGCCTGCCGGTTCCCTTTCCGTCCCCTGACCGTAACCCATCTGCCTTTTTCCTGTGCTTGAGGAGTGACTACCTCCCTGTAACTCCTCTCAATAACCCCTTCTGCCTCCTGAATGATCCGAAGTTCATCCAGCTCCAGCTCCAGTTCCCTAATGCGGTTTTCAAGGAGCTGGAGTTGGGTGCACTTCCCGCAGATGTAGTCAGCAGGGATACTAGTGGTGACCCTTACCTCCCACATTCTGCAGGAGGAACATTTAACTGCCCTGACCTCCATTCCCATTAGTCTAAATTCCCAAGACTTAAAAAATAAACTTGTTACCTTACCAATCAGGCACACAGAACCTTTTTTTTGGTTAGAGGAGGAGGATGGGTGGGAGACACTACCCGGGTAGTGTTTCGGGTAGCGCAACCACACAAATATATTACCTCACTCACTCACCAGTCCCGTGTCGGCTCCTGCTCAGCGTCCCTCCGCCTATTCATGAGGTAAGCTCTTTATAGATTCAAAAACCACGACTCACCGGCTTCTCGACAGGCTCCTGCTCGCGCTGCTGCTCAACCAGAAATGAAGTTTCAATGCAAAGCATTTTGGTCAGAAATAGTAAAGTAAAATAAATTGAACAAAATAATGTTTGTCATTCAGTTAAAGTGACCCTTGTCAAAACTGTGAGGTGCTTCTGAGTTTGAATTGTTTTCTTCCTGGTGCTAACTCTCGAGCTATGTCTCTAGCCTTGGCTGGAATTTTACCCAGACCTTTTCTTACTGGGTGAGACAAGGGGCAGCTTGACATAATCCGTCTCCTCTCTTTTCAGGCCATTTTTTTTCCACAGCCTGGAAGCAGAGTTGCTGCCTGCTGACTGATATTGTGTGAATGGCCAGACCCCACATGGAATACAAATTTTAACCTTGGCACCATACCCCCCGCCCCGAGGAGAACAACCAGATAGTGGATGAAAAAGGTGATGTTTTGTGGACAGTTCTCATAGATTAGACTTCCAAGTGTAGTAGATTTAAAGGCGGTCTAATAGAGGCAATCTCCAATATTGAAACATTTATAGTAGCATAGAGCCATACAGCAAGCAAACAGACCCTTCCATCCAACTTGTCCATGCTGACCAGGTTTCCCAAACTAAACTAATCCGTGTCCGTGTCTGGACCGTGTCCCTCCCAACTTTTCCTATTCATGTACCTGTCCAATGTATCTTAAATATTCACATGTACTGAGATTAAAGGTAGAGGTGGGTGGGTGATGGGAAGGAGGGGTATGGGTAGTAGACCAGAAGTTTAAAATTGGACAGATATTATTGAGGGATAACATTACATAAAGGGAAGTGGGAATCTAGACCTCTGCCCTTGAAAAAACTTTTGAGGCCAGGGACTATTCGAGAGTTCATCATCGAGCTTTGTGGTGTTTTGTTAAATATAATTAAGCATTGTGGAACTAAGCCAGGTACATGGAGTTAAGACATAAGTCAGAAACAATCTCAGGTAGGTCGAAAATCACATGACACCAGGTTACGGTCCAACAGGTTTCTTTGAAAATGCAAGTTTTTTGAGCTTAGTTCCTTCCTCAGGCTGATGTGAAAGAGAGAGTATAAGATACAAAATTCATAAGCAGAAAGGTAACAACCTGAAAACTGGCCACCTCTTGTTGAATCTTTAATTAGCCAGGAAGTAGACTAGTGAATAAAATGCAAAATCTAGATTCCTTTCAAGTCATCGTTCCGAGATAATTAAAGGCTTTATTAATGTATACAAAAGTTGACATCTCAGGTCAGAGAATGCAGTTTTGGTGTGAGGTTCTGCTTGGAATCTGTCTATATTTTAAACTGGGGTCAGGTTTTACTTTTTGAGCAAAACAGAATGTATCTGCAACGGCACAAACACTTTGGATGAAATAATTCATGTGTGTGTCTGCATCTATGTGTGTGTGTGTGTGCGTGTGTGCGCGCGCGCACGCGCGTGTGTGTGTGTGTGCGTGTGAGAGAGAGAGAGAGAGAGAAAATTGTGTGAGAGACTCTGTGTGTGTGTGTGTGTGTGTTTGTGTGTGTGTGTGTGTGTGTGTGTATAGTGTGATGAGGTCACGTGGAGTGCAACATGTACCCAAGATCCTGGTTGAGGCCATCCTGATAGGTATGTATTTTGCATGTTGTGTATCTTGAAGTCCACCTTGAAGGACGCTTACCCTCAGATGGAACACTCCTATCAGAGGATTGTTGCATTGTGGCCATTCATCCATTGGTGTAGCATCTGCATGGTCTCGCGAATATACCGTGCCTTGGGACATCCTTGCCTGCATCAAGTCACATGAGTATCTGCTGTGTACGTGGTGGGTGATGTTCCTATGTGTGACGGTAGTGTCCATGTCAATGATCGGACATGTCTTGCGGAGGTTGCCACTGCAGGGTTGTGGTCAATAGTGTCCTGAGGCCTGGGTAGTTTACTGCAAACAATGATCTGTTTAAGGTTTGGTGGCTGTTTGAAGGCGAGAAGTGTAGGCATGGGAATGACCTTGACGAGGTTCTCATCATCACAGATAATTGTTGAAGGCTGTGAAGAACATGGCATATTTTCTCTGCTCTAAGGAAGGACTGGATGATGTAGGGTACCCTATTGGTTGTATCTTGTATCTGTCTTCTGAGGAAGTCATTACAGTTTTTTTGCTGTGGCATGATGGAATTGACGATCAATGAGTTGAACATCATGTTCTGTTCTTATGAGGGGATCCTTCCACACCTTCACTAGTCTGTTACATTTCCCCTCATTGGAGCAGATCCTGTGTATGCGTAGGGCTCGCCCATAGGGGATGGCTGTTTTAATATGTTTCGGGTGGAAGCTAGAAAAATTGGCAGCGTTGTGAGGTTATCCGTGGGCTTGCTGTTAGAGTGAGGGACTGGGGTATCCGTCCCTGATGGAGCTGTGTGTATCCAAGAATGAGACTGAATCTAAAGAGCAGTCCATGGTAAATCTGATGGTGGGATGAAACTTGTTGATATTGCTATGTAGTTGTTTAGGTGATTCCTCACCATGAGTTCAAAGGAAGAAAATGTCATCAATCTATCTGGTGTATAGCGTTGGTTGGAGGTTCTGCGCAGCAAAGAAGTCTTGTTGAACCTGTGCATAAAAGTGTCAGCAATTTGGCAAACAGATCTGATCCCCATGGCTGTGCAATGTGTCTGAATGAAAAAATGGTTGTTGAAGGTGAAGACATTGTGATTGAGGATGAAGTGGATGAGTTGTAGGATGGCATCTGGAAATTGGCTGTTGTTGGTATTGAGCACTAATGTTGTTGTAGCGATACCATCATTGTGGGGGATGCTGGTGTAGGGTGTTGAAAATTCCTTTGTGATGAGGAGTGTTTCTAGTTTGAATCGTGTTAGTAAGAGATGAGGTTTGAGAGTCTGAATGGCCTTCTTCTGTTCCTATTTACAGGGGTAACCAATAATTATGTTAATACCGGTAGTGTAAGTTATATATAAGTATGTAAATACCGTGTAAGTTAGCAAGGTGATCAGTCCAATGCCCAGAGCAGGTACAGAGGGTAGTGCCAAGGTGTTTGGTAGGCTTGCCTTTATTGGTCAGAGCATTGAGTATGGGAGTTGGGAGGGCATATTGTGTCTGTACAGGACATTGGTTAGCTACTATAAGAATACTGCATGCAATCCTGGCCTCCTTGCCATAGGAAGGATGTTGTGAAACTTGAAAGGGTTCAGAAAACATTTAAAAGGATGTTGCCAGGTTTGCAGTGTTTGAGCTACCAGGAGAAGCTGAATGGACTGGGGTTAGTTTCCCTGGAGCGTCGGAGGCTGAGGACTGACCTCAGAGACGTTTATAAAATCATGAGGGGCATGGATAGGGTGGATAAACAAGGTCTTTTCAGCAGAATGAGCGAATCCAAAACTGGAGGGTATAGGTTTAACATAAGAGCGGAAAGATTTAAAACAGACACAAGGGACAACTTTTTCGTGCAGTTAGGGATGCATGTATGGAACAAGCTGCCAGAGGAAGTGGTGGAGGCTGGTACAATTACAACATGAGTATATGAATAAGAAGGGTTTAAAGTGATTTGGGGCACATGTTGGCAAATAAGACTAGATTAATTTAGGATATCTGGTCAGCATAGACTGAAGGGCCTGTCTTTGTGCTATATATATCTCTATGGCTCTAATTCACATGAGGTAAGCATGACTTAACAGGCAAAATGTGGTTGAACACGTCACAGTCTACACCTCAAATGGCAGACACATCCAGGACAGAAGCAATAAATTCCTAGCAAACACCCCATACTCAGCATTGACAGGTATCCTGGACACCACAATGCCCCTGCACTATCATTAAAAGGTAGTTGCGCACCCAGCCAGGGTCTAGCAGTCCCAATTGCTCAGCAGAGCTCAAGACGTTAGCCCTGACGTGGCAGACTAGGGGAGTTCGACACATGCCTTATAGACAGGAGCCTATGAATTGGGCTGACGTCCTCTTGCCCACACGAGCAACAGAGGGGCTGATAACACCTGCATGTTTTGAATTTGCTAACTGGATAAATGTGGGTGCTGCCATCCGGAGGAAAGCCCAGCAGTACTGGAAGAAGATCTCTACATTTCTCCACTCTGCCACAGTAAGTGCCACCATCTTCACTTTGCTGTTTGACCCTCATTTCTGTTACTGCACTGACCTCTCATCATCAAAGCTCTACCATTTCTACCATTGAATGCAGAATCCTCCTTCACTCCCTCACACTACCCACCCCCTCAAACCTCACACTACTGACCCTAAGCTGTCTACTCACTCACTCAAAGCATCCCTCTGAATGCCAGAGGATCCCTCAGCCATGAATCCCAACTCCATGGAGCTACATTAACCAGTCTGAACCCTGGTTTCATGGAGATTCTGCCTTGCTCCCGATTAACTGAGGGATCACGAACGACTGTTCACAGACTTGTTTGATGTGGCCTATTAAAATACCCCGACAGATTCCTGCCCCCATTCCTAGGCCGGATCAAATGTATCAACCTTGGATCATTTAAAAATTACAGCCTCCCATCAACTAACTGTTTCCTTTCACAGCAGCTTACAGAACACACAGCCAAAAAAAAATTGATTTCTTCAGAGCGAAGAGGACAAAGGGAAGCAATAGTCTAGCAGTATTAACACTGGACTATAATGCAGAAACCCAGGTTTCTGAAGTTCAAACCCCACTGCGGTAGATGGTGGAGTTTGAATTCAATAAAAAGTCTGGAAACAAGATTCCAATGATGATTTGTCTTGGCACGATGGCTCAGTGGTTAGCAGAACTACCTCACAGTGCCAGGGACCTGGGTTCAATTGCATACTCGGGTAACTGTCTGTGTGGAGTTTGCACATTCTCCCCGTGTCTGCGAGGGTTCCCTCCGGGTGCTCCGGTTTCCTCCCACAACCCAAAGATGTGCTTGCTCGGTGGTTTGGCAATGCTAAATTGCTCATAGTACTCAGGGATGTGTAGATTAGGTGGGTTATAGGGGGAAGGGCCTGGGCAGGATGCATTACAGAGAGTCGGTGTGGACTTGTTGGGCTGAAGGGCCTGTTTCCACACTGTAGGAATTCTATGATTCTACGACCCTGAATCCATTGTCGATTGTCGGGAACAAACTGACTTGGTTTACTAGTGTCATTTAGGGAGGGAAACTGCCATCCTTACCTGGCCTGGTCACTTACATGTGACTCCAGACCCACAGTCAATGTGATTGAATCTTAATTGCCCTCTGGGCAATTAGGAATGGCCAATAAGTGCTGGTGTAGCCAGCAATACCCTCATCCCATGAATAATAGAGAAGCATCTTTTCAGTTGACGAAGTGTGCTGTCATGCTGTGAAGTTATAGCAAAGATTTCTATTGGAGTGACTAGAAGGTAAATGGACACATTGATCTGAATTTACCATTTGACCACACAAGAGAATAATAGTGACTGTACAAAACAAGACTGTCACATTCTTCTCAGTAAAAGGGGTGTGTTGCTATGGCAATAGGCCTTCCAAATTGTTCCCTTAACATCTTCCGGTAAATCACAGAGAAAAGTAACTGTGTGGGAGAGTTACCTAAATAGGTCAATTTGCATCACTCCCCTAAATAACTTTGCACCACTGTCTGCAGCCCAGTAGAAGTAATATCCTTTGTACAAGTGACGTGAGCAGTTCAGTAAATATCGTCTTCAACATAACTAAGAAAATGACACAGTCTTTCCTCTGCTGTGGTTCCACACATAGACAGCCTTGTTGATCTTTAAGAGGCCCTATTCTCTCCCCAGTTATGCTATTGACCTTAATGTGCTCGTAGAATATCTTAGGATTCTCCTTAGCCTTATTTGCCAAAACTATCTTGTGTCCCCTTTTTGCCCCCCTGATTTCCCTTTTAAGTATACTCCTAATCCCCTATACTCATCCAAGTATTCACTTGATCCCAGCTGTCTATACTTGACCTTTACCTCCTTCTTTATCTTGGCCAGAGCCTCAATTTCTAGTCATCCAATGGTCACTACACCTACCAGCCTTGCTATTCACACTAACAGGAACATACTGTCTTTGAACTCTCATCAGTGACAGTGAGTCTGACATAATGGTGAGTGGGCTGTTGGATGGTATTCTGAGAGACATGATCTACATGCATTTGGAAAGGCAACGACTGACTAGGGATAGTAAACATGGCTTTGTACATGGGAAATCTTGTCTCATAAGTTTGATTGCATTTTTTGAAGAGATTACCAAGAAGATAGATGAAGGTAGAGTGGCAGACATTATCTACATTGACCTTAGCAAGGCCTTTGACAAGGTCCCAGATGGTAGGCTGGTAAGTCAGGTTAGATCACTTGGGAGAGGTACTCAGCTGGATACAAAATTGGCTTGATGGTAGAAAACAGAGGGTGGTGGTAGAGCAAGATAATAAGAACTGTAGATGCTGGAGAATCCGAGATAACAAGGTGTAGAGCTGGATGAACACAGCAGGCCAAGCAGCATCTTAGGAGTAGGAAAGCTAATGTTTCGGGCCTAGACCCATCAGTTTTCCTGCTCCTAAGATGCTGCTTGGTTTGCTGTATTCATCCAGCTCTACACCTTGTTATCTCAGTGGTGGTAGAGTGTTGTTATTCAATTTAGAGGCCTCTGACCAGTAGTGTGCCACAAGGATCAATTCTGGGTCCACTGTTGAATGGGAGTATAGAGAGTATGGTTAGTATATATGTGGATGGCAGTAAAATTAATGGTATAGTGGATTGTGATGAAGGTTGATCAGATGGGCCAATGGGTTGAGGAGTAGCAGATGGAGTTTAATTTAAATAAATGCAAGATGTGATATTTTGGTAAGGCAAACCAGGGCAGGACTTAGTCGGTTAATGGCAGAGACCTGGGGATTGTGGTTGAACAGAAGGTACAAAGGATTACAGGTTCATAGTTCCTTGAAAGTGGTATCACAGGTAGACAGTGTGGTGAAGAAGGCATCTGGCATGCTTGCCTTCATTAGTCAAAATAGTTGAGTATAGGAGTTGGGATGTATTGTTGTAGCCGTGCAAGACATTGGTGAGGCTTCTTTTGGAATACTGTGTACAAGTCTGGTCACCCTGCCAGAGGAAGGATGTTGTTAAACTGGAAAAGGTACAGAAAATATTTACAAGGATGTTGCTAGGACTAGAGGTTTTTGAGTTACAAGGAGAGGCTGGATAAACTGCAACATTTTCCCCCTGGAGTCTAGGAGGCTTAGGGGTGACCTTATAGAGGTTTTTAATATAGTGAGAGGCATAGAAAGGATGAATATCTAAGGATTTTCCCCCGGGGTAGGGGAGCTCAACACTAGATGGTGAGAGGGAAAGATTGAAAAGGAATCTTAGGGGCAACTTTTTCAGACAGAGGGTGGTACATGTATGGAGTGAGCTTCCAGGGGAAGTGGTGGAGACAGGTTCAATGACAGCATTTAAAAGACATTTGGAAAGATACAAGGGTAGGAAAGGTTTAGAGGAATGTGGGCAAAATACAAGCAAATGGCACTGAGTCTATTTGGATACCTGGTTGGCATGAACAAGGTGGATGGGAGGGTCTGTTTCTGTTTTCTAGAGTTAACATTTTTTCATAGAGTTTTCACAGCATGGGAAGAGATCCTTCAGTCCATCATGTCTGTGCCAGCCATCAACCATCCATCTCTTCTAACCCTATTTTCCAGCACCGGGCCCATAGTTTTGGACGCTTTGGCGTTTGCAAAAAAAAATGCCATAGATTTGGAGTAAGTGATGATGGAAGAGCAAAAAGAAAATGATAGGATGGAAGAAGAGAGATTAAACAACAAAACATTTCATAGTACAGAAGCCAAAGGGAGTGTTGGTGAGCATAGTTTCTTTGTAACAGAGCCTAGCATAGATAAT
Source organism: Stegostoma tigrinum (assembly GCF_030684315.1). Taxonomy (NCBI): domain Eukaryota; kingdom Metazoa; phylum Chordata; class Chondrichthyes; order Orectolobiformes; family Stegostomatidae; genus Stegostoma; species Stegostoma tigrinum. Next base: position 94,536,746 of record NC_081362.1, read on the forward strand.
GACAGAGGCCATTGAGAACTGTAGACCCTGTTCCTCCCAAACTACACATCATATCTCCGAAAAAAAAGCTTTGAAAGTTAATTCCTGAAAGAAAATGTGTATTTGAGCGATAGTGATGGAATACCAGATGTAGCTGTGTTATACAGGTGACAATTATTTTAGTCGGAAAAACTGATTTCACACGAAATTTAGCAGCTAAGAGCATTGCAATCAGTTGCAAACTGTCCAAATTCATGTTCGATAAACAAGAAAAAAACTTTTCCAATTGATGTGCTGAGAGCAGAGCTGCTGTGATAAGTGATGGAGATGGAATTGTGCTCAGTTTGAATTCACAATGGGTTCTTTAGCAGAATGCTTGTTTTAGCCTATCTTTTCTACAATCATGGATTACACTCAATGGTATCTAGTGGGCTTTTATTTCAATCTGAGAAGCCTAACAGTAAGGAAAAATGCGCACTCATGCTGCAGGTAAATTCACCAGAGTCTGCTCTCTCAACTGGAGAGGGATAATTGGTGATGATCTAACCTGAGGGTCCCTATGCCTCAGTGTGGAAATTGACCCACACTGTAGGTGTCACTCTACATTACTAACTAGGTGTCAAATCAACTGAACAAATGCGGTAAGAGCTATATATTGAAAGGAAGTGTTGAATTTTGCAAAGAGTGAAAGGAAAGGCCGAGTGGATACAAACCTCGGCTGTCTAACTTTCCTCATAAAACCAGCAATTCATTCCAGCTGATAGTCTAGTGAACCTTTTCTGAACAGCTTTAGGATAAAATGACACAGCTCTCTGTGAAACGGTGCATTCACCGAGCTCTGTTTCTTTGAAGTGTTAATTAGGAAAGGTCAGTTTTAATGCTAGACAACAGGCTGTGTGCTCACCCAGTGTTGTTAGAATAAGGTGCCAAGTACATGGTCAGGGACTGATTGCCACAAACTAATTGTGTTATTGTGACATCAGAAAGGCATGTACAATTAAACTAGGATATTGGTGAATGCCCAAAACTTGAGAGCTCAAGTGAAAGAGCAAAATGAACCACGGTCCCCATGTCATTGCACTTTGGGATTATCATAGCATCTTGCAATAATACTGTGACATGATTTCAGTAAAGCATTCAAAGGAAGTTCACTGGAGTGTTTATCAATTAAAATTTAACACCAGAGGAGGCAATGGCCTCGTAGTATTATCACCGGACTGTTACTCTAGAGACCCAGGTAACATTCTGGGAACCTGGGTTCAATTCCCACCAAGGCAGATGGTGGATTGTGAATCCAATAAAAATATGGAATTGAGTATCTAATGGTGGCAATAAGTCCATTGTTGATTGCTGTCAAAGCCCATCTGCTTCACTAAAACCCTTTAAGGAAGGAAACTGACATCCTTACCTGGTCCGACTGATATGTGACTCCTGGCCCTCTGCAATGTGGTTGACTCTTAACCACCTGATGGGCAATAAAACGACCTAGCCAGTGATGCAGTCATCCTGGGAATGCTTATAAAATACCAAGAAAGCATTTCTGGGGACAAACAGCTCAATGCTTGTTGGAGGAGGTAGATTTTTGAAGAATACCTAAAGAGGCAAAGATGGGGTGAAGTGTCATGAAGGAATTCCAGAGCCTAGGGCTGAGATAGCTGGAGGCTTGGCCACCAAGGATGGGACAATTAAAATCTGGAATACAAAGAACAATAAAGCACAGGAACTGGCCCTTCAAGCCTGCGTTTTACCCTTCCATACCAAAACTGTCTTCACTTACAGTGCCTGTATCCATTTATTCCATTCCTATTCATGTATTCATCCAGGCATTTTTTGAATACAGCTCCTGTGTCTGCTTCTAACACCACCTCTAGAGGCACATTCCAGGCACTCGCCACCCCTTAGTGAGAAAAACATGCCTCACACATCTCCTTTAAACTTCCCCCTTCGCACCTTGAACCTATATCCACTGGTAATCAACCCCTCCATCCTGGGAAAAAGCCTCATGCTTTCCACGCTATCTTATAACATTCTATCAAGTCGCCCCACGCCCCCCTCAAACTCCTGCGTTCCAGTGAAAACAAACCCAGTCTATCCTGGATAATAAAATGTGAGGCTGGATGAACACAGCAGGCCAAGCAGCATCTCAGGAGCACAAAAGCTGATGTTTCGGGCCTAGACCCTTCATCAGAGAGCCCAGTCTATCCTGTCTTTCTTCGTAGCTAAAATCTTTTGTACCAGGCAACATCCTTGTAAACCTTTTCCATAACCGCTCCAAAGCATCCACATACTTCTAGTGTCTTGTTAGTCTTGTTTATCCTTATACTCCGTGTCCCTTTCAATGAAGGCAAGCATGCCATAGGCCCTTTCTTTATAATATTGTCTACCTCAATTTTCAAGAGGCTAGGATTACAGAAGTGGAGATATTTTAGAGTTTATGGTGTTCGAGGTGCCTGCAGAGATGGGAGGGGATGGCACTATGGAGGGACTCAAAAACAAGGATAACAATTTTAACAAAAACAAAGTTCCTGGAAAAGTAGGTCTGGCAGCATCTGTGGAGGAGAAAACAGAGTTAATGTTTCGGGTCCGGTGACCCTTCCTCAGAACTTTGAAGAATTTTATGATTGCCATGTTGCTAAATCATAGCACCAACTGGTTGCCCATTCAGGCTGGGGATGAAGAAAAATTCATCTCTTTTTTTGTGATATGCTCCATGAGCCAGATCCTTGCCCACTCACTTAACGGATCTATATCCCTCTGCAGACTTTCAGCATCTTCTGCACACTTTGGTCTCCCACTTATTTTAGTGTCACCTGCAAACTTTGGCACACCACCCTTTGTCCCCAACTCTAAATCTCCTCTGCAAATTGTAAACATTTGCAGCCCCAACACTGATCCCTGAAGGCATACCACTAGCCACTGATTGCTAACCAGAAAAATGCCCATTTATCTCTGCTCTTTGCTTTCTGTTTGGTAACTAGCTTCTATCCGTTCTAATACCTATGATGCCATGCACCTTTATCTTACAAAAGAGTCTTTTGTGTGGCATCTTGTTGAATGTTACTGTTGGGTACATTATAGTAGGATTTGAAAGTAAGCTTTACATTTACATAATGTCTCTCAACGTACCAAGAAATTTAAAGGTGTTGTGAAATCACAGTAAAGAGCGATCACAACCATCCGGGTAGACGTGGAGAGGATGTTTCCTTGTATGGGACAATCTGGAGCTAGGACTCACTGTTTGAAATTCAGGGGTCACCCTTTTAAGGAGGGAAAACTGGGAAAGTGTGAGGCTATGCGCTTTTTTAAGAAGATGAGCAGCACAGACTATTTTTGAAATGGGAAGAAAATTCGGAAGTCCGAAGTGGAAAGAGATCTGGAAGTTCTAGTCCAGGATTCTCTCAAGGTAAACTTGCAGGTTGAGTCAGTATTTAGGAAGGCAACTGCAACTTTGGCATTTATTTTGAGAAGACTTGAATATAAAAGCAGGGATGTACTACTGAGGATTTATAAGGCTCTGGTCAGGCCACATTTGAAGCGTTGTGTGCAATTTTGGGCTCCATATCTGAGGAAAGATGTACTGACCCTGGAGCAGGTCCAGAGGAGGTTCATGAGAATGGCCCTAGGAATGAAAATCTTAACATATGAGGAATGTTTGAAGGCTCTGTCTATACTCAAAGGAGTTTAGAAGGATGAGGGGGGATCTAATCGAAACTTACAGAATACTGAATGGCCTGGACAGAGTGGATGTTGGGAAGATTGGTAGGAGAGACTAGGACCTGAGGGCATAGCCTTAGAGTAAAGTGAAGACCTTTTAGAACAGAAATAAGGAGAAACCTCTTCAGCCAGAGAGTGGTGAATCTATGGAATTCACTGCCACAGAAGGCTGTGGAGGCCAGGTCATTGAGTATATTTAAGACTGAGATAGATAGGTTCTTGACTGTTAAAGGAATTGAGAGTTACAGGGAGAAAGCAGGAGAATGGGGTTGGGAAATTTATCACCCATGATTGAATGGTGGAGCAGACTCAATGGGCTGAATGGTCTAGTTTCTGCTCCTATGTCTTACGGTCTTATTGACAAGGTGATATTTTTCCTTTTTGGTTTGGATGTGGAGCTTTTGAGTATTTTTCAGCCTGACTTGGATAGATTATTGCAAAATAAAGTGGTATGATCTTATTGAACAGCAGAACATGCATGAGGTGTTGAATGGCCTACTCCTGCTCCTTGTTCATATGTTTGTATCATTTGTGAAATACAGTAGCTAACTTCCACAAAGCAAGATCCCACAATCAGCAATGTTATTAATCAGTAGTTAATGAGTTTTTGTTCTTGCTGTTAATTTGAGGGATAAGTATGGTCTATGCACTAAGTGGAACACGCTTTCTCTCTCTAGAAGAGGCCAGGATGAGTTGACAGAGGGTGGAAGTTTGGAGGAAGTCAACCAACACGGAATTAGCAAAGCTTTCTTGCTAACTGAATCTTTATCAAAAACTTCGGATTGCTTCTGTTACAGCTCAGAAAAGCTCCCATGGGATGGTTCTCCTCCATCAAAAAGACCAGAGAGAGAGCTTCCACTTAATGTTTCATGTTACTTCCTGAGTTCCAAAGACTCACAAACCACTGAGAATTTTTTTAATCCTCTCATGGCATGTGGGCACTGTTGGCTGGGCCAGCACTTATTGTCCATCCCTAGATGCCCTTGAGAAGATAGTGGTGAGCTGCCTTGTTGATATAGCGTAGTTACATGCATCATGCAGTTAGAGATGAAAGTCCAGGAGTCTGATCCAATGAAACAGAAGGAATGACAATATATTGCTGAGTCAAGATGGCGAGTGGCTTGGAGGGGAACTTGCAGATGGCGATGTTCCCATGTATCTGCTGCCCTTGTCCTTCTGGATGGTAGTAGCCATGGGTTTGGAAAGAGTTGCTGAAGGAGCCTTGGAGAATTTGCACAGTGCATCCAGGAGATGACATACGCTGCTGCTACTGTAGGCTGACGGTGGAGGGAAGGAAGTTTGTGGATGTGATGCCAACCAAGCTGGCGGTTTTGTCCTGGATGGTGCCAAGGTCTTATTTCTCCTCATTTCTGCATTAAATGGTTAGCCTGTATTTTTAAATATTGCCCCAGTTCTAGATTTTTCCACAAGTGCAAACATCTTTTCAACGTTACCTTATCAAAGGATCTTTGATCAGGATTTTCTGTTTCAATCATTTTGCCCTTAACCTGTCTTCACTCCAGGCATGCAAGCCTGTCCAAAGACAACCTCCTCATACCAGATACTGGTGTAGATTCAGTCGAGATTAATCTTAGATCATTGTTAATTTCTTCTTAACTCCATGTTTCTGCCTTGGTTCTGTTACCTTAAACCTATTAAAAAGTCAAAATCTATTGATCTCCCTCTTTAAATGTAGAACCTCATGGATGTTTTTAGAAGGGGTGGGGTAAGTTCCGGATTTCCACAATCTTTCATGTGAGGAAGTGCTTTGTGACATCAATCCTATATGGGCTTACTCTAATTATAAGGGCACATCCTCCACCCATTCCCTTATCTCAACAAGGTCTGTGCAGCACCCAACAGAGAAAATATTTCTAGCTACCGACCCTATCAAACCTGATAAGCATCTTAACATCTCAATCATGACTGTCTGAATCCTACTGGATGGTGACATCCTCCGTTACACCCTGATCTCATTAAGTCAGATCAGAAGCATATTGTGAGCCCTTTGAAAATGCCTCAGGGATGAGCTTTGACCAAGAAATGAGGGCAATTTGGTGGCAATCCTGTGTACCAATTCCTTCGGATTTCTTGGGAAGTGTAAGGCGCAGGTTAATAGCAGGTGCAGAACGATAGCCAACTCTTCATGCTCCATCAAATGCTTTCAAATACAAAAGATGGATGCTCAAGTCATTGGCATATGAAATGAAATGACTTTCAGCATAATAAAAAGCTGAGGCTTGAGTGCCAAACAATTGTTTGGAAAGCTAAAACTCTTACCAATTCCCCATATGCCACAGCAGGTTATTCAGTCACTAGGTGGCTTTGTGTAGAAGTGATGGAATCATCAATGTATCCCACTGTGATTCTGAGTACAACTTTGTTTCAATTTATTAATGCTCACTCACAAAGGTTTGCATTAACTTGACTTTCATTATAACATCACTGATGTTAATGTTTATCTGAAGGAGCATATCCACTAATGCGGCAGGACGAGATTGAAAACAGTCTAACTCTGGAGGTTCCAAGATGATAAAATGTGAGGCTGGATGAACACAGCAGGTCCAGCAGCATCTCAGGAGCACAAAAGCTGACGTTTCGGGCCTAGACCCTTCATCAGAAAGGGGGATGGGGAGAGGGAGCTGGAATATATAGGGAGGGGGGGGGGGGGGGGCGGGCCGAAGATGGAGAGAAAAGAAGATAGGTGGAGAGAGTTTAGGTGGGGATGTAGGGAGGGGATAGGTCAGTCCAGGGAAGACGGACAGGTCAAGGAGGTGGGATGAGGTTAGTAGGTAGGAGATGGAGGTGCGGCTTGGGGTGGGAGGAAGGGATGGGTGAGAGGAAGAACAGGTTAGGAAGGCAGAGACAGGCTGGACTGGTTTTGGGATGCAGTGGGTGGGGGGGAAAAGCTGGACTGGTTGTGTGGTGCAGTGGGGGGAGGGGATGAACTGGGCTGGTTTAGGGATGCGGTGGGGGAAGGGGACGAACTAGGCTGGTTTTGGGATGCGGTGGGTACTCTCCTCTCCACTTATCTTCTTTTCTCTCCATCTTTGGTCCGCCTCCCCCTCTTTCCCTACTTATTCCAGAACCCTCACCCCATCCCCCTCTCTGATGAAGGTTCTAGGCCTGAAACATCAGCTTTTGTGCTCCTGAGATGCTGCTGGGCCTGCTGTGTTCATCCAGCTTCACAGTTTATTATCTTGGATTCTCCAGCATCTGCAGTTCCCATTATCATTAACTCTAGAGGTTTCAGTACAGTCTGTCCAGGACTTGAATGCATAATCCAGCCTCATATTGGCAGCATGGTACTGAGGGATTGCTGCATTGCCAAGGTTCCAGCATTCACATGAGACATGAGACATGAGAGAGAGGATGTGTTTGCTGTCTTTGGCAGCCATCAATTATGTTTGATTATATTCAGTTGATAGGCATTAAGTGGGCAGTCACTTATGTTCCTACATCTAAGAGAGAGAAGCTGAGCTGATTGTGTGAGGGGATGCATGCTTTTAATGTGTATCTCTGCAAATAAATCCTTATAAAGTCGGGTAAAGAGCAGCTTAAAAGCAAATCAGGAACTTCTGAAAATGTCAAGCATGCCTGGCCACATCTGTGGAACAAAGTAAAGGACAGACACTGGAATGAAGACTGGGAGTTTTTCACAATGTGCATTCTGGAAAAGAATTGATAGTGGATTAAATTCGAGCACAAAACAAAAATGCTCGAAGCAGAGCACCTCAACTTTTGGCAAAGTGTTCCACAGACTTCGGATTTATCTTTGTGTTGAGCATCTTTAATTCAGAACCTCCATCACACCATTTTGTTTTTTTTTTGCTTTTTTGCTGGTTCATGTTTTCTCTATTTTTTTAATCCTTCAACCTCATCTGGATACAAGTTTTGTTTCTTTTCTTAGATAACAAGATGTGGAGCTGGATGAACACAACAGGCCAAGCAGCATCTTAGGAGCAGGAAAGCTGATGTTTCTAAACTGATGGGTCTAGGCCTGAAACGTCAGCTTTCCTGCTCCTCTGATCCTGCTTGTCCTGCTGTGTTCATCCAGTTCCACACCTTGTTATCTCAGATTCTCCAGCATCTGCAGTTCCCATTGTCTCTATTGTTTCTTTTCTTTATCAGTTACCAGGAAACCACTTGTAAGTTAATCTCCACTGGCCTCTGCCTTATCACAGACCTCTTGTTTCCTTGCTTTCCCACTTACAATTATTCAAAAGCTATTACATTTCTTTCTTTCCTCCATTCTGATGTTTCTCTCTCCACCAATGATGCCTGAACTGCTGATCATTCCAACAATTTTAATTTTATTTGCGTAGAGCATGGGTCCAGTTCCACCCTTCACCTTCTGCCTTTTCATCATCGTAGGATCCCTACAGTGTTGAAACAGGCCCTTCGGCCCAACATGTCCACACCAACCCACAGAACAATCCACCCAGACACATCCCCTTACAACCCACCTAATCCACACAACCCTGAACACTATGGGCAACTTAGCATGGCCAATCCACCTACCCTGCACACCTTTGGATTGTGGGAGGGCACTGGAGCACCCGGAGGAAACCCACGCAGACATGGGGACAATGTGCAAACTCCACACAGTCACTCGAGGCTGGAATCAAACCTACGTCCCTGACACTGTGAGGCAGCAGTGCTAACCACTGAGCCACTGTGCCTCCCTAATTTTTTTTTTAACAGACAGAAAAGAAAGGTGGATGCTTATTTTCACAGCCATAATTCGAAAGTCATTGCAACAGGAGGATGTCTTTTAATCTCTGGAGACTCTTTCAGCATTCAATCAAATCTTAGCTGATCAATATGTTAGACCCCTCTCCCAGATATTACTCCTTACTGTTATACCTCGCTGAGGAAGTGCATTCGAAATTGAGACTAGCTATTCCAGAGTCAATGCAAAGTTAAAGATTTTATAAATGTATGCAAAATTCCCCAATTCCCCAGTTCTCAGCCTGGCCTCTTGGCAGTAATGTTGGCTTGGTCACTTGTGGCTTATGGCGGTGTCTCGGCTCTGCATGCGACTGGGTCGGCATGTTCCCGAGGCACTGAGGGGGAATCAGGCAATTGGCAGCTTCAGCAGCAGCAACAGTTATCTGTTTTTGAACTTTTAACTTTTTCCTTTATCTTCTTAGTTTAAATTAAGAAAGACTTTAATATTAATGTTTACCTTTTTATTTTTCTGCTTATTCTTTGAAGTAATACTTAACTTTTTAACTTTGTTTCTCTTGCTACCCAGGACTTCTGTACCTAGGCACCGTCATACCTAAGGTGGTGCCTTGTGTGTGACATTGCACACTTTTCACTGTACTCCTGTACTTGAGTACATGTGACAATAAAATCGAAATCTAAATCAAATTTATCTCCATTTTAAATCCAGCTTGAAAGAAAACGCAGACCAGATTTCTGTACTTAAAGAATTATCATTTGTTGTAAATAAATGGATTATAGCTTCAGATAAACATTTATGAGCGGTTGGCATACAACACTGCTAGTTAAAATTCTAATCCCCTTATAAAAAACTCCTCCTTACACGAGCAGAGTTTGACACAAACAGGATAAAAGGGTTTTATGGTTAGAGGGAAGGATTGGGAAGGCATTTCAGAGGGTTCCTGTTCACAGGATCTGCTAAAATGATTCTTGCTCTGATTGGAATGCTACTTCTTTATCTGGAAGCTTTCACCAGTTTGCAAAAGGCACAGGGTGCCTGGCCCATATTTATAAAAGGCTTCTCATTTACTAGTTAAAAGGCACAGCTTACAGCAACTGCTTAATGACAAATAAAATGGTTTACTTCGGGCTTAAAGTGACTTTTCTGCAGAAATCAGAGACAGTTTCTGGACTTGTGGAGATCGGAAGCTTTCTCTCTGTCTTGGGCACAGTTCCAAGCTGTTCAGCTACTTGAGAACTAATCACATAGTTGTTGGCAGATAGAAATGCTTCATCGTCAATAACTGTCACAGACTATTCACTTATTTATTGCCATTTGTACCCAGTCCTTGGATCCAGATTGTTTGCAAATACCTCACTATTGTTTGAGTCAGCAGTTGTGTAAATATCACTTACAATGAGTGTCAGCTTACTTGCTTACTAAAAAAAATTAATACTTTAACAATCAGAGATAATGGGAACTGCAGATGCTGGAGAATCCAAGATAGCAAAGTGTGGAGCTGGATGAATACAGCAGGCCAAGCAGCATCTTAGGAGCACAATACTTTAACAATCCTTGATTTTAAAACAGTTACTTTCTTATTTCTTCTGTAATCAAAAGTACAGAAAAATAAAATGAATTGGGAGGTCATGTTGCAGCTGTATAGGATCTTGGTCTGCCACTTTTGAAAAATTGTGTGCAGTTCTGGTCTCCCTGCAACAGGAAGCTTACTGTAAAACTTGAAAGTGTTCAGAAAAGATTTACAAAGATTGTTGCCAGGTTTGGAGGGTTTGAGCTGTAGGGAGAGACTAAATAGGGTGGGGCTATTTCCCTGGGGTGTTGCAGGCTGAGTGGTGATCTCGCAGACATTTATGAAGCCATGAGGGGCATAGATAAGTTCAAGAGTTAAGGTATTTTCCCCAGGGTGTGGGAAGTCCAAAACTAGAGGGTATAGGTTTAAGGTGAGAGATGAAAGTTTTAGAAGGGACTTAAGGGGCAACATTTTCATTCAGAGGGTGGTGCATGTGTGGAATGAGCTGCCAGAGGAAGTGGCAGAAACTGGTACAATTACAACATTCAAAAGATATCTGGATGACTACATGCATAGGAAGGGTTAAGAGAAATATGGGCCAAATGCAAGCAAGTATGACTCGTTTAGTTTGTGAAACTTGGTTGGCATGGATGAGTTGAACTGAAAGGTCTGTTTCCATGCTGTACAACTCTATGACTCTATGATTCTATCTAGTGATCGCAATCTGGAAAGAAGCACAAATAAATTCTCCTCATATCCTGGCCAGTCTTTACCCATAAATGGACATCACAATGCAGAACGAATATAGGCATGCTGCCTCCTTGCCATTGAGGTTTTATATGATGGGACATGCACTGCAGTTCAATACAACCTCACATAAACTGCCAATGCTGTCACAAATGGTAATCCATTGGTGTTCCATAATTAAAATGTTGACAATGGTTTATTTGTTCAAAATGCCAGTAGGGATATTGGAATCCATTTTTACCTTGTATTAGATTGAGTCTGACCAGACAAGGTGAATGTGATCTAACCTTCATGTATTTTCCCATGGAGAATGTAAAACTTCACACTATGCCCCACAAGAGAGTGCAAAAAAATTCCAACAAAGATCAGACCATTTAAGGCAGCCAGTCTATATTTCAAAAGAGTTTTATTCTATATTTAAATCCATACTGCATCCATCCTGGGAGTGTTTGATGTAGACAGTGTAGAAAGAGCTTTACTCTGCATCTATCCCCATGCTGTCCCTGTCCCAGGAGTGTTTGATGGGGGCAGTGTAGAGGAGCTTTACTCTGTATCCTAACCCCCTGCTGTATCTGTCCTTAGAGCGCTTGATGGGCACGTTATCCACTGGAGGAAGTTTTTGTCTTGCAGACGAGATGTTAAACCATCTGCCTTCTCACAAAGCAAACATTGGGCCAATTTTGAAGAAGAGCAGGGTGATCTGACCAACATTTATCCCTCAGTTAGCATCAGAAAAGTTAAGATTAACTTGTCATTACTTCTGTTGTTTGCAGGACCTTGTGCGTGCATGAGTTGACTGCTGATTTTCTTATATTAGAATGGTGACTACATTTTGAATAGACTCCATTGGCTATAAATTGCCTTACAATGGCTGATCATCAAGGAAGGCGCCCGAAACGTCAGCTTTTGTGCTCCTGAGATGCTGCTTGGCCTGCTGTGTTCATCCAGCTTCACACTTTATTATCTTGGATTCTCCAGCATCTGCAGTTCCCATTATCACCGGCGCTACAGAAATCCAGGTTTTCCTCACTTCAATCCAGGTGATGAGTTTGTCTGTTGCTCAGCACTCCCCTCTCTTGGCCAGTCAGTGAAACTGCATTAAATTGTTGAACCAAAGGTGATATTTGTGAATCTCTACTGGACCTTCTCGTTACAACTGATTTTGCTGAAAGTATTTTGATGATCATTCATTCATTAGCACTACATGGGCATCACCCACCAGAAATCTCTAAATGGTCAGAACCGGCAGATCTTACTGAACAAGAGGTGCATTCATTCGCTGAGGTCCTCTGTTGGGCTGAGGGATGCACTCTAGGGTGACAATTCCTTTCAATTACATGGAAAATTCCAGTGTCCGGTTCCAGGAGAGAAGGGAAACTTTAGCCTTACTGGCCTGGCCTATACGTGACTCCTGTCTGGCATGTCCAATTGTTTCTTCATAACTGTTTTGTGAAGCAGCTTAATGCAGTTCAGGACAGCTTGGGTTTGGGTGTTAAATGACAGCCATTCCTCTGGTGTCCATGACCTCACAATTACTAATTTTTTTTTTCTTAAATTCTAATTTAATTCGGTCTCCACATACATTCAGACAAAATACAGAGCAACATTATGAGCATGATGTTTTTGTATGTGTGTGTTTGTTTGTGTGTGTGTGTGTTTCTGTGTGTGAGTGTATGTCTGCATGTGTGAGTGAGTGTCTGTGTGTGAGTATGTGCATGTGTGTCATTGTGTGTGTGTGTGTGTGTGTGTGTGTGTGTGTGTGTTTATGTGTGTGTGGGGGTGGGGGTGGGTGTCTGCGTGACCACCTGCCTGTGTATGTGTGTGTTTCATTCCGACTTATCCTTTCTGCCATCAAGCCGCCAGGTATACAACCAGACAACCATTTTACAGTGAATGATGAACTTCAACAAATATAATTGCATCGTTTTAATCTACATCACTCAAATTAACATTTTAAAATCTCTCGGATTGTTTTCAATAAGCACCAGGAGATTGAAGCTGATCCCTGTAAACTCCCAGATATTCCAGGAATGTTGGCAATGTTAGGAAAGAGGGTGGTATAAAGCATAAAAGCTGTTAGAAATCAGATGGACCAAACAGCCTGTTTTCTGTGCTGTCAAGGGGGAGGCAGTGATATACTGGTAAAGTCAATGGGCTAGTAATCCAGAAACTCAGACTAATGGTCTGGGGACGTGGCTTTGAATTCTGCTGTGAAGTGGTGAAGTTTGCTTTCAATAAAAATCTGGAATTGACAATTGCCTAATCCAACACTGATCTGAGAGGTAAGTGAAGGAGTATGGCCTGTAAACCAGCCACAGAATTGATCTGGGGTGGAGGACTGGGTGGTGTCAGCATTAAATGAAGTGATTCACCCTTGTCAGCAAATGAACAAACAGCTCAGTCAGTAACGCTGAAAGGTGCAACTGTGTCCTTGTTTCTGGCTCGTAAACAAGAAAGGCCCCACATTCCAGCAAAAAGCTTCACTCGATACAGGTCTGCGTGTCTGGAATAGATCGTGGCTCACAGATTCAGGAAAAAAAAACATTGCATTTCATGGAAAGGACAGTGATTTGATTGAAATGTGTATTATATAGAGTCACACAGAGCACAGTTTTTGAATTTCACTCATCCAGCTTGAGGTGTGAAGAGAACATAAAAAAGTCACCAATTAAGTTGAAAAGCAATCAGTTGAAAAGAGATGTCACAGCAAATGGAAATATGCTTTTTCCAGGAATGGATGATGCACTGTATCAGGAGAGGAGAGAGAGAAAGTAAAGGAACAACAGGAAGAGGAGAGAAAGCTAAGGCGGCTGCGAGGGAGAAAAGAGGGGGCGGGCTTTGGTGGGTGAACAGAAATAAGAGAACAAAAGCGTAAAAGTGACAGGTAGAGGAGATTGTAAAAAGAGAGAGGAGCAAAGCACAGAAGCGAAAGGGACGGAAAGAAAGAGAAAGAGATAGAGATCTGATAACAAAGAGAGCAGTAGAATAGGTCAAAGTCTGGAACTGATACTTGCCTAATGGTGATTATTTATCCACTGTTAATTATGATAAAACCCCATTTGGCTCTCTCCTGTCCTTTAGGGAGGGAAATCTGCCATTCTTACCTGAACTGGCCTGGAGGGTTTTCTTCCCCTATCTTACCAAATTCATCTCATTAACTAGATACCACACCCTTATGGCATTCATCATACCCAATTCAAGCCCAGTTGTACTACATGCTGTTCATAGAACATAGAACATAGAACATAGAACAGTACAGCACAGAACAGGCCCTTCAGCCCACAATGTAGTGCCGACCATTGATCCTCATGTATGCACCCTCAAATTTCTGTGACCATATACATGTCCAGCAGTCTCTTAAATGACCCCAATGACCTTGCTTCCACAACTGCTGCTGGCAACGCATTCCATGCTCTCACAACTCTCTGCGTAAAGAACCTGCCTCTGACATCCCCTCTATACTTTCCACCAACCAGCTTAAAACTATGACCCCTCGTGCTAGCCATTTCTGCCCTGGGAAATAGTCTCTGGCTATCAACTCTATCTATGCCTCTCATTATCTTGTATACCTCAATTAGGTCCCCTCTCCTCCTCCTTTTCTCCAATGAAAAGAGACCGAGCTCAGTCAACCTCTCTTCATAAGATAAGCCCTCCAGTCCAGGCAGCATCCTGGTAAACCTCCTCTGAACCCTCTCCAAAGCATCCACATCTTTCCTATAATAGGGCGCCCAGAACTGGACGCAGTATTCCAAGTGCGGTCTAACCAAAGTTTTATAGAGCTGCAACAAGATCTCACGACTCTTAAACTCAATCCCCCTGTTAATGAAAGCCAAAACACCATATGCTTTCTTAACAACCCTGTCCACTTGGGTGGCCATTTTAAGGGATCTATGTATCTGCACACCAAGATCCCTCTGTTCCTCCACGCTGCCAAGAATCCTATCCTTAATCCTGTACTCAGCTTTCAAATTCAACCTTCCAAAATGCATCACCTCGCATTTATCCAGGTTGAACTCCATCTGCCACCTCTCAGCCCATCTCTGCATCCTGTCAATGTCCTGCTGCAGCCTACAACAGCCGTCTACACTGTCAACGACACCTCCGACCTTTGTATCGTCTGCAAACTTGCTGACCCATCCTTCAATTCCCTCGTCCAAGGCATTAATAAAAATTACAAACAGTAGAGGCCCAAGGACAGAGCCCTGTGGAACTCCACTCACCACTGACTTCCAGGCAGAATATTTTCCTTCTACTGCCACTCGCTGTCTTCTGTTGGCCAGCCAATTCTGTATCCAAGCAGCTAAGTTCCCCTGTATCCCATTCCTCCTGACCTTCTGAATGAGCCTACCATGGGGAACCTTATCAAATGCCTTACTGAAGTCCATATACACCACATCCACAGCTCGACCCTCATCAACCTTTCTAGTCACATCCTCAAAAAACTCAATAAGGTTTGTAAGGCATGACCTACCCCTCACAAAGCCGTGTTGACTGTATTTGATCAAGCCATGCTGTTCCAGATGGTCATAAATCTTATCCCTCAGAATCCTTTCTAACACCTTGCAGACAACAGACGTGAGACTTACCGGTCTATAATTGCCGGGGATTTCCCTATTTCCTTTCTTGAAGAGAGGAATTACATTTGCCTCTCTCCAGTCCTCAGGTACGACTCCAGTGGAGAGCGAGGATGCAAAGATCTTCGCAAGTGGCGAAGCAATTGCATTTCTCGCTTCCCAAAGCAGCCGAGGACAAATCTGATCCGGGCCTGGCGACTTGTCAATCTTAATGTTTGACAAAATTTTCAGCACATCAGCTTCGTCTATCTCTATCCATTCCAGCATGCACACCTGCTCTTCAAAGGTTTCATTCACTACAAAGTTGGTTTCTTTCGTAAAGACAGAAGCAAAAAACTCATTTAGGGCTTCCCCTACCTCCTCAGGCTCCACACACAAGTTCCCTATGCTATCCCTGATCGGCCCTACTCTTTCTTTGACCATTCTCTTATTCCTCACGTAAGTGTAAAATGCCTTTGTGTTTTCCCGGATTCCTTCTGCCAAGCCTTTCTCGTGCCCCCTCCTGGCTCTCCTCAGACCATTTTTGAGCTCCTTCCTTGCCTGCATGTAATCCTCTCTAGCTGAACTTGACCCTAGCTTCCTCCACCTTATGTAAGCTACCTTCTTCCTTTTCACTAGAAGCTCCACCGCTCTCGTCATCCAAGGTTCCTTAATCTTACCCCTTCTTGCCTGTCTCAGAGGGACATATTTACTCATCACTCCCAACAACTGTTCCTTAAACCGTCTCCACATGTCTATAGTTCCCTTACCATGGAACAACTGCTCCCAGTCCATGCTTCCTAACTCATGTCTAATCGCATCATAGTTTCCTCTTCCCCAATTAAATATCCTCCCATTCTGCCTAATCCTCTCCTTCTCCATAGCTATGTAGAATGTGAGGCAGTTATGGTCACTATCACCAAAATGCTCTCCCACCACAAGATCTGATACCTGCCCCGGCTCGTTTCCGAGCACCAAGTCTAGAATGGCCTCTCCCCTCGTCGGCCTGTCAACGTACTCCTTGTTCCTTGAACAACTCAGTGGGTGTCCACTGAAAGACTGGTGTCAGTTACATCTGTGCCATCTTTGGAAAGCCACTGTGTGCCCGCACCAGCTTTGGTAATCCAGCATTACCTTTCATCGGCTGTGGCATAGCTTAGCAGCCACAAAGCCTGCTTACTGATGGGCACAAAGTCAGTATGGCTGACACTCTCAGCTTCGTTGCTGTTTAACCCACATCTTTAACTACATCCCACCTAAACATGGTCTCTAAGACATCACTAATCCCTCACACCCTCTGCACAGCTAACTGTTATCATTGGTCAGGTAAGGGAACAACAGATGCAGGCAAATAATTAGACAATTCCAAATATGAATTTCCATTTTTGGGCAGCCAAAATAAACACTAACACAAATAGAGACTACAGCTCAGTGCAATTTAAATGCTGGCATCATGATCAACAAATATTCCATCACTGTTGTTTACCACAACCATGTGTCACTGAGAATGACACACCCAATGTCCACAACCCCACACCCCCACTGGAATTTTTACACGGGTAACCCGCCCAACCTGCTCGTCTTTGGACTGAGGGAGGATACCCACGCAGGTACAGGGAGAGCGTGATAACTCCATGCAGGTAGTCACCCAAGGGTGGAATTGAACCTGGGTCTCTGAAGTTGTGAGGTAGCAGTGCAAACCACTGAACTACCATGCTGCCAGATTTAAGAGCCGTAGCAGCACCTCCTAAAATACCATCAATATGGCCTTACTGAGTCCTGTTGGTTCTCATGAGGTGCCAATGCACTGGCAGGCACAGAATGGCGTGGCAAGGAAGGGATAGACAAGAAATGCTATGAGAAAGTAAGTAGTTGCTGAGTGAGCGAGCACTAAGAGAGTAAGTGTGTGCGCTGCCGGCAGTGGTAGTGGAGTCATATTCTTTAGAGACTTTTAAGCAATTCTTGGATAGGCACATGGAGGACAGTAAAATGTAAGGCACGCAGGGTAGATTGACCATGGTAGGATAATAGGTCGGCTCAACATCGTGGGCCAAAGACCTGTACTTTGTGTACTGTTCTATGTTCTATAAAGGCTGATCCCTTGGGTAAACTCGATCTCTTTCTTTGCATACATGGTGTCCCTTCTTCAGCTTTTCAAAGTTAGTTCCCCATGTATCTTGTGATTTGTTTTGTATTTATTCATGTGTGGAACTTCAGCATCACTGCATGGGCCAGAAGTTATTACCACTTATTTATTTTCATTTATTGAGGTGGTGCTGAGCTGAGTTCTTGCACCTCTACAGTCCATGTGCTGTAGGTAGATCCATATTACTGTTAGGGAGGGAATTCTGGGATTTTGAAGCAATACTAATGTATTTCCAAGCCCAGATGGTGAGTGTCTTGGAGGGGAACTTTATGTAGTGGTGCTCCCATGTATTTGCTGCCCTTGACATTCTAGATGGAAGAGACCATGAGTTTTTTACAACGTTCCCTAAGGATCTTTCGTGAATTTCTGCAGTACATCTTGTAGATAATACACACTGTTGCTACTGAGCTTTGGTAAAGGAGTGACTGAATGTTTATTGATATGATGCCAATAAAGCAGCCTGCTTTGTCCTGAATGGTGTTAGGGTCCTTGAGTGTTGTTAGAGCTTTACCCATCTAGGCAAATGGGGTGTATTCCATCACAGTCCTGACTTGTGCCTCATAGATGTGAAAAGGCTTTGGGAGGTCAGGAGGGGAGTTATGAATCTTGAGTGTATGATTTGTATCCTCTGACCAATTCTTGTATTTGTTGTACTTATATGACCAGTCCAGTTCAATTTCTGATAAGTGGTAATCCCCAGGATATTGATAGTGAGGGATTCAGTGATGGCAATGCTACTGGATATCAAAGAACAATGGTTAAGTTCTCTTCTGTTGGAAATGGTCATTGCCTGGCACTTGTATGGTATGAATGTTACTTGCCACTTGTGAGCCCAAGCCTGGATATTGTCCTGATCTTGCTGCATTTGAACATGGACTGCTTCAGTGTCTGTGAAGTTGCAAATGGTGCTGAATATTGCACAATTATCAATGAACATCCTTGCTTCTGACCTGATGATGGAGGGAAGATCTTTGATGAAGCAGCTTCAGATGGTTAGAGCTAGGACGCTATTGTAAGGAACTCCCACAGAGATGTCCTGGAACTGAGGCGACTAATCTGCAACAACCACAACCATCGCCTTAGGTGTCGGGTATGACTTGAGCCAGTGGAGAGTTTGCACCTTGATACCCATTGATTCCAGGTTTGCTAGGGCTCGCTGATGCCACACTCAGCCGAATGCAACTTCCTTGGTGGCCTATAACTGAATTGGACAGATCCCATGATGGTTGTGAGAAGTTAAAAAATGTTAATGTCTGTGGCTTAGGAGCATGTGTAGCTGGTGCCCAGAAATTACGCCTTAAAGTGTTCAACGTTAGTAGTCCTTCACCTGATGAGGGAGCAGCCCTCTGAAAGCTTGTGATTTCAAATAAACTTAGTGGACTATAACCTGGTGTCGTCTGACTTCTGAGTTTGTCCACCCAGTACCTCCACATCATGCCCTGAAGTGTTGCAAACATAACATGAAGGCCCTTCAGAGCAAGAAGTGAGGTGAGATCACTGATTATGTAGATAGCCTTACAGTGCAGAAAGAGGCTGTTTGGACCACTGAATCTGCACCAACCCTTCAAAGAGCATCTTATCTAAAACCCAGCCTCCTACCCTATTCCCCTGACCCCACATTTACCATGGCTAATCCACCTAGCCTGCACATCCCTGGACACATTAGCATGGCCAACCTACCTAACCTGCACATCTTTGGACTGTGGGAGGAAACCAGAGCACCCAGAGGAAACCTTCACGCACACACATGGGGAGAATGTATAAACTCCACACAGACAGTCACACGAAGCTGGAATCAAACCTGGGTCCTAATGCTAATCACTGTGCCACCCATTTCTGTGACCTGTTTTTCCAATGTTCAGCTAGTTTGATGCATTTTGTCAGATAGGAGGATAAATATAAATGAGGCGAGTTGTGCCAGTATGCTTAACAATGTTTAAAAATTATTTTAAAATGTTTAACAGGCTAATTAAATGGCAGCCTATCATAGCCAAGCACAAATCTCATGACCCAACTTTGCAAAAGTATAGAACATGGAGCGAGATGTTGCCAAGGCTGAGATAGACCTCAGTGAACTCCACATTCGATCCTGCCACAAATCTCACCAATTGCTCACAAGACTCAGACCCCATAAGATTTCACTCTGAGGTCATGTCCAGGATGATGGGGTGATTTTTTTTGCTGTTTTACTACACGATTACTTTAAACATTGATATTTAACTAAATTGACTCATTGATTAAATCTCAACCCAATAGGGGTCAAGTCTAAATTGATCTTACAAGTGAGCCAGGCTTTTAAGAAATAATTTTCATTTGTGGCTGAGTTCAGAACAAAGAAATATCAATATATGAGTCACTAACAGATCAAATGATTAACTTGCAAGATTTATATACACAGAGAGTGATGGGTGGTGTGGGACATGCTGCCTCATACAGTGATTGGAACAAAATCCATTGGTGCATTGAAGGGGTAGTCATTAGTCAAAAATAGCCTATAAAATCTTATGCAAAAGCCCACACCCAATTCTCCAGCAACAGTATGCGCATCTTTTATCTCCTTCAGCCTCTCATCAGTAAAAATACAGAATAACATTCATGAGCACAATATTTGTGTGTCTGTATGTGTATGTATGTATGTATGTATGCGCTCA
Organism: Stegostoma tigrinum; assembly: GCF_030684315.1. Classification (NCBI taxonomy): domain Eukaryota; kingdom Metazoa; phylum Chordata; class Chondrichthyes; order Orectolobiformes; family Stegostomatidae; genus Stegostoma; species Stegostoma tigrinum. The sequence goes on from NC_081362.1 coordinate 94,556,736, forward strand.
AGTGTGTGTGTGCATGTCTGAGTGTGTGTGCATGTGTGTGTGTAGGGGTAGTTTGAAGCACTAGTGAAGGAGAAGGGATTGAGAGAGATATAGGTTAAGATGGGAAGAGATTGGGGAATATTGGAATATAGACCAGGTGGACTGCATGCTGAGTCAATGGAAGGCTCTGCCAATGTTCGTTGCCATTACATTGTCAAGTAGACCACTCCACCCTGCGTTGATCACTCACTGATTGAGGAAGGCTTAATTGCCCATTTGAACTTATGTCTACTTTCCCATCGTTAAGATTCAGCCAGAAGTCAAATTCATCCCATTTAATATCATCCATACCCCAAGGCATAAGGTAGTTTGGAGAAGAGAATGACTCATTCTGACCTTGATGCTGAATTAATGTAACAGAAGCAGAACATTAGAGCGAGGCACAAGAAGTATAATACTTTTCTGAAGGACGAAATACCCTGTCATTACTGTATTGGATATATTGTTTGTGAACGGGATATGATAAATGGCAATGTCATTCTTACTGGAAGGTCAAGATTAATATTGATCTTCACTGTTGTACAGGAGCTGGGACTATCCTGGGCATTGCCATAGATGTTGATATGATTATCTTTGTATGCATACAACTTCATAAAACTCTTTAGATTATGTAGAGCTCAGTTTACCTTTGGAACTTGGATAATTTGATACAATAAAACTCACAGCTCACCCTGAAATGATGGGCAGAATTCTCTGCTCTCATTGTTGGTGAGTTTGGTAGTGGCAAGGTGAAATAACTGCACAGAGGCTGGTATCCTACCGCCAAGTCACCCTTTACTTACATGAGATCAGTACACTGGCTGTGACTGGCCAACTCAGAGTCAATCTCTCGAACTGAAGAGATTCTAAATCCCCCGATTATACTTTATCTTTCCATTTTTTGCTTTTGTCTTCTTTTTTTCCTCTGCCACACAGCGGTCGTCTTATTATCCCCAGCACCCATGTGTGTGTTTGAGTGTGAGACACTAAGAAAAACAGGCATGTAGATAACTTTATCAACATACCAACACCATGAAAAACACTTATGTGACCAAAGCACCAGGGCAAGCACAGCCCCCTTGGAGCAATGCCTGTGTGAACAAAAAGGTGAAAGAGAGCGGAGCAATCAAATCAAAATGAAATTGGAGGCAGAAATAAAGCACTCCACACACTACGGTGCCCACCTCTCCCGAAAGACATCAAGGATGTTGGTGGACACAATTTGTCCCTTCTCCAGAGGCATCCAGGCACAGATGTAGCCATGGAAGAGGGGCAGGCAGTTGGCCATAGTGACCTCCTCCAGGGCCCACTGCCAGGACTCATTAATGACCAGCTTGGCCATGCCCAGAATCAGACCCATGAGGAGGTCCTCCAACCTGCCCACTCTCCTCTGCATCAGATGCCTAAAGATCTGGAGCGTGGGGCTGAAGGGCAGCCAAAAACACAAAAGGATGTCTTTGAGGTAACTGAAAAGGGAATACAAGCACCTCCACCCAACATCCACGGACCCCACAGCATCACAAAACAGACAGGTGGGCCAGGAGTCCATGAACCACCACAATCTGCGATCACAAGGGACTGCTGTGTGCCACACCCTCCCCACACCCAGATCCCAGAGGATAAAGGAGAAAACTCCCATGTAGATTGCCCTCCACTGGGGATCCTGACTCCTTGGTGGATCCCATGTTTATTTCCGTCAGCCAGGGCTTCCTGATTGGCCCAGGATACCAACCCCAATCAAGAATCTTGTTGTCAACAAGGTCCAGCTGGTCCCAATCACAACAGAAGGGCATATAATTGAGTGGGATAGTATCGTACCTGAGTCCCATTGCATTCTCACTTCCTCCTGAATTACATTGTGGGCTGAATGGCAGATGATTGACTTTTCTGTATCACTGCCAATTATTGGCCTTGAAGTAGCCATTAATGATCACTTCAGGATCTCAGCCAGCCAATGAACCCAACTGTATGCAGATCTCTCCATTTGTGGACTCCACAGCAACTAAAACCTGTGTGGTCCCTTGATCAAAGACAGTCAGTGCTGATCAAGAGTCTAGATACCAGGAAGAAGGGGGATGCAAACAGCTAAACCCTTGTCCTTGTGTTGGACTTGCTCCCCCCATACCTCTCTAACTCTCACCTCCCCCCTATCCAATGAACAGCTGTAGCCCTGCTCCCATGTTCCATACCTGTGGCCTGGGCCACTCCAATAGTCCTGTGCCTCGAAAAGGGTGCTTTACCTTCCGCAGCTACGGCCTCTCTCTGATGGCCTGCAGCCTCACATTGACCAGCAGCTCTTGGTAGGTCAGACCTCTGACTTTGGGGATGCTGAGATGGAGGGGCCCAGACATGGCGGGGAGGTGAGGAATGTGTCCCTCCCCTTCCCACTCTCGTGCTGACCATTTCTTTCTCTCTCTCATGGTGCCCATTTATCTCTCTCTGCCCCCTTTCATTCTGACCATCTCTCTCTCTCTCCCATTTCTCTGCTGTTCATTTATCTCTCTCTCTCTCATTCTGGCCATCTGTGTCTCTTTCTCTGCCTCTCTTCCCTCTCATGGTCTTTCCAGTTCCTGATTGGTGCATGATTCAGCAGTCTTTCTTATGAAGAGGGCAGTGGGGATCCTGACAAGACCCTCGATACTCCAACAGGATTCTGGCTGTTAACTCTGTTTGTCTCCAGGGATACTACCTGATCTGCTGAGTATTTCCAGATTTTTTTGCGTTTTAAGAACAGATCCTCATTGCCGGAAGAGTGAATGTCAAGATCCAGGTATGAATGGAAGAAGCCAGGAGCCCTATTTTGGCGCAGTGGTAGTCTCCTTACCCCTAGACTAGGAGGCACAGGTTTATGTCCCACTTGCTCCAGAGATATATATTAACAATTCTGAGCAGTTTAATTAGAAAAAAAAGGGTAAATTTTTAAAAAAGCATTCCTGCAGTTTTTAATTCTAACCTCCCTGATAATGCAGAATTAACCTTGTTTTATTCTTATGAGCAACAGTTAACACAGGCTGTCACTGCTTCGATCAAGTGTGAATTGAAGATATGGCAACATTTTGGGAGCAATCATCATGAGTTTCCGTCGTTGCCGGAGATAGCCTGATCAAGATACCGTCTTTATCCAGACCATCTAGTGAAATTATAAACAGAACATTCTTCATGGGCCTACATCATAGAAGCCCTACAGTGTGGAAGCAGGCCACTTGAGCCATTGTGTCCACACAGGCTCTCCAAAGAGTAACATTCCCCATGACCAATCCACCTAACATGCATGTCTTTGGACTGTGGGGGGAAACCAGAGCACCCAGACAAAACCCACACAGACACGGGGTGAATGTGCAAACTCCACACAGACTGTCACCCAAGGGTTGAATTGAACCTGGGGTCCCTGGCACTGTGAAGCAGCAGTGCTAACCATTGAGCCACCGTGCCACCCATTATTCTCAATTCCTTCTTATCTAAAGACGGTGAATGGTTTGATTGGTCTATGCTTCTCAAGCATTCAATCTGGATGTGTAGCCATGGAAACTGGTGTGGAAAGATATCCAGGCTGACAAACTTCACTGTATATAAATGGCAGGCCTAGTCTATCCAGCAAATAGAGATTTCCAGATAATCGATGAGAAAACAAAAGTCACACCAATCAAAAATAACAATTTTGCTTCTCATGAGGAAATGGACATCAATGGTGTGTAGCTCCCTCCAAATCCAATTCTATTTTGAATTGATGTCCAGCTGTGGAATGTGTGTGAAAATGAGTCAGAATATCTCAGCAGTCAAGTTCTGGGATCATAAAGGCAAACTGAGGTGATTGATAGATGTTTTAAATCTTGGATCTCAGCAAGGATGACACTTGGTTTCTATGTGTGTAATCAATTTTACCCACAGTGCATTAAAGAGTCTTCAGCTTTGGCTTCTAGCTCTTTTCATAGCTTTGTTTATTCTCCTCCATTTCCACACACAGGGGCCTAACCAAACAAGCAGTGATCAGAGCGCAGGCATACAGAAACAAAGACTGAAGGGCCATGAGAATGGTCAAAAAGGCATGGAATGCTTTCCCTTATAAAATGGAGTGTAAGAACAGGGAAATTGTGTCAGAACTGAGTATACCATTAGCTAGAGATAATGGGAACTGCAGATGCTGGAGAATCCAAGATAATAAAGTGTGAAGCTGGATGAACACAACAGGCCAAGCCGGAAATGCCAGCTTTTGTGCTCCTGAGATGCTGCTTGCCTGCTGTGTTCATCCAGCTTCACATTTTATACCATTAGCTATATCATTCAGGGTGGTACAGTGGTTCAGCAGTGGTTAGAACTGCTGCCTCCCAGCGCCAGGGATCCAGGTTCAATTTCCAGCCTCTGGTGACTGTCTAAGTGGAGTCTGCTCATTCTCTCTGTGTCTGTGTGGGGTCCCTTCCTGGCACTCATTTTTCATCCCACATTCAAAAGGTGTGCAAGTTAGGTCAGTTGCTATTGCTAAATTGCCCATAGTTCCCAGGGATATGCAGGTTCATTGGATTAGCCATGGGAAATGCAGGGTTACAGGGATAGGATGAGGGGGTCTGGATAAGATGCTCTTTGGAAGGTTGCTGTGGAGTTGATGGGCCGAATGGCCTGATTCCACATTGTAGAGATTCTATAATTCTTCTAGGTGCTCCTGAGATATCGGGATCAGTTCTGGTCATTGCATTGCTAGTGCTTATAATGAGTACAAAGCTAGGCAAGTTGGAGGGCTGCTTACGACAAACAGCATCCCAAACAGATCATGAATGAAACAGGAACTAATTTTCTTGTCACCGTAGATTGATATTTTAGCTACTGGGAAATGGAACAGTTGACTTCAGTGATTACTGATGAGATTGTCAAATGCCAAAACGCACAATTCAGCTGTTATGGCATTCCTATTATTGTGAGGAGCAACATTGCCTCAGTTTACCAGTAAATTCATCTACTTCATAAATAAGTGGGAAATTAAACAGCACACATTGTTTCCATACTATCCTCATACAAATGTAACTGCTAGTGTGACAGTGAAAATTGCCAAAGAAATCAAGAAATTAAGCATATTCAGCTGAGATCTATATAAGGCAATCCTCAAATGAAAACATAGGCATGGATAGTAAAGACTAATGTCACACAACACGCACATTACTCTACCAGTAGCAGAAAAATGTTACTGAATTATAGAACAGAATCCCTACAGTGTGAAAGCAGGCCATTCAGTCCATCAAGTCTACACTGACCCTCTGAACAACATCCACCAATACCCACAGCAACACTGTAACCCTATATTTCTGGCAGATGATCCACTTAGCTTTCAGATCCCTAGACACTACAGGCAATTTAACATGATCAATTCACCTAATCTGCACATCTTTGGACTGTGGGAGGAAGAAAGCTAACAAACATAGGCACAGGGAGAACGTGAAAACTTCACACAGACAGTCACCTGAGGTTGAAATTGAACACAGATCTCTGGTGTTCTGAGGCAGCAGGGCTAACCACTGAGCCACCGTGCCACCCTCTGTCCAAGTTATTCAAATATAGCTTGAGTTAAAGGAAAATTGCCATCTTAGAAAGTTCAACCATCATGAAATCTTGGACGTGTCCAGTACTCACATTTATTGAGCAAAACTCCATGAGCTCTTAAAGATAGTGGAATCAAGGGTTATGGGGATAATGCAGGAACAGGATACTGATTGTGGATGATCAGCCATGATCATAATGAATGGTGGTGCTGGCTCAAAGGGCCGAATGGCCTACTCCAGCATCTATTGTCTATTGGCTATTGGGTTTATTGCCCTCATTCTGTTCCTAAAGAATCTCCTGTCTGATCTGCCACCCTAATTTGAAATCATGCTTTCCACCTCGCAAAGCCAATGTTTGGCATTTTAACTATTAAAATGTCAGATGTAAAAGATTGAGCAAATATTCAGTCTTAGAGCTGGATTTAATTGGCATGTTGAGTATGATCTATGTAGTCTGCAGTCAAGCGTGACAGTAATCAGAGACTACAGCTATTGAGCATTGAATAATTGCACTGAGCTATTGACACCAATATTCTCCTAATGCTCCATTAAATGTGTATGATTTATTGAGAACCAGAAAACAGTGTTACATAGCTCATTCACTTCAGTTATTTCCAGGATCTGTACTGTTGCAGTAACTAGAAGCTGGGAGAACATATAGGCAAAGAGAAGGGAATTAGACAGGTTCATACACTGCATCATGTAATTTTTTTGGAGAACTGCTTTCAGAGATGGAAAGGTCTGGAGCTCAGATGTTGATGTCTCCTTTAAAAAGTTGGCACACACGCATGGATTTCTAAAATTTTCATTCATAGAGTCATAGAGTCGTTCAGCATGGAAACAAACATTTCAGTACCCAATTCATCCATGCTGATCAAGTTTCCCAAACTAAACCAGCCCCATTTTCCTGTGTTTGGCCCATATCTTTCTACCCCCTCCCTATTCATGTTCCTATCCAAGCATCTTTTAAATGTTGCAACCATACCTGCATTTACTATTCCCTCCAGCAGCTCATTCTATTATACAAGCCACCCTCTCTGTGAAAAAGTTGCCCTTCGGGTTCATTTTAAAATTTTCCTCTCTGACCTTAAAACCATACTGTCTAGTTTTGAACACTCCTACCCTAGGGGAAAGATCTTTGCTATTCACCTTATCTATGCCCCTCATAATTTTATGAACCGCGATAAGGTCAGCCCTTGTATGCTCCTGTGAAAAAAGTCCCAGCCCATCCAGCCTCTACTTAAAACTCAAACCCTCCAGTCCCATAACATCCTCAGAAATCGTTTCTGCAATTTAACATCCTTTGTATAACAGGGCAACCAGACTTCAATTCAGTACTCCAAAAGTGGCTTCATCAAACTTCTATACAAACATGACATCCCAACTCCTAAATTCAATGATCTGAGCAAAAAAGGCAAGAGTGCCAAATGCCATCTTTATCACCCTGTCTATCTGTGATACAACTTTCAAAGAACAATGCAACTGAACCCCCTGGGCATCTCTATTTGACCATACTCTCCAAAGCTACCATTAACAGTGTAAGTCCTGCTCTTGCTTATCTTACCAAAATGCAACAAATTCCATCTGCCACTCCTCAGCCCATTGGCCCAACTGATCATGATCCCTTTGTAACCTTAGCCTTCTCCTGTCCACTATACCGAGATAACAAAGTGTGGAGCTGGATGAGCACAGCAGGCCAAGCAGCTATCTCTGTCCACTATATCACCAATTGTGCTGTCATCCACAAACTTATTAACCATGTTTCCTGTATTATCATCCAAATCATTCCTGTTTATGACAAGCATCAGTGGATCCAGCACAAATCCCCGCAAAATACTGCTGGTCGCAGGCATCCAGTCTGAAACTAGCCTTCCACCACCCTCCGTCTCCTGTCACCAAGCCATTTTTGTATCTAAGTGGCAACTCTACCTGAATCCTTTGTGATCGAACCTTACTGAATAGCATAACATGCAGAACCTTGTAAAAGGACCTACTAAAATCCATGTAGACAATGTCTACTGCTTTTTGGTTACATCCTCAAAAACCTCAATCAAGTTTGTGAGGCAGGATTTCCCACGTACAAAATCATATTGATTATTCCTAATCAGTTTGTGCCTTTTCGAATGCACATAGATCTTCTCAAAGTCCCCTCCAACAATTTACCCACCACTGCTGTCACACTCTCAGGTCTATAGTTCCCAGGCTTCTCCCTGCAGTCTTTCCTAAATAAAAGCACAACACTAGCCACCCTCCAGTCTCTGGCACCTCATCTGTAACTGTTGATGATACAAATGTCTCTGCTAGGAGTCCCGTAATTTCTTCCCTCGCTTGCCACAATATCCTGGGATATACTTTATCAGATCTCAAAGATTTATCTACCTTTTTGTTTTTTAAAACCTCCAGCACCTCTTCTTCCATAATGTGGACAATTCAGGTTTCCAACATTCGTAAGTCTGTATTTTTAGAGGTACAGATCTGGAATCAACCTGAAAAGAGAGACAATTTACTGAAGCTTTTCATCTTGCACTCATCAGGACAAATGCAAGCATTTCACATTTTGAACAATCAAAACAATTTACACTGCAGGAGAAAATGTTGTTGATTGGCTGGCAAATTGACTTTGTTGTCTTTCAGATAAATACATTGTAAAAACCTCAATAATGTGTCCCTTGAGCCAGCACATTTTTTCCATCTGTAATTCCAAATATATCAGTAACTACATTTGGCCTTTGTTCTGTTCAACTGGAAGGGATGGTGAACAAGTTTAAAATCTCACTCAATGTTTTCTTTGAATTAACTTCTTTTTAAGGGAGGTAAGTAAGGTGGTTAAAGGCTCCTTGCTTCGGCGGGAGAGGTCAAGCCTAGAGATCCTGATCGCAGGAGGAGTGAGCTGTTCAGCACCGCGATAAGGAGAAATTTCTTCACTCAATGGATTATAGATCTTGGCATTCCATACCCCAAAAAGTTGTAGATACTCAGTAATTGGGTACATGCAGGTTTGAGATAGATATATATTTGGACACAAAGACTAAAGTGTATGGCATTTGGACAAATCCAGAGCTAGTGGGTGAGTTGTCCAGGACACTTCAGGAGACCCACACTAGGATGAAAAGTGTCCAATTAAGGAGATTTAGGTTTTACATTGTATTGCCACATGTACTCAAGTACAGAAGTACAGGTGTACGGTGAAAGGTGTATAATGTTGCCACACATTGTGCCATCTTAGGTGCCAAGCTACCTAGGTACAAAAAACTTTGGTACAAAGTAGTGAGAGGAACGTGAGTTATGCTTGACTTCATAAATAGGTAATAGTGTACAGTAAAGTTTTTCATAGTTTAAACGAGGAAAATAAAGGAACAAATTAAAATTTCAACAGTCTTTTTTGAGCCTTTCATTTATCTCGTTCTTCAATGAGGCCTGAGCTGTCTGTTCTCGATGTCACTGCTGCTGAAACTGCCACCTTTCCAATTTCCCCCAGTTCCTCAGGACCGTGCCTGGGCAGGCTGAGCCAAGGCACTACCATGAGTCGCTGGGAGACCAGCTGACATACTGCTAACAGACCAGGCTAAGAACCACCAGGGGAGCCAGGCTGAAATGCTTAATGAACTGCCGAGAGACCAGGTCAGGATCCAACATGAGCCTCTGACAGACTAGGTCAGTATCCACCATGAGTCTGCAAGAGACCATGTCAGGACCCATCAAGAGCCTATGAGAAACCACATCAGGATCCACCATAAGCCTCTAAGAGACTAGGTCAGGACTCGCCATGAGCCATCAATAGAGCAAGCTGAGAGCTGCTATGGGGAAGGTGAACACCAAGAGGATCAAAACACCAAAAAGGGGATAGAAGAGAAGGAAAGGAGAGATAACAGAAGCAGCAGAGGAGCTCTCGTTGGAGCCTCCTATCCCACTGCCATCTTGACCAGAGGAAGTGGGGTGCAGAAGAGATGGCACTGCTGGGGCACCTCATGAAGCGTGGTGTCGAGGAGCCATTAGGATGGAACAGTAACTCAAATGTTTACAGTTGGGAAGGCTGCTTAGGCCAGCCCCTCTACATTGCATGGCTCCACCAGCTCCAATAAGTCCTGGGCTACTCAGGAAGGCTAACTCTGTGTAACTGGCAAATGCCCCCGTCTCCCCCAACTTCCTGGTGGGAATCATCCTACTATTAACAGTGGGCCTTTTTAAGGGTCCTCAGTGAAGTGGGGAACTCATTTGTGCTAAGATCTAGCTCTTGCTACCATTCCTCATTATGCAGGGCTGTGTTAGGGCAGAATTTCCAATGTATTTCCCCTTTATTTACTGACACTCGTACCTCCAATTCTGGTTCTACCACGTGGGGTGTGATAACATTCAACCCAAGTGTGTGTATGAGAAAGTATGTTTGAGCACATGTGTTTGTATATAAGTGCACATGTGCATGTGTGTGCACTTGAATTCACAGTTGTCCGTGTGTTCACATGCATGCACACATCCGTGAGCGTGAAAGTATGCATTTGCACATGTGTTCATGGTGCATCACTGTGAATGTGGATTACAGGCAGACAAAGGGAATCTTCCTGCTAAGGGTTGTGTCACTGACACATATTGATCTGTGGATGTCAGTTTGCTCACTGAGCTGGAAGGTTCGTTTTCAGACGTTTCATCACCATTCTAGATAACATCATCAGTGAGCCCCCGACAAAGCGCTGGTGTTATGTCCCGCTTTCTATTTATCTGGTTAGGTTTCCTTGGGTTGGTGATGTCATTTCCTGCATTGGTGATGTCATTTCCTGTTCTTTTTCTCAGGGGATGGGAGATTGGCTCCAAATCAATATGGTTGTTGATGGAGTTCCGGTTGGAATGCCATGCTTCTAGGAATCCTCGTGCATGTCTCTGTTTGGCTTGTACTAGGATGGATGTGTTGTCCCAATCAAAGCGGTGTCCTTCCTCATCTGTATGTAAGGATACAAGTGATAGTGGGTCATGTCGTTTTGTGGCTAGTTGATGTTCATGTATCCTGGTGGCTAGCTTTCTGCCAGTTTGTCCAATGTAGTGTTTGTCACAGTTCTTGCAAGGTATTTTGTAGATGACGTTCGTTTTATTTGTTGTCTGTATAGGGTCTTTTAAGTTCATTAGCTGCTGTTTTAGTGTGTTAGTGGGTTTGTGGGCTACCCTGATGCCAAGAGGTCCGAGTAGTCTGGCAGTCAGACCTCTTGGCATCAGGGTAGCCCACAAACCCACTAACACACTAAAACAGCAGCTAATGAACTTAAAAGACCCTACACAGACAACAAATAAAACGAACGTCATCTACAAAATACCTTGCAAGAACTGTGACAAACACTACATTGGACAAACTGGCAGAAAGCTAGCCACCAGGATACATGAACATCAACTAGCCACAAAATGACATGACCCACTATCACTCGTATCCTTACATACAGATGAGGAAGGACACCGCTTTGATTGGGACAACACATCCATCCTAGTACAAGCCAAACAGAGACATGCACGAGAATTCCTAGAAGCATGGCATTCCAACCGGAACTCCATCAACAACCACATTGATTTGGAGCCAATCTCCCATCCCCTGAGAAAAAGAACAGGAAATGACATCACCAATGCAGGAAATGACATCACCAACCCAAGGAAACCTAACCAGATAAATAGAAAGCGGGACATAACACCAGCGCTTCATCGGAGGCTCACTGATGGTGTTACCTAGAATGGTGACGAAACGTCTGGGAACAAACCTTCAAGCTCAGTGAACCAGCTTACATCTGGAACAAAATAAAGAACCGCTCTCTTGTGGACTGAGAGGAGGAGAGTGCTGTCTTGGAGGTGAAAGGAGGACGTCGGGTTGGCTGTGCGCCCTTGCGACCAGTGGATCTTAATGCTGGCTTCGGCCTAACGCTGGTTCAGGGGAGCAGCCAATCTGCAACGATGGCTGCGGCAAGTGCTCATGCCCCAGGTCAGGGGGTCCGGAACACCATCCGTGTTTCTGTAAAGAAGGTGGATGAAGGTGCACCTGTGGACTGCACCTTCTTCGTGAAGAGGGTCCTGTTGGACTGTTGTGGGTTCGCTGCTGCGGACATTTACTGCCTGCAGGATTTCCCCGGAGGAGGTTTTTACGACGTGACCTTCAGGAGTGCCAAGCTTTGTGAGCGCTTCCTGGAGGTTTTCAAGGAGAAAGGAGGTGAGGGCCCCCTCTCTGTATTGACCGCTATCCCACTGTTTGTGATGCCAGCGCAGAGGAGCCGTATGGTGACTGTACACATGTACAACCCGCATGTGCCAGCAGTTGATGTCCTGACCTTCCTCGGAAGGTATGTGAAGGTGGAAGGGGACCTAACTGACATCGTGGACCCCTTTGGCATCTGGACGAGTAAGAGGCAGGTCAAGGTGACGCTGAGGATGGGCGGACGGGAATGTCGCACACCCACCGTCCAGCTTCGCGATCGGTGGGAGCAGGGGCTACCTGACCTATGCAGGGCAACCTATAGTCTGCCATGCCTGTGGTAGGTCAGGTCACATGGCGGCCGACTGCAAAGCCACCATCTGCAGGGGGGAGGGACACCTTGCAAAGGATTGCCCACGAGAGAGAAGCTGCAACCTTTGCGGGGAAGCGGGCCACCTCTATAGGGCATGCCCGCGGCGGGGTACCACCTACGCTCAGGTCGCCGGCAGGGGAAATGCGGGGCCAGCCCCCCCCAGAGGAGAGGAAGGCACCAGGGCCCAGCAAGGACCCCACTAATGTGCCGGAGGGCCAGGCTGTGCAGGAGGGCCCAGCCCTGAAGGATGGGCCCGAGGCCAGCAAAGCGCCCCTGCAGGCTCCGATCCCCATGGACAACCTGGAGCCAATGGAGGCGGCGACAGGCGACCCAGGGGAGTGGACAACAGTCCGGAAGGCGAGGAGGAAGGTGCGTCGACGGGCCCAGGAACCGCAACCATCCGGCGGGAAGAGGCAGCTACAGGCGGGCTATAAGAGCTCCTCTGACGAGGAGGATTCAGAGAGGGCCCACCCAAAGCAGAAGTTAAAGGTCTCGAGGGGGAAGGAAAGCAGCACCCCGCTTCCAGGTGACGGGAGGCGCCCTGAGGCTCCCTCCGACACCCAGTCAAGTGCCGCTGGAGCACTGGAGGTCCCCCCGGAACTTCCAGGCGGGAAGGAGGAAACAGCGCGTCCCAGCCTGACCCGGAGCCGGACACTCCTGCCTCCGCACCCCTGACGGGGGGATGCCACCCGGAAGGCAGCACGGACGGTTTCCTGAGCCCGGAGAGCGTCCAGCAGTTAGCTCGGGCAATGGGCATGAAGGGACAGATTGGAGGGGCTGGACCTTGGACTTGGGGAGGGTACTGCGGTCACTGCCCACAATGGGGGTACGAGTTGCGAGCATTAATGTACGCAGCGTCAAGTCAACCGCGAGATGTGTGTCCACGTTGGCCTACCTGACCACCATCAAGGCGGACCTCCTGTTTCTGCAGGAGTGCGGGATACCGCACCTCGGCAGGTACGGGAAATGGTCCGGCGCCTGGACCTGTGGGCCTTCAATCTGGTCGGGGGGGGTAACGACTGTCGCTCCTCGGGCCTGGCTATTCTGCTGTGAGGGCGCAACTTCACCATCTCTCAAGTTCAGGAGGTAGTCGGGGGGCGCCTCCTGGTGGCTGACATCACCTACAGGAACGCTCCCCTGAGGCTGATCAACGTGTACGCCCCAGCGGTACGGAGTGAGCGGTTGTCCGTCCTGCAGCGGCTTCCACCCCTGCTGGCTACGTCCAGGCCGGTCATCCTAGGCGGAGACTTCAACTGCATCATTGATGTAGATGGAAGATCCGGCGTGGGGACAGCGGGTGGGGGGATTCAACTGGACGTCACGTCCAGATTCCTGATGGGCACGGTGAAGGACGCCAAGCTGCTCGACGTCTTCAGCACCCCTGCAGACGGAGCGCAGCAGAGGTACACCTGGTCGCGGCCAGACGGGTCTATCCGCTCAAGGATAGACTTCCTGTTTGTGTCACGGACGTTCTTGGTCAGGTCCACCGGCGTCGAGCCGGTGTTCTTCTCTGACCACTGCCTCCTGCTGGCCGACTGTCACTTACAGGACGACCAGCCGGCCGGCAAGGGGACGTGGAAGCTCAACACGACTCTGTTGACCCCAGAGAACGTCGAGGAGCTTAAGAGGGAGTACGCCAGTTGGAGAACCGTGAAACCCCTCTTTGAGTCTCCAGGCGACTGGTGGGAGACGGTGAAGGAGAACATCAGGAGGTTCTTTGTCCTCAAGGGTGTTTGGAAGGCGAGAGAGAGGCGGGGAAAGCTGTCGCGACTCCAGAAAAGGGTGCAGAACCTGCTCCTTCTGCAGTTGATGGGGGTCGACGTCACGGAGGACCTCCGCGAGGTGAGGGGCCAGCAAGCCTCGCTCTTCGCCACAGAGGCCTCCAGGATAATCTTCCGGTCCAGGGTCCGCTCCGTGGAGCAGGACGAGGCGTGCTCGCGTTTCTTCTTTCAGAAGGTGCACAAAGAGAGCTCTGTGCTTAGCCGGCTGAAGGAGGACGACGGCTCGGTGACGTCGTCTCGGCCTGACATTTTGAGGATCAGCAGATCCTTCTATGCCGGACTGTATGACACGAAGCCCACGGACAGCACGGCCTCCGAGTCGTTCCTGTCGTCTATCACGGAGGTCTTAGACGACGGCACGAGGGAGTGGCTGGACCGGCCAATATCTCTGGACGAGCTGACCAGAGCCCTCAAGTCCTTGCAGAGGAATAGGACTCCCGGAAGCGACGGCTTACCGGTCGAGCTGTATTCCGCTCTGTGGGGCCTGGTCGGCCAGGGCCTGCTGGAGGTGTACGATAGTGCGCTTCGGGCAGGGGAAATGTGCAAGTCCATGAGGAAGGGCATCATCACCCACATTTACAAGAGAAAGGGGGAGAGGGAAGAAATTAAGAATTGGTGTCCCATTTCACTTTTGAACGTAGACTACAAAATCCTGGCCAAGGCCATTGCCAACCGGGTCAGGTCTGTCCTGGAGTCAGTGATTCACCCTGACCAAACCTGTGCTGTGCCGGGCAGGAAGATCGCTGAGAGCCTCGTGCTCATCAGGGATGCGATCGCCTACGTACAGGACAGGCGGGTGGACACCAGCCTCGTCAGCCTGGACCAGGAGAAGGCCTTCGACAGGGTCTCTCATGCTTACATGAGGGACGTCCTCTCCAAATTGGGGTTCGGGGAGGGCATCCGCAATTGGATCCGGCTGCTCTACGCCAACATCGTTAGCGCAGTCTTGATCAACGGGTGGGAATCAGACAGTTTTCCTGTTAGATCTGGAGCCAGGCAGGGCTGCCCGCTCTCTCCTGCCTTGTTTGTGTGCTGTGTGGAGCCCTTCGCTGCATCCATCAGGAAGGACGTGAGCCTGAAGGGCGTGACTATCCCAGGCAGCGGAGGCATTCAGGTCAAGAACTCCCTGTACATGGACGATGTCGCCGTCTTCTGCACCGATCGTCGGTTGGTGAGTAGGCTGTAGGACATCTGCGGCCAGTTTGAACTGGCCTCGGGTGCCAAAGTCAATAGGGGTAAGAGCGAGGTCATGTTCTTCGGGAACTGGGACGCCCGCTCCTTCATCCCTTCACCGTCAGGACAGACTACCTGAAGGTGCTGGGTGTTTGGTTTGGTGGAGCTGGGGCATGCACTAAGACTTGGGGGGAGCGTATCTCCAAATTGAAGCAGAAGCTGGGCAGGTGGACGCTCCGGTCCCTCTCCATCGCGGGTAAGAACCTGGTTGTCAGGTGTGAGGGGCTTTCGGTCTGTTGTATGTGGCACAGGCCTGGCCTATTCCCTGGACCTGCGCCGCTGCGGTCACCCGGGCCATCTTCCACTTCATTTGGGGGTCGAGGATGGACCGGGTCCGCAGAGACACCATGTACAAAGACCTGGGAAATGGGGGAAAGGGCGTACCGAACACCACCCTCGCCCTGACGGCCACCTTTGTGTGCGGCTGCATCAAGCTGTGCATAGACCCTCAGTACGCAAACACCAAGTGTCACTACTTACTGAGGTTCTACCTGTCCCCGGTGTTGCGAAGGATGGGCCTGGCCTCATTGCCGCGGAATGCTCCGAGTAGTTGGACCGTTCCGTACCACCTGTCCTTCGTGGAGAAATTTTTGAAAGGAAACACCTTTGACCACAAGGCCGTCAGGCAGTGGTCAGCACGTAGTATCCTCGGGACACTTCGGGAAAAGGAGAGGGTGGATCCCGTCGTGTGGTTCCCCACGCAGACTGCCAAAGTCGTTTGGCAGAATGCCTCATCGCCAGAACTTTCAAACAAGCACAAGGACATTGCTTGGCTGGCGGTGAGAGGGGCTCTGCCAGTGAGATCCTTTATGCATGCCCGGAATCTCTGCACCACTGCACGCTGCCCTCGAGGTCGCTGCGCGGGCGACGAGACTGTCGATCACCTCCTTCTGGAGTGTGCCTATGCGCAGGAGGTCTGGAGGGGGATGCAGTGGTATTTGTCGAGGTTCGTCCCAAGCAGCTCCGTGACGCGGGACTCCGTGCTCTACGGGCAGTTTCTGGGGACGCACACCGAGACCAACATCAACTGCGCCTGGAGGACCATCAATGCGGTGAAAGACGCTCTTTGGTCTGCCCGCAACTTGCTGGTCTGCCAGCTGAAAGAACTGACCCCGACCGAGTGTTGCAGACTGGCGCACTCCAAGGTCCAGGACTACGTGCTGAGGGACGCGCTAAAGCTTGGGGCAGCCGCCGCCAAGGCGCGGTGGGGAAAGACCACCGTGTGAGGCCCCTCGTCCAGAAAAGGGAAAAGAACCCTATCTGGTAACTGGGCCCAGCTGGCGCCTTCCCCAACTGGTCAGGGGGCCAACTGGGACTGTGCGGGGTGACGACTGCCGGGGCGGTTTCTTTGCTTTGTTTTTTTTCTCTCTGTTTTGTTTTTTTCCTTTAGTTGGTGTACGTACCCCCGGGTGACCCGGAGTGGCTTGCATGACTGGGTAGGTGTATAAATGTTTTTTTTTGTACATTCTATGAATAAAGCATATTTTTTCAAATAAAAAAAAGGTGATGAAACGTCTGAAAACGAACCTTCCAGCTCAGTGAGCAAACTCACATCCAGAACCTTAACCTGAGCCACAAATCTTCTCAAATATTGATCTGTGTTTGATATGTATTGATTAAATATGAGAGAATGTAAGCAAAGAAAATGTCAATGGGTGACTGTGGCCTACCTCCTGGTTTGTAATTAGCTACATTGTATGGTCACTATGTATAAGAAAGACCTCTGTCAAGTAAAACAGATAAAGGGGAAATGTTCAGTTCGAAAGTGCCTTGCTGGAATTCAGGGCAATGAAACATTTAGTCAATTACCTTTGTTACAAAGAGGTTTTCTATTTAATATTGAGACTTCGGAGGATTATGGAAAAATGAATTTATTTTGATTTTGGAATCATTTCTTTAAATGAGGCAATTGAAAGTTCATTGTGAACATTGGAGTTTTTTAAACAAGGTTTCTAGAATCACATGATTTGTGAGAGCTAAAATAGTATCAGAGATAATGGGAACTGCAGATGCTGGAGAATTCCAAGATAATAAAATGTGAGGCTGGATGAACACAGCAGGCCAAGCAGCATCTCAGGAGCACTAAAGCTGACGTTTCGGGCCTAGACCCGCCCGAAACGTCAGCTTTTGTGCTCCTGAGATGCTGCTTGGCCTGCTGTGTTCATCCAGCCTCACATTTTGTTATTTGTGAGAGCTGTTTGCTTTTCTGTAGACCCTGCTGAGGCTATTTTAAGAGTGTCTGGTGTGGAGTCTCTTGTTTTATTTGTTTCAGTTGGAGGGAATCCTGCTAAGAACAAGTTGAGTTGGAGGAAAGTCGCTAAGCACAAGTTGCCTAGTTGATCCTCCTATTTTTGAAACAAAAACCTCTACATCAGTTCTGGGAGAAACTTATTTTTTTCTTTTGAAAGAACGACTGAGAGAACATCTTAAAATTATATTTGTTGAGCAAACTTTACCTGCAAGAGTTCGGAAACAACCAGACATAATTAATGACTTGATCACACTTTTGAAAACATCAGAGCAATTTACTTCAGAACAGAAAAAAACAAAAGAACTGTGGATGCTGGAAGTCCAAAGCAGAAACAGAAATTAATGAAGACACTCAACAGGTCTGGCAGCATCTGCAGATTGAAAGCAGAGTTAGCATTTCAGGTCTAACGATTCTTCTTCTGAACTCTGTTCATAATAACCACCCATGGATACCTCTTAGGCCTCTCATTGCTGCAGAAAGGCTGCCGACATCATCGAAGACCCATCCCACCCCCGTAATGACATCCTTTTACTTCTTCCATCAGACAGAAGATACAGAAGCTTGAACACACAGACCAACAGGCTCAAAAACAGCTTCTGCCATGCCCTTGTTAGGCTGATGAATGGACTCTCTAACTTCAAATAATGTTGATCTTGCTTTGCACATGTACTGTGTCATATAACCTGTATACTTCACTCTGTCCAAGATTGTTTTTCACCCTATGATCTGTATATCTTTGCTTACTATGATCTGCCTGTACTGCTCGCAAACAAAACTTTTCACTATACTTGGATACCTGTGGCAATAAATCAATCAATAGCCGTTGGATAAAGTGTTTGTCTGTTGAGAAAACCAATCTCCACAGAGAAAAATGCTTTCTCTTTTTGGAAGAGGGAGAGGGAGAGGGTGTGTGAGTGCTAGTTACTGATTGTGTACACTAACCTATTACTGCATCTTTATTGAATTTTTTTGATAATAAAACAGTAATTCTGTTCTAAGAAGAAACTTGGTTGATATAACTTTTTGTTTTAAACCTGATTAGATCAGGCATTTAATTGGTCACATTGATGCCAGGGAACTTTTTTTAATTTTATATTGTGACCCATGGAGAAGTGAAATTAGAGAATTGGTAAAAATACTTTGGAATGTAGTTGCTTTTTGTGATATACCAAATGCGGCAAAAAATTTGTGCTTAGCAAATTCTCACAAACTGCAGTTGATGATCACCAAATGATCTGTTTTAGTGATGTAAGTTATGGGATATAGATTCCATTGACATCATTAATTTATGAACAATACACTGCCATCATTGGCTCACCGATTTAGCCCTGAGGTTTAGTTTAGTAACTGTCCACTCTGTGCCAATATTCCTGGAGATGTGATTTAATTCCCCAGAATAATTTGAGCAGATGACTGGTCGCTGTTGGCATGGAAATATCAAAGCCTGTCTGAGCAGTTACATAAAACCTGGAGGCAATTTTTCTGAGGATAGTGTCTTCTTGGGTATTTGGTTGATTTCTGCGACAATGTTATTTTAACCTTTAACAACTGGTAAGAGACAAATGAGCGTGACTCTTCCTCCTGTCTCACACCCTGTCTAAATCTTACAAACAGACTGGTCGATAGAGAGCGAACAGCACTCTAAACAGAGAATGAGAAAGAGAATGAGAGTGTGTGAAAGATAGCAAGCTTGAGAGAGGGAACACGTGAATGAGTGTGAAAGAGAGAGAAAAAACAAAGGTTTGTAAGACCAAGAGACCAAGAGGCAGAGATTCTGAGAGCAAGTGAAAGGACAGAAGAGAAAGATTGTGAGTGTAATTGATTGAATGAATGGGAAAGTGTAAGAGAGGGTGCACTTAAGAGCAGGAGAATACAAATGAGAGCATGAGAGAGGCTTGTTAAGGTCCACAAGCCACCCCTCTTCAAGCTTTAA
The DNA here is from genome assembly GCF_030684315.1 of Stegostoma tigrinum. Classification (NCBI taxonomy): domain Eukaryota; kingdom Metazoa; phylum Chordata; class Chondrichthyes; order Orectolobiformes; family Stegostomatidae; genus Stegostoma; species Stegostoma tigrinum. The sequence goes on from NC_081362.1 coordinate 94,576,013, forward strand.
CGTCAAATGTTGCTTAAACAGAACCTCCTTGCCCAGTGACGCCCACCACTGAGGACACAAAAAGAAGCAATTTCATGTTCCCCTCCAAGTCTTAAACCATCCATACATAAAGATTAAACACCTTTCTTTCCCTGTCACTGAACCAACATCCAAAGATTTCCTACCGAGCATGACTGTGAGAGCACCTTCATCTCATGATTGTAATAATTCACTCCCATCTTCTGAAGGTCACTTGTGATGGAAGGTAAATGCAGCCTTGGCAGTGACACCCTCATCCTGACGGCACAGAAAAGAAAGACTCAAAGTAATCTCTAACGGGGGCTGGTATCCACATAGATTAGTTCTACTTTGATCGGATTGGAGAGAAAAGTCACAATTGTCCAAAAACACAAACATCCCTGGATTATTTGAGATAGATTTCTCTTTCTGACCTTGCATTGACCCTGCCATTTATCAGAATTCACTCCCAACGTTTGAACAATGACCCAAGAAAAAGAGTTTGCTTTTTAGAGGTTTTCACAATGTGTCATTTCTTTGGTGACCAAACCTACTGAACGCTCTTGCTGAAGAACCATAAAATCTGTACTTGCGTGATTGCCAGCATTCACTTTCAGAGGGAAATGTCTCCTAGTATGATGCGACTGCACACTCCCAGTTTCAACACCTCACCCTCTTTCTCCAACCTTGTCTCTATCACAACTTGCTGTGTAATACACAACTGCCCAAGTCAGATGCTTTTGGGTTCAAATCCCATTTCAGAAACTTATCACCAATATCTAGCTGACAATGCAATGCTGAGGAATGCTGCATTGTTGGAGGTGATGATTACAGATGAGATCCTAAAACAAGCCCTGTCTGCGCACGCAGTCAGACATAAAAGATCCAAGGATATTACTCAAGCTAGAGCAAATGGCTTCTCCCTCATGTCTTGTCCAATGTTCATTAATATCATTCAAATACATCACCAAATCATGATCACTAATTCTAGTGCTCAAATTGGTTCCATTATTTCCTATGGCAGTGAAGAGCTATGAGATACTCTGAAGTGTTAAAAGAGAAACATGAGGATAATTTCTTTCACAAGAATCTATTCCTCTTTGCCCTCCTTTCTCAAGTAGAATTCAGATGCTTTTAATCATCTCAAATTAGACACGATGGGCTGAAAGTCCTCCTCCTGCGCAAACCAATTTTTGTGATTCTGAGAAATTAGATTGCTTCAAATAACACAGATAAATCATTTACAATATCGTCAGACTTGATGCTCAAGTTTTCACACAAAAATGTCACTGGTTCTGATATGATTCAACAGCTGGAATATCACCAACACATTATAATAAAATTCCACACTCTTCTTTCACAAGTTTCTATTGTCAATTGTCACATTGCCCAGTTTAATTGAATTATGACTCTTGCTTAGGTCATGGGCTGGAGATATAACATGCTGTCTGGAAACACCAAACTTCCTAAAGTTTGATGCCAAGAATTGAACACTCAACCTCATATGAGCACCAACCAGTTTTTAAGAAGATTCATTAAAATTTCCTTGCCTGTATTTATGTTGGTTGGGTCCAGTGCTGGTGGAGGTAAAATGGTGTTGGAAGGGTATCACAGCAACATCGACAAGGTGAGCCATGGTGAGAGACCGCAACATTGGTGAGCCTGTCACAGATGGTGGCAAAGGTGAATTGGCCCAGCAGCAAAGGTTGATGCCCTAGACTCGGTGTCTTTGACGTTAGTTAGATCTAGCAAGATGGCGGTAGTTCTGACGTGGCTCAGAACTCAAACATAGGTGGGCTTCTCTTTAAGCCAAATCTTTTCATTTTTATCATATTCTTAAACGATCAAAATGGAGCCGTATTGTAGCTCAGAATAAAAGCTTTACGCTGTATTTCTCACTGTAAAACACATGTGACAATGAAAAGCCATTCATTCATTCAATTGAAGTTATTACTGAACAACCCAGATTACAGAGTGAAATCTGGCTGGAAACGTCAAAATTTCTTTCGTTTTGCTTATAACCAGGTGGTCGCTCACTGAAACATAAATTGTTTTAACAGTAAAACAGAAGTTTATTATTAGACCAATTTATTTACACATAATACAAATTCAACACATTTTTAATCATGTCAAACTTGATCCCACTAATCCCAAAACACTCCCTTACAGATCCTAAGACATCATTTGCATAGAATGCAAAATCGCCCAAAGGTAACTGACTTCAATTCCCATTCTGAAAAAAAATGTTAGCCATTTTCTGGAGCTTTCGCACACCTGGGTTTGTATATACTCAGATTGGTGAGGTGTCCTGAACAAATGAGCAGCCAGCACATAGAGTTAACAAGGTGTGGAACTGGATGTACACAGAAGGATCTAGGCCTGAAACATCAGCTTTCCTGCTCCTGAGATGCTGCTTGGCCTGCTGTGTTCATCCAGCTCCACACTTTGTTATCTTGGATTCTCCTGCATCTGCAGTTCCCATTATCTCTAGCACATAGAGCTAATTGCCTGGGGGAATTGGTTGAGGAAAAGTGATAGAGGAGAGTAGTGAGAGAGGTAAAGCATGAGCCACAGTGGGAGTTGTGTGCAGTAGCAGAGCTAGAGTGAGTGTGTCGTGGCAAAGAATAGACGGTAGCATTTACCTTGGCAGAGTAGGGAATGTCATTGATGTTTTCCTTGTGTTGCTGGGCACTCCTCCAGATGGCTGAGATTACACTGACTAACATGGCAATCTCAGAGAGGCTTGCAGGGTCCGGTGTTAAGAGGACCTCCCTCTTCTGCATTACACCATCCACCATGACTCCCAGGTGGCTGTCAACAAAGCAGGAATCCCCTTATCTAATATGTCTGGGACAAATGTGACAAAACATGCAGTGTAGCTCTGGACTGACAATGCACAACAAACTTAACAGTATCAGAATTTCAGTTATATCCTGGGATATCCTGGCAAAGAAACATGTTTCCAGTGACATAGAGTTGGAGGATCTGGCGCACATCAGACAAGAGGGTCAACACAGGGACGAGGTTGTCAATTAAAATGACTGGTTTGGGAAGGTCATATGAGAGCCTTGTGAATAGAAGCCTTCCATGAGAATTAACAAAAATTTAACAAAACATGATCAACTTCAGCCCATGGTCTCATGTGCTATGTGTTTTTAAGGTTTCTTCAATTTTCAATGCAACCTCATTGTACCATAAAGCTCAGGGAAAGTACGCTTCCATTCCCTTGTTTGATTTTGATAAAGCTTTTAAGTTAATGGTTTGCATTGCTTTCACAAAGCTAACCTGTAGGTCTCTCCTTGGACTGTGCAAAGCTGTGATAATGTACTTTAGATGGCGCAGTATTTCCCACATCCGAGGTGGAAGATCATGGGTTCAAGTCCAACACCAACAGCCAAAAATAGCTAAGCACCAACTGTATAGCAAGGGAATGGGGGCAACAACAAACCAACAAGATGTTGTCTGAAGCCCTTTCTGCCCTCTCTCCTGTGGTAAAGTTTGCATTGAAGCCCTGGGGAGTTCCGACAAGCTAATATTTATTCCCCAAACAGCATCAAAACCAGATTGTCCATCCTGAGCATGACTGTATTTGTCAGAGTATGCTTTGCACAAATTGGCCATTCCTTTGCCTAGATAACTTTACAGTAAACACACTTTAAATGGACTGAAGATCATAAGAAATAGGAGGAAGCCATTTTGTCCTCTGCGCCGGCATCACCACTGGACAAAATTGCTGCTGCAGTGACAATGGGAGCTGCAGATGCTGGAGAATCCGAGATAACAAAGTGTGGAGCTGGGTGAACACAGCAGGCCAAGCAGCATCTTAGGAGCACAAAAGCTGACGTTTCGGGACTAGATCCTTCAGTTACATTTTCTGATGAAGGGTCTAGGCCCCAAATGTCAACTTTTGTGCTCCTGAGATGCTGCTTGGCCTGTTGTGTTCATCCAGCTCCACACTTTGTTATTTTAAATTGCTGCTGCCATGATTATGATCTCAAATCCACTTTTCTGCCAGCCTCCCTGGATTCCCTTCTTGACTAGGAATCTGTCTAAATGAACCAGCCTCCATTGCTGTCTGCAGAAAAAAATCTAAAGATTAATGACCCTCCAATTGAAGAAATTCCTTCCTGCTTTTAAATTGTAGACCTCCATTTTAAACTGTGCCACTTCAGTATAGATTTCCGTGCAAGAATCTCCCACTCAGCCTGTTTCCTATCAAGCCCCCTCAGAATAATATTCCATCGCATCTTGCAAGGCACCAATGAACATAGGCTCAATCTGCTCAACCTTTCCTCATGAGGCAAATCCATTCATCTCAAGAATCAGCCAACTTAACCTTCTCTGATTTGTTTCCAATGCAAGTCTACTGTTTCTTAAATAAGGGGCCCAAGGTGAAATAACTCCACAGAGGCTGGTATCCTGTCATCAATTCACACTTTATTTACATGTGGCTAGTCCTCGATATTGATCCAGTTCCCTCACAACCAGGTCTCAGAGCGAACAGAACCTCTGACACTCCTGTTCTTATCTGGTCCAATCAGGACTCCCTGATTGGGCCAGATTAACAGCCCCAATCAGGAAACTCATATTCTATCAGGTCCACCGAGCCGACTTTATTCCGATCACTGCACAAAGCTATACGCAGCATTCCAGATGGAGTCTCACCAGCACACTGCATGATTGTACTAAGACTTCCCTTGTTTGAAACATTGCAATAAAGATTAACATTCCACTTGCCTTCCAAATCATATTCTGCAATTACATACTGAGTTTGTGTGATTTGTACATGAGGATTCTCAGGTCCCTCTGCATCGCAGAGTTTGCAATCTTTTTTCCTTTAAATAATATGCTGTTTCCCTATTCTTCTTCTTACTAAAGTAGTTGTTATATATCCCCACATGATATTCCATCTATCTGCCACCTTTTTGCCCACTCATATTATCCATCCAAGGCCCTTTCACAGACACTTTGGGTAGAATTTGGCTCCAGAGCCGGGGTGGGGGTGGGGGGGGGGGGCTCCATATTGTTTCAGGTTGAAGATTTGTCACAATGGAGGCTATCCTCAGGACTGAGGACAGCAGTGGAGGAAGTGACAGAACGGAATTATATGCAATTACTTTAATATATTTGCGAAATTTGTTTACTCTGTCCCTTGGGTTTGTAATTCACAAAATCATATCATAGAAACAGGCCTTTCAGTCCAACAGGTCCACACCAACCCTTTGAAGAACATCCTGCCCAGACACATCCTCCTACCCTATCCCTGTAATCCTGCATTTCCAATGACTAATCCACACATTTCTGAACACTGTGACCAATTCACCTAACTTTCACATCTTTGGGCTGTGGACGGAAACCGGAGCACCTGGAGGAAACCCACGCAGACGCAGGAAGAATCTGCAAACTCCGCACATGCAGTTGCCCAAGGGTGAAATCGAACCTTGGCCCCTGACGCTGTGAGGCAGCAGTACTAACCTCTGAGTCACCGCGCTGCATTGTCATGTCCCAGAATGAAGGGGATTGTTTCAGCTGCAAATTTAATTTCAACTTTTACAGTCAATCAGATGCCAAATGAATCCTTTCTAAATGACACTGGAAACATTCCCAGTCTAATGTAGTTCTGTTTTAATACTGCAATTATATTGATAGCAATGCATGTACAAATCATTCAGGAGCACTTTAGCTTCCCTTGTTTATCCAGCACATGGAGAGCTACTGTGACTACTGGAGTGCCTACAGATGAGCCAGTAATGGGCCAAAACATCTAAATGATGATGAACAAGCAATCTGTTGCTGTTATTCTGTGTTGGCCATTGAAGGAGTTGCATTCCCCTGAGAACTCCTGTCTTTTTATGACATTGCAGCTTTGCCATCCATCCTTCCCTCAGCTCATTTGCTGCTGAAACCCCAAGGCACACATTTGCCACTTCCATACTTATTGTACCAGCCCATTCTGAACAAACCTCCCTCCTTCTAGCCTTCATAAATGAGAGTACATCCAAAACTCTGCTATTTGTTACAAAGCGTTTGCAGCAGCCTTCAGCCAGAGTGGATAATCAATCTTGTCCTCCTCCACTGGCTTCATAGATGCCAGTCTGCAGCCAACTCAATTCACTCCATATGAAATGAAGGAACAATTAGAGGCATTGAATACTGCAAAAGCTTTGGGCCTCAGTGACATTCTGCAATAGCAATGAAAGCTTGTGCTCCAGAACTAGCCTCACCACCAGCCAAGCTGTTCCAGTACACCGACATCTACCCAAAATTGCCAAAAAAATTGACCAGGCAAGTCCTATGCACAAAAAGCAGGACCATTACCACCCAGAGACAGCACAAACTGCTGGAGTCAGAGTAATGCAGAGTAGAGCTGGAAGAACACAACATGGCAGGCAGCATCAGAGAAACAGGAAAGTCGACGTTTCAGGTCAGGGACCCTTTATCACTCATTCGACATTCCTGCTCCTCTGATGCTAAGACTGACAGCCCTTAACATCAAGGTCACACTTGACTGAGTGTGGTATCAAGAAGCTCGAGCAAAACTGGAAGCAATGAGAACTGGGGCAAACTCTCTGCTGATTGGAGTTATATGTGACAAAAGGAAAGATGGCTGTAATTGTTGAAGGTCAGCCATCTCAGCTCCAGGACATCTCTGCTGGAGTTCCTCAGGGTAGTGTCCTCAGCCCAACCATCTTCAGCTGCTTCCTCAATGACCTTCCCTCCATCATAAGATCAGAAGTGGGGATAACACGGTGTGAAGCTGGATGAACTCAGCAGACGAAGCAGCATCAGAGGAGCAGGAAAATTTGACGTTTCGTGTCGAGACCCTTCTTCAGAAATGGGGGAGGGGAAGGGAGATCTGAAATAAATGGGGAGATGAGGGAGGTGGGTGGAAGATGGATAAAGGAGAAGACAGGGTGAGAGGAGACAGACAGGTCAAAGAGGCGGGGTTAGAGCCAGTAAAGGTCAGTGTAGATGGGGAGTTAGGGAGGGGATAGGTCGGTCCGGGGAGGATGGACAGGTCAAGGAGGCGGGATGAGGTCAGTGGATAAGAGATGGGGTGGGGCTTGAGGTGGAAGGAATGGTTAGGGAGGCAGGGACAAGCTGGGCTGGTTTTGGGATGTGGTCGGGGGAGGGGAGATTTTGAAGCTTGTGAAGTCCACATTGATACCATTGGGTTGCAGGGTTCCAAAGCGAAATATGAGATGCTGTTCCTGCATCTTTCAGGTGGCGTCATTGTGATAATTCAGGAGGCCCAGGATGGACATGCCTTTCGAGGAGTGGGGGGGGGTGGGATTTGAAATGGTTCGCGACTGGAAGGTGTAGTTTGTTGCGAACTGAGCATAGGTGTTCCACAAAGCGGTCCCCAAGCCTCCGCTTGGTTTCCCCAATGTAGAGAGGAGGCCACAACAAGAACAGCGGATACTGTATATCACATTAACAGATGTGCAGGTAAACATCTGTTTGATATGAGAAGTCTTCTTAGGGCCTGGGATGGGGGTGAGGGGGTAGGTGTAGCACTTGCTTTAGTTGCAGGGAAAAGTGCCGGGGATGGTCGGGCTGGAGGGGAGTGTGGAGTGGACAAGGGAGTCATGGAGAGAGTGATCCCTCTGGAAAGCACATAAGGGTGGGGAGGGAAAAATGTCTTTGGTGGTGGTGTCAAATTGCAGATGGTGGAAATGTCAGAGGATAATGCATCAGGTTTGGAGGTTGATTCTGCTTTGGTTATTATTGTGGATAGGAGATGTGAGGGATGAATTGCGGGAAATGCGGGAGACACAGTCAAGGGCATTTTTGATCACTGTGGAGGGGACGTTGCAGTTCTTGAAAAAAGAGGACATCTGTGATGTTCCGGAGTGAAATGCCTCATCTTGGGACCAAATGTGGTGGAGGCAAAGGAATTGGGAATAGGGGATGGTCTTTTTAACAGGAAGGTGGGTGAGTGGAGGAATATTCTACGTAGTTGTGGGAGATGATAGGCTGAAAATGGATATTGGTTTCCAGGTGGATGCCAGAGATGGAAACAGAGAGGTCCAGGAAGGAGAGAGAGGCATCAGAGATGGTCCAGTGAACTTGGGGTGGAAGGTGTTGGTGAAGTGGATGAACTGTTCGAGCTCCTGGTGGGAGCACGAGGTAGCGCTGATACAGTCGTCAATGCAACGGCGGAAGAGGTGGGGTTTAGGGCCCGTGTAGCTTTGGAAGAGGGATTGTTCCACTTACCCTACAAAGAGGTAGGCATGGCTTGGGCCCATGTGGGTATCCATGGCCACCCACTTTGTCTGTAGGAAGTGGAGGAATTAAAGGAGAAATTGTTGAGGGTGAGGACGAGTTCGGCTAGGCGGAAGGGGGTGTCGGTGGAGGGGGACTGGTCAGGCCTGCGGGACAGGAAGTAACGGAGGGCCTTTCGGCCATCTGCATGAGGAATGCAGGTGTATAGGGACTGGACGTCCATGGTGAAAATGAGGTGTTGGGGACCGGGGAATTGGACGTTCTGGAGGAGTTGGAGGGCGTGGGTGGTGTCATGGATGTAGGTAGGGAGTTCCTGGACCAAGGGGAAGAAAATGGAGTCTAGATAGGTGGAGATAAGTTCAGTGGGGCAGGAGAAGGCTGAGGCAATGAGTCCGGGCAGGCAAGTTTGTGGATTTTGAGAAGGAGATAGAAGCGGGCGGTGCGGGGCTAGGGAACGATAAGATTGGAGGCTGTGGGTGGGAGTCACCTGAGGTGATGATGTTATAGATGGTTTGGGAGATGATCGTTTGCTGCTCGGGTGTGGGGTCATGATTCAGGGGGCGGTAGGAGGTGGTGTCAGAGAGTTTGTGCCTGGTCTCAGCGATGTAGGCCATCAGTGCATCATGCTACAACTGGGCCTCCCTTGTCTGCAGGTTTTGTGGTGAGAAGTGGGGATGTTCCCTGATGATTTCACAATGTTCAGCACCATTCATGACTCCTAGGACACTGAAGCAGCCCATGTTCAAATGCAACAAAATCTAGATGACATCCAGGCTTAGGCTGAAATGTGTCAAGTAACATTTACGCCACACAAATGCTGCAAAGTGACCATCACCAAGAAGAGACAATTTCATCACTGCCCCTTGACATTCACTGGGATTACTATCATTGAAAGCCCACTAACAACATCCACGGTGTTACCATTGAACAGAAGCTCAACTGGACTTGCCATACAAATACAATGGCTGCAAGAACAGGCCGAAAGCTAGAAATATTGTAGTGAGAGATTCACCTCTTTACTCCCCAGTGGCCTCACCAATGGCTACAATGCTCAAGTCAGGAGTGTGATGGAATACTCCCCACTTGCCTGGATGGGTGTAGTTCCAAAAAAATTCAAGAAGCTTGATACTATCCAATACAAAGCAGCCCTCTTGACTGGCACCACATCCACAAACGTCCACTCCCTCCACCACCGACGCCCGGTAGCAGCAGTGTGTACTATCTACAGGATGCACAGCAGAAATTCACCAAAGATCCTCACTCAGCACCTTCAAACATAGCTCCATCTAGATGGACAAGTGCAGCAGATACATGGGAACTCCACCCCCTGTAAGTTCCCCTCTGAGCCACTCACCATCCCGATTTGGAAACACATTGCCATTCCCTCAGCGTCGCTGGGTCACAATTCTGGAATTCCTGCCCTCACGGCATTGTGGGTGTACATACAACACATGGTCTGCAGCTGGCCAAGAAGGCAGCTCACCACCATCTTCTCAGGGGCAATTCGGGATGGGCAATAAAAGTTAGCCCAACCAACGATGCCCACGTTCCATGAGAGCAAATTTTAAAAAACTGACCCCGTAACAAGTTTCGGTCATGCATCAACCTTACGGTCACTATCCATACTAACTCCTACGCATGGATTTTAAAACTGGCTGCTTTTTGCCCAAATGCCTCCACATTCTTTGCTCTCCGAGTCTCTGTAATTTCCTACAGCCCCACAAATCTCTGTTATACTCTTTATTCATCCCAGATTTTAAACAGTCCACCATCACCGTCTATGTCACACAGCATCCAGACCAGGTAAAGGAGCAAATGTCCTAATGATCTGGTGACATGGATTGAAACTCCACCACATGCAGATGGTGAAAATTGAATTCAATAGATAAAAAAAACGCTAGCCTAAGATAACCATTCAACCCACTGTTGATTGTTGTCAAAACCTGTCTGACTGAGCCCATAAATTCTGCTCTACCATTCAGTGAGCTCATGGCTCTTTTGATAATCCTCAACTCTACTTTGCTGTCTTTCCTCCTTTATCCTTGATTTTCTTGGATGAGGGATTATAGTTTAGTGAAGGCATTGAAGGTGATTCCCCAGAAACCTTGCTACATGAAAACCTGGAATGAGTGGGTTGTATTATAGAACATAGAACATAGAACAGTACAGCACAGAACAGGCCCTTCAGCCCACAATGTTGTGCCTACCATTGATCCTCATGTATGCACCCTCAAATTTCTGTGACCATATACATGTCCAGCAGTCTCTTAAATGTCCCCAATGACCTTGCTTCCACAACTGCTGCTGGCAACGCATTCCATGCTCTCACAACTCTCTGTGTAAAGAACCCGCCTCTGACATCCCCTCTATACTTTCCTCAAACCAGCTTAAAACTATGACCCCTCGTGCTAGCCATTTCTGCCCTGGGAAATAGTCTCTGGCTATCAACTCTATCTATGCCTCTCATTATCTTGTATACCTCAATTAGGTCCCCTCTCCTCCTCCTTTTCTCCAATGAAAAGAGACCGAGCTCAGTCAACCTCTCTTCATAAGATAAGCCCTCCAGTCCAGGCAGCATCCTGGTAAACCTCCTCTGAACTCTCTCCAAAGCATCCACATCTTTCCTATAATAGGGCGCCCAGAACTGGACGCAGTATTCCAAGTGCGGTCTAACCAAAGTTTTATAGAGCTGCAACAAGATCTCACGACTCTTAAACTCAATCCCCCTGTTAATGAAAGCCAAAACACCATATGCTTTCTTAACAACCCTGTCCACTTGGGTGGCCATTTTAAGGGATCTATGTATCTGCACACCAAGATCCCTCTGTTCCTCCACACTGCCGAGAATCCTATCCTTAATCCTGTACTCAGCTTTCAAATTCCACCTTCCAAAATGCATCACCTCGCATTTATCCAGGTTGAACTCCATCTGCCACCTCTCAGCCCATCTCTGCATCCTATCAATGTCCCGCTGCAGCCTACAACAGCCCTCTATACTGTCAACGACACCTCCAACCTTTGTGTCGTCTGCAAACTTACTGACCCATCCTACAATCCCCTCATCCAAGTCATTAATAAAATTTACAAACAGTAGAGGCCCAAGGACAGAGCCCTGTGGAACACCACTCACCACTGACTTCCAGGCAGAATATTTTCCTTCTACTACCACTCGCTGTCTTTTGTTGGCCAGCCAATTCTGTATCCAGGCAGCTAAGTTCCCCTGTATCCCATTCCTCCTGACCTTCTGAATGAGCCTACCATGGGGAACCCTTTCAAATGCCTTACTGAAGGTCGAATTTGAAAGCTGAGTACAGGATTAAGGATAGGATTCTTGGCAGCGTGGAGGAACAGAGGGATCTTGGTGTGCAGATACATAGATCCCTTAAAATGGCCACCCAAGTGGACAGGGTTGTTAAGAAAGCATATGGTGTTTTGGCTTTCATTAACAGGGGGATTGAGTTTAAGAGTCGTGAGATCTTGTTGCAGCTCTATAAAACTTTGGTTAGACCGCACTTGGAATACTGCGTCCAGTTCTGGGCGCCCTATTATAGGAAAGATGTGGATGCTTTGGAGAGGGTTCAGAGGAGGTTTACCAGGATGCTGCCTGGACTGGAGGGCTTATCTTATGAAGAGAGGTTGACTGAGCTCGGTCTCTTTTCATTGGAGAAAAGGAGGAGGAGAGGGGACCTAATTGAGGTATACAAGATAATGAGAGGCATAGATAGAGTTGATAGCCAGAGACTATTTCCCAGGGCAGAAATGGCTAGCACGAGGGGTCATAGTTTTAAGCTGGTCGGTGGAAAGTATAGAGGGGATGTCAGAGGCAGGTTCTTTACGCAGAGAGTTGTGAGAGCATGGAATGCGTTGCCAGCAGCAGTTGTGGAAGCAAGGTCATTGGGGTCATTTAAGAGACTGCTGGACATGTATATGGTCACAGAAATTTGAGGGTGCATACATGAGGATCAATGGTAGGCACAACATTGTGGGCTGAAGGGCCTGTTCTGTGCTGTACTGTTCTATGTTCTATGTTCTATGTTCTATGTTCTATGTTCCATATACACCACATCCACAGCTCGACCCTCATCAACTTTTCTAGTCACATCCTCAAAGAACTCGATAAGGTTTGTGAGGCATGACCTGCCCCTCTCAAAGCCGTTTATCTGGAAGGATTGGACAGGCTGGGCTTGTTTTCATTGGAGATTCGAAAAGCGAGGGGTGATTTGATCAAAATATATAAGATTTATTTTTATTTTCTGAAGAAGGGTACCGATCTGAAACATTAACTTTCCTACTCCTCTGATGTTGCCTGGCCTGCTGTGTTCCTCCAGCTCCACGCTGTGTTATCTCTGATTCCAGCATCAGCAGTTCTTATGTCTCTGACATAGGATCCTGAGCAGTTTTGACAAGGTGGACTTAGGAATGATATTTCCTCCCATGGTTAAGTCCACAGCTGAGGACACTTTCAAAATTAGGAGTTGCAATTTTAGGGGAGAGAGGAGGAGAATATTTTTCTCTCAGAGAGTTATGCCTTCTTGGAACCGTGTATTTTTAATATTCATTCACAGGATGAGGGCGTCACTGACTAGGCCAGCATTCATTCCCATCCCTAATTGCCCAGAGGCCAGTTACAAGTCGACCGCATTGCTGTGGGTCTAGAGTCCCATGTAGGCCAGACCAGTCGAGGATGGCAGTCTCCTTCCCTAAAGGACATTAGTGAACCAGGTGGGTTTTTCCCCAACAATCAGCTCATGTTTACCATTAGATTCCTAATCCCACATTTCTTTTTCCCTCTGAATTCAAATTCAACCATCTGCCGTGGAAGGATTTGAACTTAGGTACCCAGAACAGGGATAACAAGGTGTAGAGCTGGATGGTCACAGCAGGCCAAGCAGCATCAGAAGAGTAGGAAAGTTGACGTTTTGGGCCTAGATCCTTCTTCAGAAATGGGTCATTGGACAGGCATCATTAAATATTCTTAAGGCAGCGGTAGGTAGATTATTTTGAGATAGGAGAATCAAAGGTTATAGGAGGTATGTGGGAATGCAGAACTCAGAGCACAAACAGATCCACCATGAGCTTATTGAATGATGGAGCAGGCTTGATGAACCAAATTGCCTACTATTGCTCTGTATTCAGATGTACGTAGATTTGCTTGGACCCCGTTAGAACAGTTGAGAATCGAGGGATTACAGTTAAATAGATATTTGATTAAGGTGTTTGAAATCACTTTATATGGAGTAAATACATCCAATAGCTAAAGCGGCAATAACCAAGAGACACAGATTTAAGGTGATTGGCAAAGCACCAAAGGTGATGCGAAATAACATTTTTTATTCAATAAACTAGAATGTGGGACATGCTGACTGATAGGACAGTAGATTCAGTTTCAAATATAGTTCCCAAAATTGCATTGGATAAATGCTGGAGAAAGAAAACAATTGCCAAAAAATGAAGATTGGGACTATAGGAAGATTGCCCTTTTAGATCAAAAGCATAGATTGAATGGGCCAATTTGCCTCCATCTGTACGATTCGACTGGATGGCTTTATGAGTTTATATCACTGACTCTGGCAAAATGGTCAGATTCCATTCTTCAGGAACTGGGAGAAACCTTGAAATGATGTCATAGAGATGCACATTACTGGGTCTAAGTAGCACACTGTGGGCAGAGTTAGAATAGCCTTCATAGTTCAGACTTTTGAGCTCAGGAGTTGGGATGTTATCTTGAGGTGGATACTAAACAAAAAAACCAAAAGAACTATGGATGTTGTAAATCAGAGGCAAAAATAGAAATTGCTGGAAAAGCTCAGCAAGTCTGGCAGCATCTGTGGTGGGAAAACAGAGTTACCTTTTCGGATCAATGGCCCTTTCTCAGAACTATTCTGTTCTGTTCTGGGAAAGGATCACTTGACCCAAAATGTTATCTCTGATTCTCTCCACAGATATTTTCAGACCTGTTGAGCTTTTCCACCAATTTCTATTTCTATCTTGAGATCGGACATTGATGAGGCCTCTTCTGGAGTATTGTGCCCAGTTCTGGTCTCCCTGCAATAGGAAGGATATTATTAAGCTGGAGAGGGTTCAAGAAAGGTTTGCCAGGATGTTGCCAGGAATGGAGGATTTGAGTTATAAGGAGATGCAGGATAGTCTGCGACTTTTTTCACTGGACGTAGGAGGTTGGAAGGCGATCTTATTGGAGTTTATAAAGTAATGATGGTATAGATCAGGTAAATGGTAAGTGCCTTTTCCCTATGTTGGGAGATCTCGAGACTAGGGGGCATACTTTCAGGTGAGAGGAGAAAGATTTTAAAAAGACATGAGGGGCAAAACATTTTACACAGAGAATTGTTTGTGTGTGGAATGAACTGCCAGAGAAAGTGATGGATGTTGGTACAGATACAACATTTAAAAGATACATAGCTAAATACATGAATAAGTAGTGTTTGGAGAGATATGGGACAAGCACAGGCAGGTGGCGCTAGTTTAGTTTGGGATTATGGTTGGCATGGACTGGATGGGGCGAAGGGTCAGTTTCCATGCTACATGACTCCATGACTCTGTGACTCTCAAGAGCATATGAATGTTATCACACAAAGTCATTACTTAATATACAATTGGTCAGAGCCTAGGCGAGTGTACATTTACAAATTATAAAGTATTCAGCATTAATTTATAAAAAATGTTGTACTTCGAAGTCCAAACTTGAAGTCAGTTCTTGACTTGCCTTCTCACGACCAGTCTGTTTTCATCCTAAATTCTTTCTGTGGCATCAAAACACACAATAAAAGAAGTTCCAGTGAGGAGAGAGAAGGAGAATCAGATGGAACATTTCTATTTGTGCAAAAGTCAATAGAATTGCAGAGAAAAACAGTGAAGTTCAGATCAATCAAAAGGATTTGACTCATTTTTCTCAGTATCCTTTCCTTTTTCTGAAACAATTGTCCCTGTTTTCACCTTCATTGCATTTCACTATTGTTAGGAGGGAATGATGATTAGCATTCCGGATGGTTAGATGATGTGAATGGGTACGGTTTTGTCAGAATATCATTGGCGCATGAGGGGAATATGAGAAAGCTGCAGTCAGTTCATTAGAATGATGTGCAGAGAGGGAATAAGTCCCAGAAGGACATGCTCTGCAACATACTGCTAAACCTTCACGAGCATTATCACTGGAGGGACAGACAGCCATTGTTTAGGATCTGAGAAAGTGAAAAACTTTGCTTATTTAGAATCTTTCACAGTTTGTGGATGTCAAATGACACTTCATAGGCAGTGCAACACTTTTGAAGTTTAGTTTGAACATTCATAAAACGGGGAAATAAGACAAGCAGGGCACAAATTAAAACATCTGCTGAAATGCACAGGAAGATCCCACTGATAGAATTTCTGTGTTCCAATCATCTACGTGGTCTGCTGTGGTATTATTCGCCATCAGGATGACAGATGATCTGTCTCTTGCTTATCAAGATTTAAGCAAATCTCATTGACATTTGACTCAATCCAGAAACATGTGTTATGCTATTATGCAACAGACATATTAAAGTGTGAAATGAGATATAACATTTTTAATCAAATTAATTTTTTTAGCTTTAATTAATATTGTCACATGTTCCCAGGTACAGTGAAAAGTGTATAATATCACCACATTCCAATGTCATCTTGGATTGGAAATAAATTAATGAATAAATTGTACAAATGGTAAAATACTGAATAAATTAATATTAAATTGACATTACTAAAACTGAAACAGCACTTTATTCACTTCCAGCCAGCAGAACTTGTACATTGATTGTTCTAACAGGTCAAGTGATGGGTATAGAATGAGGCGATTTACACCATATTATTGGTTCTGGAAGGATGAATGGGCATAAAAGAGCTGCCAATTAATAGTGATTGATTTATCTTTAAAATTTAAGGAATACCACTCAGAGTGAGGCATCTCTCTGCTATCTTGCTAAGGAAAATTAGCAGCTGGGCAACTAATGCCAGTTTTGCCAGGAATACCCACAACTCATGAAAAGAATAAATTGAAGCAAACTTGACTGAAATTCCTGCAGTCCTACAAACCAACCAAGCTCTCCACTACACTCTTTCCATCCCTTTGTGAATGCTTTCTGTCATCTCTTTAGTTGCCTAGGACCTACTCTCTGGAAGGCAAACTGCACCCAACTATAACAGATGCTCAGAAGTTATACTAACTTTTTATTCATTCATGCAATGAGGGCATCTCTGGCCAGGCAGCATTCATTGCCCAGAGAGCAGTTAAGAGTCAACCACATTGCTGTGGATCTGGAGTCACATGTAGGCCAAACTAGGTAAGGATGGCAGTTTCCTTCTCTAAAGGACATTAATGAATCAGATGGGTTTTTCCTGACAATCAACAATGGATTCACAGTCAACATTAGATTCTTAATTCCAGATATTCATTGAATTCAAATTCCACTATCTGCCATTGAGAGATTCGAACCCGGGTCCCCAGAACATTTTCTGGGTTTCTGGATTAGCAATAATACCACTAGGCCAACACCTCCCCTATGTTAGCGTCAAAGAATTGCAGTTCATGTTTGGTACTGACCCAAACATGAAGTCTGTAGGTTAAAATCCTGTGGCCATCAATGCTTTCAGATACAGGAGGGAACCAGGTAGGTTTTCCTGCCACCAGGTGCTCTGCTAAAAAGTGCATGAACAAAGCAGCCCACATGGCTGTCACAAATTTGCCAGCTGTTTACCACCTTAAACATTCATTTCCTCCATCGCTGGCGCATTGTAGCAGCAGTGTGCGCCAGTTTCAAGATGCATTACAGCAATTCGCTCAAGTGTGTTTGGCAGTGAGATCAAAAGGTCATACAAACGGTATGAGTGGAACACAGAATAATAAATCCTGCTGGTGATCAGAAGTGTCAGACAGTGCGAGAAAAGTGTCAACAGCTGAATAACAAGCAAAGGAATGACCTATAATCTGATGAAGTGAGGCAGAGAGATAATTACAAAAAATTAAAAATAAGGTGGTGGTAGAGACAAACCAAACGAATGGAATAACATGATCGGTGTAAGAGTCATATGCCGAGGTTTTAACCAAAATAATGTCATCCAAAGCTATACAAAACTAATTAAAGTAGAGAGATCATAACAATTTATCCAGATTTTTGTCACCACCACCTGGGTAAATTGTTATGATCTCTCTACTTTAATTAGTTTTGTACAGTTTTGGATGACTTATTACTGCGGTTAAAACCTCGGCATATGACTCTTACATCTATCATGTTATTCCATTCATTTGGTTTGTCTCTAGTACTACCTTATTTTTAATTTTTTGTAATTATCTCTCTGCCTCACTTCATCAGATTATAGGTCATCCCTTCGCTTGTTATTCAGCTGTTGACACTTTCTTCGCACCGTCTGACACTTCCAATCACCTGCACGGATTTATTATTCCGCGCTCCACTCACACCGTTTGTATCACCTTTTGATCTCTCTGCCCATAAATCCTGTGCTCTACATGCTTCTCTCAGACTTCACCTGACAAAGGGGCTACGCCATAAAACCATGTGATTTCAAATAAACCGGTTGGACGAGAACCTGATGTCATGTGACTTCTGACTTTGTCCACCCGAATGCAATGCCGACACCTCTACATCATTGAAATAAATTGGTGGTGCTTTGGTATGAATGGTCAAAATCCTGGAATTCCCTCACTGCGGGCATTGTGGATCTATCAACAGCACACAATATAAAGAAAGCAGCTCACCAACAGCCGGTCAGGGTTAAAGAGGAGTGGCAATAAATTCTGGCTTAGCGATAATATTGCCAGCACCAGGGCAAATCAGTTTTTTGATGTGCTGAGCATTGGGAATGACTGAAACAATGTCTTGTTGATGAATGCAAAAGTGAGCTTGAGCAAAGTTTCTGAGGAATAAAGTGCAATAAATCCATGTCTTTCTTTTATCTTGGAGGCACCTCGACAAGAAACCTTCAGAAAAGTTTCGAGGGGCAAGAATCCCTTTCCTCAGGAGCTCCTGTTTGTTAGATATAACAAGGTGTGGAGCCAAATGAACACAGCAGGCCAGGCAGCATCAGAGGAGCAGGAAAGCTGATGTTTCAGGTCTGGCATCAGCAGTTCCTACTATCTCCTGTTTGTTAGAGCTTCTCTTTGAACATAACCGGTAAAATCCGAACACTATCCAGCCGATTCCCAGAGGACAATTGCAAATGAGAAGTGAACTTTCTGTAACATCAGATGCAGATGCCCAAGGGCACAGTTATTAATTCTATTTTCCTGAGTCACCAGTGAAGAACTGAAAGCTAAATACAGAATTTCATCTGGATGCATGGATGGTGTTAGTGAAAACTGAAGATGTGAGTGAAAACATTACAAAAAAAATACATCTTTCATTAGTCCACAGTAATTCTTCCCCATAGCAACACTTTCCCATAGCAACGCCTCCTGCTAACCCATTACTGCGGATGCATTGACTTTAAGCCATGAGATGTAACATACAAATAAATCTGGCAAACATAATCGTGCGAGAGACTGTATTCTGGAATCACTAATTCTCTATAAATAAAAATATTGATGGGAATATCCATTGTTTCAGTGAGGGCTTGGTGATAATTCTAAATGGTGATCAACCCCAGTAAGTGAGCAAATTGTTAACCCCTCAAGTAGTCTCCTCTGCAGGAGTAACACTTAGACGGCAGCAAGATCTCCATTACTGCCAGCAACTCTTTCAAAGAGAAATCTTCATATAAATGCAAGGACCTTAGCTTTTACTATGGAAAATCCTTGTGTGTGTAGAAAGAGAGAAAACCTATAGGGCTTTTCACAGCCAGAGTTTATTGTACTGTTTTGAAGCAAATTCACTGTTGAAAAATTGGAAAAAGTGGCAATTTGCAAAAATCCCGCAAACAACGTTGAGATAATGAATGATCACTGCTGGTGATGAAGGAAAGTTTCTGAACCAGATCACTTGTGGACAGTACCCCTTCCTTTCTTCCAGTTCTACCATTTACATTGCAGGCAGGGGCTTGAGTGCATTTTAGCTGAGAAATGTCACTCCTGGCAACCCAGCACACCCCCTGAGCCATGATGAGAGTGTTGGCCTTGCATAAATATTTAAATCCTGGAAAAAGAAATACAGCAACCTCCGGTGTTAGCTCTGTATTTTTAGACTCTTTCTGCCGCATCAGTGAACATATTCTGTCAGATAAACATTAAGATCACAGATGCTGTAAAAGGAAAGCTTGTAGTCTATGGTTCATAGACCAGTGCTGCAACTGAGCTGAAGCTAAAGCTGGATGGTATTCTTTTAACACTTCTTTGTTCAATTATTTATGTTCTGAGGAATGATCTTCCCGCTCACTTCGAGATCATACCAAGTGGCACAAGCAGCTCTGCAGCAGTGATATAAAATGAGGTGGAAAAAAGGACCAGAACACAGGATAGGTCAACAAGTTGGAAACTCTCTACATCTACTTGGAAAGATTCCCGAAAGTAAGGTTCAGCTCAGAATTATACCAAGACTTCTCAAGCGTTTTGCCATGAGAACATATTGCATGTAGATAGGCCAACAAGGGGTGAAGCCACATTAGATTTGGTACTGGGTAACGAGCCTGGCCAGGTATTAGATTTGGAGGTAGGTGAGCACTTTGGTGATAGCGATCACAATTCTGTTATGTTTACTTTAGTGATGGAAAGGGATAGGTGTATACGACTGGGCAAGAGTTAGAGCTGGGGGAAAGGCAATTACGAAGAGATTAGGCAAGATTTAGGGAGCATAGGATGGGGAAGGAAACTGTAGGGGATGGGCACATTAGAAATGTGGAGCTCATTCAAGGAAAAGCTCCTGTGTGTCCTAGATAAGTATGTACCTGTCAGGCAGGGAGGAAGCTGTAGAGAGCAGGAGCCGTGGTTTACGAAGAAAGTGGAATCTCTGGTCAAGAGGAAGAAGAAGGCTTATGTTAGGATGAGATGTGATGGCTCAGTTAGGGCGCTTGAGGGCTACGAGGTAGTCAGCAAAGACCTAAAGAGAGAGCTCAGAAAATCCAGGAGGAGACATGAGAAGTTGTTGGCGGATAGGATCAGGGAAAACCCTAAGGATTTCTTCAGGTATTTAAGGAATAAAAGAATGACGAAAGTAAGATTAGGCACAATCAAGGATAGTAGTGGTAAGTTGTGTGTGGAGTCAGAGGGGATAGGGGAAGTGCTAAATGAATATTTTTCAACAGTATTCACTCTAGAAAACAACAATGTTGTCGAGGAGAATACTGAGATACAGGCTACTAGACTAGGTGGGATTGAGGTTCAGAAGGAAGAGGTATTAAAAATCCTTCAGAGGGTGAAGATAGATAAATCCCCTGGGCCGGATGGGATTTATCCTCGGATCCTCTGGGAATCCAGGGAGGAGATTGCCGAGCCTTTGGCATTGATCTTTAACTCATTGTTGTCTACAGGAATAGTGCCAGATGACTGGAGGATAGCAAATGTGGTTCCCCTGTTCAAGAAGGGGAGTAGAGACAACTCTGGTAATTATAGACCAGTGAGCCTTACCTCAGTTGTTGGTAAAGTGTTGGAAAAGGTTATAAGGGATAGGATTTATAATCATCTAGAAAAGAATAAATTGATTAGGGATAGTCAGCATGGTTTTGTGAAGGGAAGGTCATGCCTCACAAACCTTATTGAATCCTTTGAGAAGGTGACCAAACAGGTAGATGAGAGTAAACCGGTTGATGTGGTGTATATGGGTTTCAGCAAGGCGTTCGATAAGATTCTCCACAATAGGCTATTGTACAAAATGCGGAGGAATGGAATTGTGGGAGATATAGCAGTTTGGATTGGTAATTGGCTTGCTGAAAGAAGACAGAGGATGGTAGTTGATGGGAAATGTTCATCCTGGAGACCAGTTACTAGTGGTGTACCGCAAGGGTCGGTGTTGGGTCCACTGCTGTTGTCATTTTTATAAATGACCTGGATGAGGGCGTAGAAGGATGGGTTAGTAAATTTGCAGACAACACTAAGGTCGGTGGAGTTGTGGATAGTGATGAAGGATGCTGTACGTTGCAGAGAGACATAGATAAGTTGCAGAGCTGGGCTGAGAGGTGGCAAATGGAGTTTAATGCAGACAAGTGTGAGGTGATGCACTTTGGTAGAAGTAACCGGAAGGCAAAGTACAGGGCTAATGTTAAGATTCTTAGTAGTGTAGGTGAGCAGAGAGATCTCGGTGTCCATGTACACAGATCCTTGAAAGTTGCCACCCAGGTTGACAGGGCTGTTAAGAAGGCATACAGTGTTTTAGCTTTTATTAATAGAGGGATCGAGTTCCGGAACCAAGAGGTGATGGTGAAGCTGTACAAAACTCTGGTGCGGCCGCATTTGGAGTATTGCGTACAGTTCTGGTCATTGCATTATAAGAAGGATGTGGAAGCTTTGGAAAGGGTGCAGAGGAGATTTACTAGGATGTTGCCTGGTATGCAGGGAAGGTCTTACGAGGAAAGGCTGAGGGACTTGAAGCTGTTTTCATTAGGTAGACGAAGGTTGAGAGGTGACTTAATTGAAACATATAAAATAATCAGAGGGTTAGATAGGTGGATAGGGAGAGCCTTTTTCCTAGGATGATGATGGCGAGCACGAGGGGGCATAGCTTTAAACTGAGGGGTGAAAGATATCGGACAGATGTCAGAGGTAGTTTCTTTACTCAGAGAATAGTAAGGGAATGGAACACTTTGCCTGCAACGGTAGTAGATTCGCCAACTTTAGGTACACTTAAGTCGTCATTGGATAAGCATATGGACGTACATGGAATAGTGTAGGTTAGATGGGCTTGAGATCAGTATGACAGGTCGGCACAACATCGAGGGCCGAAGGGCCTGTACTGTGTTGTAATGTTCTATGTTCTATGCTGTATGCATAGAAGCATGGTTCCATGTTTGCTATCCATTATTTTCTACATTATTTTTTTTGCCCAGTATTAAATAATAAATATCGCCCAATTCTCAGGCTCTATGCCTCAGGAAGGATTTATTAGTCTCAGAATAGATACAGCTCAGATTTGTCAGAATCATCCCGGGAATCAGGATGAAGTTCATTAGATGGCAGAAGCTAATAGGACTGTGAATTGTGATAGAAGTTTGTAAGATTGTGAATAGCATGGAAAGTGTGAGGCTTTTTCCTAGGGTGGAGGCGTCAATTACTAGGGGACACAGATTGAAGGTGCAGGAGGGGAAAGTTTAAAAGAGATGTGAGAGGCCAGTCTTTCTTACAAAGGATAGAGGGAGTGCCTGGAACACACTGCCAGAGGAGGTGGTGGAAGCAGAGATTAGCACCTGGAATCAGCACCTGGATAAATACATGAATAGGAAGAGAATATAGAGGTACAGATCCGAAAGACAGTTTTAGTATGGAAGCACAAAATATGTCGGTGCAGGCTTGGAGACCCAAAGGGCTTGCTCCTGTGCTGTATATTCTTTGCTCTGTGGCCAGGTGGCCATTCGAAAATACAGCAGGATTGAGGTACATATCAGCATGATCTAACAGCATAGATTGAAGGGGCTGAATGGCTTCTTCCTGTTCCTCTTTCAGAGCTACAGGTAAATTATTTCTATGGGGTTCAAGGTAGTTGGACAAGGAGAGCTGAGCATTGCCACGGAAATAACAACAGAATATTCCAGAGAGGTCTGTGAGAAAAAAAGCAATGATCTGTGATAAACAATTCAGATGGCTTATCCTAGAATTGAAATCTAAAGAGCCAAAAGGCTGTGCAAAGAATCCTGTGTTAATGCAACCCCTCCATCAATAGGAAATGTTGCATTTTTTTTTCTATTTGTAAATCACATGGAAATTGTGTTAGTGACTAAAGCAGAGGTATTCACACAGTTTCAAAGATAATTCCCCACCCTACCACAACAGAACACACTTCCATTCAAAATGCAATTTGCTTTATTTGTGATTTGTGCCATGTTTCTTTCCTTCTTAGATCCTTAATTGACATATTTTGCTGCCAAATTGTATTTCTCACTATTGAGAGCCTGAAATGTCAAATTTAATCTTAATATTGTGGCTGACCAAGAGAAGCTCTCTCTTGCCCACATGGTGTAGCTAAGTGCTTTTAGAAACATCTTAATTTGGCCATAATGATCACAAAAGTACATAAATGGGTTTTATAACAAGCCTGGTACTTGAAGACTCCAGCAGAAAAACAGGTGGTGAAATGCCCGCACAGAAGAAGAGAGTTTTTAAAAAGTATTAAAACTGGCATTAACATTTCAGAGCACAGCCTGAAAGGTCACAGACTCGAAATGTTGACTCTGTTCCTCTCTTAACAGACGTTGCCATTTGAATATATCTAGCACTTTCTACTCTCATTTCAGGTCTCCAGCATCACAGTGTTCTGATTTTGTATTAATTATGCAATAAATGGGCGAATATCTCCATTTAATCTTAGAGGACTGTAAGAACAATTGGCATTTGCTGAATATCAGCATTTTCCTTTAGAATCTCATTTTGCCACTGATTTACCTCACTTTATTTTATTCACTCCTGGGATATGGGCATTGCTGGCTGGCTAGCATTTATTGTCTATCCAACCTTATTTGCCCGTGAGATGGTGGTGGTAAGCTGCCTTCTTCTACCGCTG
Organism: Stegostoma tigrinum; assembly: GCF_030684315.1. Classification (NCBI taxonomy): domain Eukaryota; kingdom Metazoa; phylum Chordata; class Chondrichthyes; order Orectolobiformes; family Stegostomatidae; genus Stegostoma; species Stegostoma tigrinum. The sequence continues at coordinate 94,599,865 of NC_081362.1, forward strand.
CAGTCATCAGCTGTGGGTTGACCAAAAATGCTGTTGGATAGGGACCCAGGAATTTTTTTCCAAGTCATACTGAAGGAACAATGATATATTTCCAAATCAAGATGGTGAATGACTTGGAGGGGAATTTGCAGGTGGTGGTATTCCCATATATCTGTTGCCCTTGTCCTTCTAGATGTTTTGGAAGGTGCTGTCTAAGGGTCTTTGGTAAATTTCTCCAGTGCATCTGATAGATTGTCCACACTAGTGCTACTAGTTTTAACCTTTAAAGTCATATGCTTATTTTCACTCTTATATTTCTGTTTGTTGCTTGTACCTGAGTGTTATATGCTTCTTCAGTGCAGCAATTCATTTAATCAAGTTTTGACTCATCAACTGTAGCCTCTGAGATAACTGTCATTTCAGCTTCACCTGTTTAGATGCTGAAACATTAAGTTTCCAGTATTTCCTTTGTCTTTGCCTTTTTTGCCTATTACCTTTGTGTGATGCTAACAATTCCAGTGGGAATTCAAAGCAACATTCACGGCATAAGAACAAAATGTCTCAGCAGGACTGCCAGCATACGTGGACAGAGAAACCGGACCAAGAGAGCAGTTTATAAGAATGGCTAAAAATAATTATGAAAGTAAATTTCGTAAGGGACGTAAAAGACATGAAGAAGAGATTTCATAGTTATGTAAAGGGAAAATGGCTTGTTAAGTGTACTATTGACCCACTGCAGGCTGCAAGTGGGGATATTTTCAATGATCACTGGGAAATGGCAGGCATGCTGAACAATTATTTTGGTATTCACTGCAGAAAAGGAGAATTGCTTGCTAAAAGACCCAAATTAACAAAGGATTAGGGACAAAGTCTAAACAAATTAACTTCAGTAAATCATCAATAACAGGGAGATTAATGGAACTGAAGGGAAGCAAGTCCCCAGGACCTGATGGTTACCACCCACAGATATGAAAGGAGGTCGGAGAGCACATTTCAGATGCTCTAACCATGATCTTTCAGAGTTCCCTTGATTCAGGAGTTATATCTCTGGACTGGAAATTCACTCATGCCTCTCTGTTCTTTCAGAAGGGTGACAGATGGAAAGTACAGACCAATCAGCCAAACATTTGTGGAGGAGAAATTATCAGAGTATATAATCAAGGATAGGGCAAGTGATCACCTTGAAACTTGTCAGTTAATCAGAGCTCTGATGAAGAGCCATCCAGACTCAAAACATTAACCTGCTCTCTCTTTCCATGATGCTGCCTGATCCACTGTGATTTCCAGCATTTTGTTTCCGGTACAGATTCCAGCATCTGCAGTAATTTGCTTCTGGATGTTGTTTAATTGGACCTCCAGAAAGCTTTTGATAAAATCTGACACAAGAAGGACTCTCAGCTAAGGTGGAATCCCATTGGAATTGAGGGAAAATTACTGATGCAAATAGGAAATTGGTTGAGTGGCAGGAAGCAAAGAGTCGAAATGATGGGTAAGTACTCGAATTTGCAATAAGCGACTACTGGTGTCCTGCAAGGGTCTGTTTGTGGCCTCCATTATTTACATTATTCATTCATGTCTTGGATAATGGCATAAAAAGTCGAATATCCAAATTTACTAATGACTCAAAGTTGGGCTGCATTCCAGACAGTGTTGATGACAGCATAAAATTGCAATAGATTAGGTAAATGGGCAAAGTAGTCACAGATGGATTTTAATATAAGCAAGTGTGAAGTTGTACATTGCAGACAGAAAAAGGATAGTTCAGGGTATTTTATCAAAGGCACATAGTTAAATACAGTGGATGTCCAATGAAATGTGAGGGTTTATGTGTTGTAAAACGCCACGAACTGGTGCAGAAAATGTTCAAGAAGGCTACTGGAATGCTGGCCTTCATGCCTGAAGGGCAAGATATGGGGATGCAGACGTTATGCTGCAGTAACACAAAACCCAAGTTAGAGCCGATTCAGAATGCTGTCAGCAGATCTGGGCACCACATCAAAGCAAGAATGTTTAGGCCCTGGATGGTGTTCAATGCAGGTTTACAAGGATAGTTGGATTTCAGGGGTTAAGGTTTGGAGAAATTAGACAAAGTAAGTCTTTATTCACCAGAATTTAAAAGGTTAAGGGTTATATATTTCATAGAATAGAATCCCTATGGTGTGGAAGGAGGCCATTTGGCCTATTAAGTCCACACCAGCCCTCCAAACAGCATCCCACCCAGACACCCTACCCTTCCCTGTATTTCCCACCCTAGATGCTATGGGCAATTCAACACGGCCAATCCACCTAACCTGCACATTTTTGGGTTGTGGGGGAACCCACACAGATATGGAGAGAATGTACAAACTCTACACAGGTAGTCACCTGAGGCTGGAATTGAACTTGCGTCCCTGAAGCTGTGAGGCAGCAGTGCTAGCCAATGTGCCACTCCACTAATAATTGAAATTTTCAGGATATTAACTGGGTAGATACAGATAAATTATTTCCACTGTTTAAAGATTCTAGAGCCAGGGAGTACAAGTCTAAGAATTAGGGCCGGGCACTTCAGGAGAGATGTTAGAAAGCACTTCTAAACACAAAGAGTAATGTAGGCTTGGAACTCTCTTACTCAAATGACAGTCAATGATAATTCAATTGTTAAATTTAAATCTAAGATAGAAACATTTTTATTTAACAGGCATATCAAGGGATATGGGCCCAAGGCTGGCATATGAAATTAGACCACAGATCAGCCATGATCTTATTGGATGGGGGAACAGGATTGAGGGGTTAAATGGCCTACTTCTGTTCTTATGTTCTCACGTTCTTAACTTCTCCAGCCCAATAAGGCTTTTCATTCGAGATAGTTGCTTGCTGTAAAGCGTGGACTCTACCTCTGTCAGAAGTATTATAATGGGTTATCTGGCAGCCACTAAACATGTATCACTTGAATCATATTCCCAGGAATGATGCAGCTGAAAAATATGTGAATTTTCAGAGCTGTAGGAAAACTAGCAACTGAAATAAAAATTCAGCTCGTTCATCTAGTTTCTCAAAATCCTGTTTTCGTTTTATACTGCCATCAACATTGTCAACAATTCAGCGAATTTTGTGTCATCAGTACATTTAGATATTTGACTTTTTATGCCATTATCGAGACCTTAATGAATAAAGTGAATAATTGAGGCCCCAAAGCAAAGAAAAAGGAGACAAAAAAAACAGTCTACAAGTTTGGATTATTGAGTGAGTCAAAAAGAAAGTGAATTTTTCAGTACCTACTGCAGTGGCAACAAAAAAAAATATGAAATAAGACCATGAGACCATAAGACATAGGAGTGGAAGTAAGGCCATTCGGCCCATCAAGCCCACTCTGCCATTCAAATCATGGCTGATGGGCATTTCAACTCCACTTCGCTGCACTCTCCCAGTAGCCTTTGATTCCTTGTGAGATCAAGAATTTGTCGATCTCTGCCTTGAAGGCATCTAACGTCCCGGCCTCCACTGCACTCCGTGGCAATGAATTCCACAAGCCCACCACTCTCTGGCTGAAGAAACGGCATCTCATTTCAGTTTTAAATTTATCCCCTCTAATTTTAAGGCTGTGCCCACGGGTCCTAGTCTCCCTGCCTAACGGAAATAACTTCCCAGCGTCCACCCCTTCTAAGCCATACATCATCTTGTAAGTTTCTATTAGATCTCCCCTCAACCTTCTAAACTCTAATGAGTGCAATCCCAGGATTCTTAGCCGTTCATCACACGTTAAACCTACCATTCCAGGGATCATCCATGTGAATCTTCACTGGACACGTTCCAAGGCTATTATGTCCTTCCTGAGGTTTGGGGCCCAAAATTAGACACAGTATTCTAAATGGGGCCTAACTAGAGCTTTATAAAGTCTCAGAAGCACATCGCTGCTTTTATATTCCAACCCTCTTGAGATAAACGACAACATTACATTCGCTTTCTTAATCACAGACTCTACCTGCAAGTTAACTTTCAGAGAATCCTGGACCATTACTCCCAGATCCCTTCGTACTTCTGTTTTACGAATTTTCTCACCATTTAGAAAATAGTCCATGCCTGTATTCTTTTTTCCAAAGTGCAAAACCTCCCATTTACTCACATTGAATTTCATCAGCCATTTCCTGGACCACTCTCCTAAACTGTCTAAATCTTTCTACAGCTTCCCCACCTCCTCAGTACTACCTGCCTGTCCACCTATCTTCGTATCATCAACAAAAATAAGATTCAATTTTTTTCTACTCAGTGCCAAAAATATGAAATAGCTACACAATTCTTGTTTCATCTGAGTAAATGAGGGTCATAGCACTGCTATCAGTGCTAGTGAAAGCTATAATCTGTATCCTAGATTTGAACTCACCTAAAGCAGAACAGCCAGATGGGAGAGATTTTTCAGGAATTGACAACACACTTTGTAACCTCTCTTAATGTTACTTAAGAATGTTCAACATCAGCAGTTAGCCCGAGCGGGAAATTATTGAACAGTTTGTAACCACATTGATAAATTTAGCCAGATCTTCTGAGTATGAACACTATAAGTTAATCTCATCAGAGATAGGATTGTCTTAGGTAGAAGAGATCCTGCTATAAGACTTGCTGTCAGAGCAAGTCTGCTGAGAGAGAAGAAACAGTACTGTCAAGAAATCTATCACACGTGTGGAAGATGTGATGTGGCGATGCCGGTGTTGGACTGGAATGAACAAAGACAAAAGTATCATGACACGTCATAGTACAACAGCTTTATTTGAAATCACAAACTTTCAGAGCACTGCTCCTTCATCCCGTGTGACTTCTGACATGTGCAAAAAGCTCTTGGATTTCAATCATCATCTAAACCAAAGGGAGAGAAGACATTATTCTAAGACGCATTAATGGTTGAATGAGAGCAACACATTCAACAAAAGGATGGCAGAACCAGCAGAAAGAGTGCAGCCAGATGACAGTATAGAATTGTTGCAGGGAACATCAGACAAAAGAAAAGGAAGCATGTTCAGTATCAAGGAAGGAATGTTCTAAGATAATAGGAACTGCCGAGGCTGGAGAATCTGAGAGAACTAGGTGTAGAGCTTGATGAACATAGCAGGCCAGGCAGCATCAGGGGAGCAGGAAGGCTGACATTTCAGGTCTAGACCCTTCTTCAGAAATGGGGGATGGGAAGGGGAGTCTGAGATAAATAGAGAGAGAGGAGGAGGCAGATGGAAGATGAATAAAGGAGCAGATAGGTGGAGAGTAGATGGACAGGTCAAGGATGGATCCAGTAAAGGTGAGTGTAGGTGGGGAGTTACGGTGTGGGTTGGTCAGTCCAGGGAAGACGGACAGGTCAAGTGGGCCGGGACGAGGTTGGTAGGTAGGAGGTGGGGTTGGGGCTTAAGGTGGGAGGAGGGAATAGGTGGTAGAAAGGATGGATAGATGTGGGAAGCGGGGATGAGCTGGGCTGGTTTTGGGATGTGGTCAGGGGTAGGGAGATTTTGAAGCTTGTGATGTCCACATTGATACCATTGGGCTGCAGGGTCCCCAAGTGATATATGTTCTAACATTACTTTATGGTCATTTTGTAGTTTTGAACTTGAGTTTTGCCAGAAAAGACTTTTTTTTTCAAACTTTTCATCTTGCCTCATCAGGACCATTCACAAGAAATTATAAAGTAAAGAGAAAATAACATTTTTACTCAGACGGTAGAGAGTGCCAGTTGATTTTGATGAAGAGTCACTGGACTCAAAGCATTAACTCTGCTTTCTCACCCATAGATGCTGCCAGACCTGCTGAGTTTCTCCAGCAATTTCTGTTCTTGTGTCAATTGGTTAGTTTAGACTTTAAACAAAGCATATTGACTCTGATCAGTTAAAACATCAGCCTGACAAATGACCCAGAAAATGACTGTCGTCTATTTTGTTGCAGTGAAACAAGTACAGTGCACAAACGTGTTATTTCTGTTTAAAATAAATAGGCCCCTGTATATTAATAGTGTCCAGTTGCCAGAGTTGTGCCATGCTGCAAGTTCAACTGACAATTTTAATATTCTTAATTCTTTGCACACACAGCAAATACTTCCCCGTTACAGAATCATATCTAATGATAGATATTGAGTGTCAGTTGAAGGTGAAGGGATAAACTGCTTGATACAATCCACTAGTTTATGAAATGAATGGCCTACATTCTTAGCATCACTCCTGCAATGAAATTCATTTACCACAATCCTCGTTTGTGTGATACAGAATGTCTCTTAGGATTTACAGCATATTGCTAATCACCAACCACACTACGGTAGCTACAATCATTTATTGAATGGACTTTGCTGGTTCAACCAGAATTTATTGTTCATCCCGAGCTGCCCTGGAGATAGACATGATAATTTAATTTCACAAGGTGCAGAGGAGTTGCACCGCCATTAGGATGGGAGTTCCAGGACTTTGTCCCAGCAACACCCTGTCAGTGGTGCATCTTGTAGACAGTACACACTACTGCCTCTCTGCAACAGTGGTGACAATGATGGATGAGGTACCAATCAAGTGGGCTGCTTAGTCTTGGATGGTGTCAAGGTTTTTGAACGGTGTTGAAGCTGCACTCATTCAGGTAAATAGGGAGTATTTTAATACATTTTCATGTGCCTTGTAGGTCAAGGACACGCATTGAGGAGACAACTGTTGAGTTACTCCTACAGAATTCCGAGTCACTGACTTTATTCTGCGGCCACAGTATTTACATGGGTAGTCCAGCTCAGCAAGTCAGTAGTAACACCCCAGAATATTGACAGTGGGAGATTTAGTGCTTACTCAGCTCACTTATTCCTTAACATGGGTCCCTTAACTTCATGCCTTCAAAGCTTTGAAGGATGTCTACCTCTCTGAAATCTTCATAATGAGTGTGTGTGGCTTTTGTCTGAGCATCTCAGGACTCGTTCCCAAACGCTGACTGCTTGTATTGCTAATTACAACAACTCTTCTTTTAAGGGCTTCTTTTCTCCGAATGAACTGTTCGGGTGGTGATGTGAGTTATAAGGAGAAGCTGGACAGGCTGGGACTATTTCCCTGGAGTCTAGGTGCTTGAGGGGTGATCTTATAGAGGCTTATAAAATCATGAGGGGCATAAATAAGGTGAATAGCAAAGGTCTTTTCCCCACGGTTGGGAAGTTCAAAACTAGAGGGCATCATTTTAAGGTGAGATGGGAAAAATTTAAAAGTAACCTGAGGTGCTATTTTTTTACACAGGGTGTAGTTAGAGTGTGGGATGGACTGCCAGAGGAAGTGGTAGACGCGGATACAGTTAAAACATTTAAAATACATTTTGACATGTAGATGAATAGGAATGATTTAGAGGGATATGGGCCAAATGAAGGCAAATGGGATTAGATTATTTTGCAAAACCTCGTTGACATGGGCGAGCTGAACTGAAGGGTCGGTTTCTGTGCTATATGACTATGACTCTTTGCCCGAATGAACAGTTTTCTGGAGACCCTCTCGCTAAGTTATAAAACTCAATCAGCAAGCACCTAGCAATCAGCTCCATGGGTAGCCTGCTGAGCATTCATCTGAAGTCACGTGATTTCTTGGATTTTCTTAATAAATTCATTATTTGACCTCTGAAATAAATATAGCAGACTTTCACAGAACTGAACACCAATATCTGCTTTCTTCCACTTTAGAGGGACAATAATTTATTATGAACCTTTATCAACTGTTCCAAAAGCAGCAGGATGACATCAGCAGGTCTAAAAGTAATAGGGCAGAATAAGGAGAATGTCTGTTTGCAAGGATACCACCTGGATGTGAAATTCCAGCGAGGGGAATAGAGTTACATTGTTAATATGCTGTTCAGAGTGATACTTGCTATGAAGAAAGCTAAAGCTGCTAAGATATAGCATGAAACCTTCAAGAGAATGAGAATCAACTGCTCAACATGATCTAAAAATCATCCCTGAAAGACCATGGATGGAATAGACCTCTTTACTCACACAGGAACTGACCATTTTATTATTGGTAATGGCGAGGAAATTCTAAAAATACACGTCAGTCATTATGGAATTTCACACACTGTGATGATGAGTGCCGGTAGTCCTGATTTCACAAGTGAAGAGCCCAACCATTTCAGCAAGAATTGGGGAATTCAGCATTGTATATCATCTCCACACGATTCCCAATGAAAAAGAATGGTGAAGGTGGCAGGGAATGTACTAAAAGATCCAGCAAATCCAACAGAGTTTTGTTCAAGGCAATCCGCGTGTGGAGAGACTCCTACTGAAGACATGGAAAATAGTTTATCCAAAGACTGACATCCAATCACATCTAAATTGTTCTTTTAATAATGAAAAGGAATTACTGAAATAAGAAGCACGAATGAGGTTGAGTGGCAGGAGCAAGGGGAAATGATGAGAAGCTGGACTGCACGGTCACAAAACTGCCAAGAAAATACGAGTGCTGAACATTGAAAAATCACGCAGAGTGCAAATGCTCAATGTTATCAGCTTGAGTCAGCCCACAAGACAAGAACAAAGAACAAAGAAAATTACATCACAGGAACAGGCCCTTCGGCCCTCCAAGCCTGCACCGATCAAGATCCTCTGTCTAACCTGTCATCTATTTTCTAACAGTCTGTGTCCATTTGCTCCCTGCCCATCCATGTACCTGTCCAAATATATCTTAAAAGACGCTAACGTGTCTGCGTCTACCACCTCCGCTGGCAATGCGTTCCAGGCACCCACCACCCTCTGTGTAAAGAACTCTCCACACATATCTCCCTTAAACTTTCCTCCTCTCACTTTGAACTCATGACCCGTTGTAATTGAGACCCCCACTCTGGGAAAAAGCTGCTTGCTATCCACCCTGTCTATACCCCTCATGATTTTGTAGACCTCAATCAGGTCCCCCTTCAATCTCCGTCCTTCTAATGGAAATAATCCTAATCTACTCAACCTCTCTTCATAGCTAGCACCCTCCATACCAGGCAACATCCTGGTGAACCTCCTCTGCACCCTCTCCAAAGCATCCACATCCTTTTCGTAATGTGGAGACCAGAACTGTACATAGTACTCCAAATGTGGCCAAACCAAAGTCCTATACAACTACAACATGACCTGCCAACTCTTGTACTCAATACCCCATCCAATGAAGGAAAGCATGCCATATGCCTTCTTGACCACCCTATTGACCTGCGTTGTCACCTTCAGGGAAAAATGGACCTGAACACCCAGATCTCCTTGTTCATCAATTTTCCCTAAGGCTTTTCCATTTACTGTGTAGTTCACTCTTGAATTTGATCGTCCAAAATGCATCACCTCGCATTTGCCCGGATTGAACTCCATCTGCCATTTATCTGCCCAACTCTCCAGTCTATCTATATTCTGCTGTAATTTCTGACAGTCCCCCTCACTATCTGCTACTCCACCAATCTTAGTGTCATCAGCAAACTGGCTGATCAGACCACCTACACCTTCCTCCAAATCATTTACATATATCACAAACAACAGTGGTCCCAGCACAGATCCCTATGGAACACCACTGGTGTCAGAGTGACCTTACAGGTCTCCAATTTGAGAAACTCCCTTCTACTACTACTCTCTGTCTCCTGTTGCCTAGCCAGTTTTTTATCCATCTAACTAGCACACCCTGGACCCCATGCGACTTCACTTTCTCCATCAGCCTGCCATGGGGAACCTTATCAAACGCCTTACTGAAGTCCATGTATATGACATCTGCAACCTTTCCCTCATCAATCAACTTTGTCACGTCCTCAAAGAATTCTATTAAGTTTGTAAGACATGACTTTGCCTTGGCAAAACCATGTTGCCTATCACTGATAAGCCCATTTTCTTCCAAACTGGAATAGATCCTATCCCTCAGTATTTTCTCCAGTAGCTTCCCTACCACTGACGTCAGGCTCACCGGTCGATAATTACCTGGATTATCCTTGCTGCCCTTCTTAAACAAGGGGACAACATTAGCAAGTCTCCAGTCCTCTGGGACCTCACTCGTGTCTAAGGATGCTGCAAAGGATACACATTGAGATCAACTTAGGATGCACGTTGACCAAATGTCACCTCAACTGTGCGCCATGAACATGAACAACCAGATATACTGTCTGTAGTGATTGAAACCAGGGCCAGCTGCATCTCATCGACTGTGGGATCCTTGACTGGGGTTATTAACCAGTCAGCCCTGGCTGACAGGTATAAACAAGAGATCCAGAAGGTCTCTCCCTCTCTCCCTATTTATTTCAGAACCCTCTCCCCATCCCCCTCTCTGATGAAGGGTCTAGGCCTGAAACATCAGCTTTTGTGCTCCTGAGATGCTGCTTGGCCTGCTGTGTTCATCCAGCTTCACACTTTGTTATCTTGGATTTTCCAGCATCTGCAGTTCCCATTATCTCTGATCCAGAAGGTCTCCTCAGTCCAGGAACTGGCTCTGAGCTGGATGGCCAGAGTCAATGTAATGTAAATAAGAAGTGACTTGGTGACAGGATACCATCCTCTGTCATAACCATGAATATCAATTTAAGTGAGAGAAGATGTTTCTTCATGGCAAATAGCAGCGTAGGATGATGTGATCCCACCACTAGCCAACATGGAATGCAAAATGACCATCAGTCCCAAAGGCCTGTGACTTTAGATTTACTGATCCTCAGCAACAGGCAGGGATCAGCAATATGCCAGAATGTTGATAATGGGGGATTCAACAGGTTACTCCTGGAAAAATACTCCCATTAGAAGAGTGCCAACCCACAAATGAGCAGACACCAGACCAGCAGCAAACAACCACGTGCATGAATACAATTGGGAGACTTGCACAGTCAAAGACAGTGTAAAACTATGCATGTGCTGAAACTGGTGAAAGTGGAACTGCGTAAACTTACCAAACTGTGTGGTTAGTGAATGACAGTGTTTTTTTTTCTCACTGGCCATTTATGCTGGACAGCTTGTGTAATGTGTAACTGCAAATGGTAGTGCATGCATTTTTCTTAAAGTTGGATATTTTTCGAAATTCAATTTTACTTAGTGTAATAGCTGGTTTGTTTTAGTCAGATGATCTCTATCTGTTGTATTTGCATTTGGGTGTAGTTTGTGGCAACTGTTAAACGCACATCACTTGAAATAATTTCCTTCCTTAAATATGTAAACAAAAACCGCCGACAGCATTTCAAGGGTATGGGTCAACATAGACCAATGAGCACAGAGGGGATGGAGGAACAGGATTTGGTATGAATTAGCCTGGATTGGATGAGCTCAGGTTCATAGAAAATATAAAGTAGGAGGCCATCTAAGATGACGCTACAATAGTTATCTCTGTAAGTAGCAAAGCTGGTGATGAGGTACATTTAAACCATTGTTTTCTAAAGGGAACATGAACCAATATTAGTGCCCTGGACTGACCTATCCCCTCCCTACCTCCCCACCTATACTCTCCTCTCCACCTATCTTCTTTTCTCTCCATCTTTGGTCCGCCTCCCCCTCTCTCCCTATTTATTCCAGAACCCTCTCCCCATCCCCCTCTCTGATGAAGGGTCTAGGCCTGAAACATCAGCTTTTGTGCTCCTGAGATGCTGCTTGGCCTGCTGTGTTCATCCAGCCTCACATTTCATTATCTTGGATTCTCCAGCATCTGCAGTTCCCATTATCACTAGTGGCAAATCTGCCTGTTTTTATAATCTTTCAGAGCATTTTGCAGCTCATTCTAACATTGCTTGTTGTTATGGTGATTTCACTGTGTAGGAGGGCTTGCAGCATTGCCTCAAGGTTACAATATTTCATATGACGCTCAGCAAAGCAGGACATCTGATCATGTTTCCATTTCCTCTGAATCTCAGCCCTTCCCTGCCACCACAGCCAAAATCTGGTGCTGAACATTTGGTCAATCTGTCACCCCAAGGACTGTTTGGAACTTTGGGGTGGGAAAGCAGTTAAATTTTAATGTTTGCTCACCTAACATCCATGGAGAGATTCCAACACTTGCAGTTACTCACTCATACACTCACTCATTCACCCCGATACTCACACTCATACACTCACTCACTCCCAGCCTCACTCACGCACTCTGAAATTATTCACTGTCGCTCAGTTACTCACACTCACTCACCCATTCTGACACTCACTCGCACTCACACAGTTACTCACACTCACTCACCCACTCTGACACTCACTCGCACTCACACAGTTATTCACACTCACGCACCCACTCTGACACTTACTCACACTCACACAGTTACTCACACTCACTCACCCACTCTGACACTCACTCACACTCACACAGTTAATCACATGCACTCAATCACTCTGACACTCACTCACAATCACACAGTTACTCACACTCACGCACCCACTCTGACACTCACTCACACTCACACAGGTCCTCACACTCACTCACTCACTCTGACACCCACTCACACAGATGCTCACACTCACTCACCCACTCTGACACTCACTCACACTCACACAGGTCCTCACACACACTCACTCACTCACTCTGACACTCACTCACACAGATGCTCACACTCACTCACCCACTCTGACACTCACACAATTAGTCACACACTCACTCACTCACTCTGACACACTCACAGTTACTCGTACACTCACCTCACACACTGACATTTATTCAGCACAATTATCTGTGTTACACACATATGAACACATTCACTCACACATGATATAAACCTTCTATCACACACACATGCATGCATTCACTCAGTCACACAATCATTCATATTCTCACATACACACACATACACCTATAATTTATACATTCATACACCTATATTCAGACACACACTCACTCAAGCACACTCAGTCCCTCACACCTGCGCTCATGCATTCAGTCATATAGTCACTCAAACACACTCACACACCAACATTCACAATATCACTCATGGAGAACTCTACTGCAGTTTAGAAAAGTAAACAGTAACTGGAAAATTCTGAGGCGTCTTGACATGATGGATGTGGAGAGGGTGTTTCATCTTGAGGGAAAATCTAGAGTTAGGGTTATTGTTTAAAAATAAGGGTTCATCCATTTAAAACAAACACAGGAGGAATTGTGATCAGAGATAATGGGAACTGCAGATGCTGGAGAATCCAAGATAACAAAGTGTGGAGCTGGATGAACACAGCAAGCCAAGCAGCATCTTGGCCTGCTGTGTTCATCCAGCCCCACACTTTGTTATCTTACACAGGAGGAATTGTTTTCATTCAACAAGAGTCTTTGGAATTTTCTTCCTGAAAAGACAGTAGAAAAAGGCTCTTTGAATATTTTTAAGGCAGTGATCTTGATAAGTAAGTAGATGAAGCTTATCAGAGGTACGTGGAAGGAAGATTTGAGGTTAAAATCAACCTGATTGATAATAAGATCTGGCTTGATAGATCATGTGCTTAATTCTTACAGTTGACTAGTCACTGAAACATATTCACTTGAGGCTGCAGATGTTCTTGAAGAACAAAGCATAAGTTTATACCAAAAAGAATAAATGTTTTACACACATATATGCAACAGTTAGAAAACATTTTAACACAAAAAAGCAAAACAGCATTTCAATCTGTTTCCTAACACTACCTTTTTATAGATCTTCTATTTCAGAGAAATTTAATTCTTATCTCAAATTTTGCTTAAATCAATTCCTCACAGTTTTTTTTTGGATGAACTTTTCACAGTTCAAAACTTTTTAATTTCTAACAACTTGGAAGATTTTCATCCAAACTGTTTCTGCCTTGGAAGTTGCATGAGCTTCAGGATTCTAGTTTGGGTGGCTGGTGCCCCGAACTAAAAGCCTGATTCTTATGCCAGGAGAAACAAATCTCTCTTCTGAATTGAACTCCTGGTTCTTCTCAACAAAATTGAATACACAACCTAAAGGCTTTTTGGTCTCTTGTAAGCTCAGCCATAAAAAAACATTTAATCCATTAGCACTACAGGTGTCCTGCCAGACACTTGACTACAGAAAAAACTTTCTCGGAATTAATGTATTTAGGTCATTGTTTCAAATGACTTTCTGACCTCTTTTTAAAAAGAAATTACCTTCACAGAATTGATTTTCATCTGTCTCCGAGGTTAAAACTCTCAAGTCCCAAAATATTACAAATATATTACAACATTTTCCTTCATACAGACACACACACACACACACACACACACACACACACACACACACACACACACACACACACACACACACACACACACACACACACACACACACACACACACACACAGTTGCACAGTTTTGTATACATTGAGACAGCCAAATTCACATGTTGGGACTAGCATGTGCAGGGCAAGCTGGTTAAAAGCCATGCCTTGCTGATCTGGAACTTTGGGCCCGTTCTTTGGCAAAATATTAGCCACTTTAACCTTCACCCTCTCACATGCCAATCACTGTCTATGCATATTTGCTGACAGATGTTAAGCCATGTCTCCAGCCACTCCAGTGGGCCTTTTTATTCCACATGACAACTTATTCCCAGCACATGACAACTCATGTGCCCCCAGTGACTACCATGGTGCCCTTTAGCCCTGTGGCAATCTACTTACAACATGCACAAATCCATATCCCCCAATACCTTTCTCCCCTTACACCTTCATTGCCAACTCATTCAGGAGCAATGAGCTTTATTTATCAGGGATGTTATAGAAATGCCAAGTGCTTTCTTTCCATCCCCCCTGCTAGCTTGATACTTTGTTCATATAATTTCATCATTCAGTGCAGCTATATATAACCATGGTATATACATCAACCTCCCACTGACATTACTTTTGTTTACATTTCCGAATCTTTAATCACCATTTAACCATTAAAGAGCAATGTGCGTTAGTGACAGTAATCCCAGCAGGAAGATTCCCTCTGTCTGAGTGAGCATGTGTTCGTCACACTGTAAATTAGCTTTTCAACAACTTAAGCTATCGTTAGAAGCAGAGATGAAATGCAATCACCTAAGTATTTTGTTCTGTCACCTTAAGATGTCTTAATTATATCTGAATTCTATCAGCATGTGCTGCTTCTGCATACACTTTGACCATTCGCTAATTCAGGCTGTGCTTAGCACCAGGTTTGTCAGCTCAATCAATATCAAACACAGACCCAAATACTGGGATAAATCTTTTGTTTATTCTCAGGGGGTCTCTAAGGCAAATCTGTGCTCAGGCTCTGGGAGTCACACATCAATTATCGGGTATTTCATTGCCTGACCAATCTGGGCATCGTTTCTGATTTATTTCCACTTAATTCACCATCTATTTTTGAAAGATCGATGTGACAACCAAAGCCAAATTTCCAAACACAGTGTGGCATTCACTGCCTAATAACATCAATTACCCGCACAGAAGGAGACCATTCAGTCCATCATGACTGTGCTGGTCAAGTATGAGTTGTTCAGCTCCTAGTCTGTAACCATGTAGTTTTTGGTATCTCACACACATATCCAAATGCATTTTGTTAAACATGATGAGAATTTCTGTCTCTACCATCCTTCCAAATCCACTCACTTACATACTTATACACACACGTTTCTGGAATACTGACCATTACCTTGAACTCCCTACTTAAGGATAAAGGTACATTTGCCCTGGAGACTATGCAGTAATGTTTCAAAAACATGCATGCACACACTGACTCACACACTGTACGATCCCAGCTCTAGGTAGTGATGGACAAGTCAGATCTCAGAATGAGACAAAAACAGAAATTGCTGGAAAAACCTACCAGGTCTGGCAGCATCAATAGAGAGAGAAACAGAGTTAACATTTCAGGTCCAGAGGCCCTTCTTCAGGATGTCAGAATGAGGCCTGACTTGATAGATCATATATTTAGCTTTTGATTAGCATGGTGATTGGTCACTGAAACATATTCACCTGAGGCTGCAGATGTTCTTTAAGAACAAAGCACATGTTTATGCCACATAAGAGTAAATAAAAAATTTTATACATTTACACACACACACAGACTCACACACACAGACACACATGCACACACACACATACACACGCACGCACACATGCACACACGCATACTCAAAACAGTTAGAAACATCTTAACACAAAAAACAAATGAAATTTCAACCTGTTTTCCAACACTATCCTTTTATGTATAGATATTCTGTTCTTAGAGAAATTTCATCTCCATCTTAAATCTTTCACACAGATTTTACTTCACTGATTCCCACCAGTTTATTTTCCTTAGACAGTGGAGACAATTTTTAGAGTTCTTTTCCGAGGCCACTTGTACAATCTTTACACAATTTAGAAGTTTCAGGCAGTGAATTCCAGATGCCATCAGACTCTGGTTGAAAAATCCTTCCTCAATTTCCCTGAAGTCTTACAGTCAATGACTTTAAATCTCCGAACTCCAGTTCTTGGCCTTTCTGCTGAGGGATATAGGTCCTTCCTCACCACACTCTCTCGACTGCCTAGATAACAAAGTGTGAAGCTGGATGAACACAGCAGGCCAAACAGCATCTCAGGAGCACAAGCTTTTGTGCTCCTGAGATGCAGCTTGAAGCTTTTGTGCTCCTGAGATGCTGCTTGGCCTGCTGTGTTCATCCAGCTTCACACTTTGTTATCTTGGATTCTCCAGCTCTGCAGTTCCCATTATCTCTAAACTGCCTAAGCCTTTTACGTACCTCAATTAAATCTTCCCCACGGACTCATCCGTTGCAAAGAAACAACCTCAGCTATTTCTGCAGTATAGTCGATTTAAATCTCCTCATTGCTGTCTCTAATGCAATTATATCTTTCCTGAGATGTGATTACTAAAGCTATACTGTACTCTAGTTGTGATCCAACTAGCTTTCATAGGCAGCTCTAGCATAAACTTCCAGCTTTTACAGTCGATATCTCTGCCAATAAAGGACTACACCCCATTTGCATTTTCAACCATCTCACCTCCTTGTCCTAACACCTTCAGGACATGTGTTCCAGGACCTCTCTGTTCCTCCAGATTTATCGTCATTAATTGTCTATTTGTCTCATCTTGTTTACAATGCCCAACCACCCAATTCTCTAGATTGAATTCAATTTGTCAGTTTGAGCCAATCAGTCCAGTCCATTGATATCTTCCTGCAGTTTACCGCTTCCTTCATCAAGATGGAGGGTCTGGGCCAGAAACGTTAGCTTTTCTGCTCCTAAGATGCTGCTTGGCCTGCTGTGTTCATCCAGCTGCATACCTTGTTATCTCCTAATACATCTCTCAACCACAGGGCCAGTGGTTCCCAACTCCATGATGCCTGTTCCATTTACATGTTTAATATGTGCCAGAACAAACAGTGGGACTCAGTTGGAAACAGCCTTGCTCACATACATTCTTCATCTCTCACACACCTGCACATGCACACACACTCTCACACACACGGTCAGATACGTATAAATCTATCGGGTGAATTATTTCATTCAAGATGTTTGTTTATCTGCAAATACACTCTATTTTGTTCAAAGAAATAAATCCAGCCTGACTCCATGTTAAAACACAGATAGATTCTAAACAAGGCCTCACACCTAAAATGCATTGCCTGACCTGAGATGTCACCTCTTCTATACCCTGATAAAATCTTTAATTATCTCAGGGCAATGACTTGACAGAAATTCTGGGATTTGCATTTCAATCAATAGAAGCCTGCATCTCCTTTCTAACTGATTAAAGATTCAACAGGAGGGAGTCAGCGAGTCATTTTTAGGGTTGCTGCCTTTCTGCTTATAAATTCTATGTCAGTATACCTCTTTCTTCACACAATAGCTGAGGAAGGAGCAGAGCTACAAAAGCTAGGTTTTCAAACAAACCTATTGGACTATTACCTGGGGTTGTGTGATTTTTGACCTTCCTAAACAGTGGCACAAAACTTGTGAAGGGGAATTTCCCCATTTGTCTTGGTGACGCTAAAAATATATCATATGTCATAATTTTCAGCATGCCATTGATTGCCACGTCTCTTGTGGTGCATTGGTAGGGTTCCTTTCTCTATTCAAGGAAACACTGGCTCAATTCTTGATCGGAGATAATGGGAACTGCAGATGCTGGAGAATCCAAGATAACAAAGTGTGAAGCTGGATGAACACAGCAGGCCAAGCAGCATCTCAGGAGCACAAAAACTGATGTTTCGGGCCTAGGCCCTTCATCAGAGAGAGCTCTCATCAGCTTTTGTGGTCCTGAGATGTTGCTTGGCCTGCTGTGTTCATCCAGCTTCACACTTTGTTAAACTGGCTCGATTCGTACCTGCTCCTGAAGTGTGTAATGACTTCTCTAAACAGTTGATTAGCAAATATCAATCATTGAATTTTGCGGGCTCTCTTCCTGGCGTTAATTTTAAACAAAATATTTGCACACTGAGGTAACATGAAATAAGAATAGTGAAGAACTTAAATCAGAAACAAAATCAAAACCTTCTTATTCCAAAAATGCATGAAAATTCCATGTCGTGGAGAGGCAATTATTATATACAAGTGAAGGAATGGGGGAGATCCTTAAGAGATAAAGTTGATTCATTGCGCCCTGTACAATGGGACAACAGAAAAAAGAGACGTTGATTGCCAAACACCCTGGCACACATCATGCCACTTTTCAACACAATTGTTGATCGGACCAGGACAGCAAGCTGTATTGCCCAGTGAGTTATTGCATAGTGTTAATGGAATGAGCTGCCAGAGGAAGTGGTGGAGACCGATACAATTACAACATTTAAAAAGGATCTGGATGGATATATGAATAGGAAGGGTTGACAGGGATACGGGCCAGATGCTGGCAAATGGGATTAGATTAATTTGGGATATCTCGTCGGCATGGACAGGTTGGATCAAAAGGTCTGTTTCCGTGTTGTACATTTCTGTGACTCTCTGATTCTGTGAGCTTGATACTAATCCTTCACCCTGGTGACATATCCACTAAGCTGCTGAAAGGGAAGGAATTCCTGAACTCCAGATCCTACAATATAGTGGGACAACCTGCTCCATGTAAGCAATCATCTGTGGATCAAGGCTCAGCCAGTTCAGTCGCATGAAGACCTATGGTTTAACTGAGAACGCTGAGGGGCAATCTCCCTTGAATCGAGGGACAGCTGACAATGAGAAGGTTGGCTTTTCTCTAGGCCCCTGGCACCACGCCTGTTGCAGCATGGAAAATAATGGCCAATGGTTCCATATTTCTACCCTTGTTTCTTTTTAGTAGTCTGGATACATTTCATGCAAGCTGTATAATACTTTCAAAAATGCTCATTCCTTTAATATTTCATTTCTTGCTCGAATTGCCCTAAACAGCACTTCACTCTCCTCTTCCTTAGCAATTGCATTGTTCCCTTTGTTGTGAAGACAAACACAGTCTACATTCAGAACTACGCCCACATCTTCTGCCTTTATTCAGAAGTTACCTTTCAGGTCTCTGATTGACCCCGTTCCTTCATTAGTTATTTACAAAACATTTTTAGCTTTTCTTGATTTGACTTGACAATATCATTTCCTGCAGTTTTCCTAATTTCCCTTTCAAATTCACCCGTGCACTTTCTGTTCATTTTCCTGCAGGATCAAATGATAACTTTCCTTTTTTGCCTTTATTCATTAACAAGATGAGGGCATTGCTGGCTAGGCAGCATTTATTGCCCATCCCTAATTGCTCAGTGGGCAGTTCAGAGTCAACCACATTGCTGTGGGCCTGGATGCATATGTAGTCCAGACCAGGTAAGGCAGACCAGGTAAGGAGGCAGTTTCCTTCCTGAAAGGACATTAGTGAACCAGAGGGTTTTTTTTCCCCCCAACAATCAACAATGGATTTATGGTCATCATCAGATTCTTAATTAGAGACTTTTTTATTGAAATCAATTTCATCTTCTGCCGTGGTGGGATTTGAACCTGAGTCTGCAGAACATTATCTGGGTCTCTGGGCTAACAGTCCAGCAATAATATCACTGGGCCATTGCCTCTCCTTTTTTTGTCTTATCATATTTTGTAGGGGGCAGCACGGTGGCTCAGTGTTTAGCACTGCAGCCTCACAGCACCAGGGACCCAGGTTCGAATCCAGCCTCGGGCAACTGTCTGTGTGGAGTTTTTCACATTCTCCCTGTGTCTGCGTGGGTTTCCTCCGGGTGCTCCGGTTTCCTCCCACAGTCCAAAGATGTGCAGGTTAGGTGAATTGGCCATGCTAAATTGCCCGTAATGTTCAAGAATGTGTGGGTTATATGGGTCTGGGTTGGATGCTCCAAGGGGCGGTGTGGACTTATTGGGCCGAAGGGCCTGTTTCCACACTGTAGGGAATCTAATCTAATTTTGTATGTAATTTGATATCCAGGGAGTCAATATTTTAGAGTCCAATGCTTTTTGTTTCTGGAAGTATATTTGTTCAGAGTCCTCTGTATCTCCTCCTTTAATAGCTCTCACTAACTTGGGAAGGATCTGACTTGCACTGCACTGCTGCAAATTTGCATCTCATTTGCTTTAATTATTTGTTCCTGAGACATGGGCATTGCTGGCTGGCCAACATTTACCACCCACCACTAATTGCTTTGGAGAAAGATGGTGGTGAGCTGCCTTCTTGAACAGCTGCAGCCTTTGTTGTAAAATAGGCCTTGACTTGATTTAAAGTTTTTATGCTCGGTCTTTTACTTCCATAAAGACCCTGAATGAAATTGAATTATGATCAGCTGCTGCTGAGAGCAATTGCCTTACATTAATTTAAAAGATTGTAGGCATTTGTTCAAAAATTCTGCTTGTACTCCAACTCATGAAAGTCCTACTCATCCATTTCCACTTGTTTCTCATTCAGTCTCTCACTCTGTTTGTCTCTGTCACTTTCTCTTTCATTTGTGAGGTGTAAACATGAAGCTACAACTATAAGTGTACATTCCGGTGGCTGTGCAGTCATTACATGACAGGGACTTGCGCTGAGATGTTGGCTTCATATTTGAGATTCAAGCTGTTAGGACCACCTCTTTGCTTCTGGACTGTAGCCTACAAGCTTTAAATGAAGGAAACTGAGTAACAAAAAAGTTTGCTGTTTTAAAAACAAGTTGCCGGAGCCCATTGTAAATTGTATCTATAATGTTGTCTTAAAGAAACATTGAGGGAGAGATCCGGACAAATCAGCCCTGCCTTGGGTGTTCAGGGCAATTCTACCCAGGAAGAGTCTTTCGTTTGGCTTTTCAATAAGCACCAGTTATTGTCGGTTCAGGAGGACTCAACATACTAACAACTATTTGACTGGCTCCTGACCAGCTGGCTACACCCTTTGGTGTGGACAATACGGTAAAAACATCCAGCTTGCAAAGAGAAAACACCCATTTTTGTTTTCTTTCTCCCTTCAGGGAAGAAAAGTGAAAAAAAAAACCCTTCGTATCTAATTCCCCTCCATTAGGTTTCTCTGTTAGCGCTTTCCCAGAAAATCCCCTATTGAAACAAAAATGAAAAAAAAACACTATCTTCAGTGAAACTGAAAGGGCAAATCCTCAAGAAGTGATTGAAAAACTTGTAACTGAGAATTGATATCACACCTTGTGACATCAGCAAACAGCCAGAAAGAATTGTAAGGAGCCAAGAGAAAACAACTCATCGATGTCTGTGATCCAGACTGGTGCCAGAATTGTGTTACTCCGACTTCCTTCTTCCTCTTCCCCACCCATAATATTTGTCCTCTATTTGAGTGCCTGTTTGTATGGGTATGGTAGTGTTAAAAAGCTTAAATTCTGGAATTATAGATTAACAATTCACATATTGGGCTGAAGGGCCTGCACTGTGCTGTACTGTTCTATGGTCTATTCTTTTCAGTTATCTTCAGTCATTCATGAGATGTGTGTGTCACTGGCTGGACCAGCATTTATTGCCTGTCCTAGTTGCCCCTTGAGAGAGTGGTGGTGAGCTGCCTTCTTAAGCCACTGCAGTCCATAGGCTGTAGATTTATCCACAATGCCATGAGGGAGGGAATTCCAGGATGTTGACAGAGTGACACAGAAGGAACGGCAATATATATCCAAGGCAATAAAATGTGAGGCTGGATGAACACAGCAGGCCAAGCAGCATCTTGTGCTCCTGAGATGCTGCTTGGCCTGCTGTGTTCATCCAGCCTCACATTTTATTATCTTGGAATCTCCAGCATCTGCAGTTCCCATTATCTCTGATACTATATCCAAGGCAGGATGGTGAGTGGTTTGGAGGGAAACTTCCACGGGGTGGTGTTCCCATGTAATTTCTATCCTTGTCCTTTTAGATGGAAGTGGCTGTGGGTTTGGAAAGTGCTGTCTGAGGATCCTTGGTGAATTTCTGCAGTGCATCTCATAGGGAGTACACACTGCTGCTGCTAAGTATCTGTGGTGGAGAGAGTGAATATTTGTGGACGTGGGGCCAATCAAGTGGCTGTTTTATCCTGGATGGTGTCAAGCTTCTTCAGTGTTGTTGGAGCTGCATCCATCCAGGCAAATGGGGAGTATTCCATCACACTCCTGACTTGTGCCTTGTAGATGGTGAACCGGCTTTGGGGAGCCAAAAGGGGAGTTACTTGCTACAGTATTCTTAGACTCTGATACACTTTTGTAGCTACTGTATTGTGTGAGTCCAGTTGTATTTCTGGTCACCCCCAGGATGTTGTCAGTGGGAGATTAGTTGGTGATAATGTCATGGAGTACCAAGGGGCATTGGTCAGATTATCTGTTATTCGAGATGGTCATAGCCTGGAATTTATCTTAGATTCTGAATTAGATAGATAGAATCATGCGATTTGGTGGTTGGTCTCATCAAATGTTGACATTTGTGAAAACCCCAGGAATAGTGATGCTTCATTTCTAGCGCGCTATCCCAACATTCTGTCGAATTAGATAAGATAACAAAGTGTGGAGCTGGATGAACACAGCAGGCCAAGCAGCATCTCAGGAGCACAAAAACTGACTCTTCATCAGATGAAGGGTCTAGGCCCGAAACGTCAGCTTTTGTGCTCCTGAGATGCTGCTTGGCCTGCTGTGTCCATCCAGCTCCACACTTTGTTATCTTGGATTCTACAGCATCTGCAGTTCCCATTATCACTGTCGAATTAGTTACTCTGTGTCCATGCAGAAAAATAGTTTCCCAAGTAGAAGCAAATGTATTGGATACTCATCGACAAGCACAGAAATCCCCACTGATTGTGCAGCAGTTAAGAAGAAACGTTTGTTCTGTTCTGGGCAATCAAGTCACAGTTTAGAAAGGTTTTAATTTTCAGAATGCAGCAACTGACTGCTGTGGAACAGGAGCGCGATTTGCCTCTCTCTGTCACTTCCGTGCTACAATAGTACAGTCACAATGAAAGTATGGACCCAAATTTCGGAAGGAGCGCTGGTCGGAACCTCATGTCAGAAATGCGGGGTTCTCTCGTCTTGGGATGAAGAAACAGCGGAGTTGCAAACCGTACAAGATTGTCGGAAGATTCAGCCCCCCGTACACTAACTGTTGCTTGTCCAACGAATTTGTGGAGTTCACCTGAGCCACTTTGCTGCTTTATTCCGGGGATCAATTTATAAATTCTAGGATCTGGATTTTTCCGATTTCCAATCAATAATTATTATAAGTTTGGTTGTTTTGCAGGGCATTCTGTGAAATCCGCATCGAACCTAAGGCATTGCCTGGAAAATTGATCCACTCGGCAGTTCCTCTCCGCCCAGAGGTTGTTGCACGTGTAAGTATGGTTCCCCATTTCTGAAGGAATCCTGATTGAATTCTCCTCTCAGCAAAGCGGTATCAGAAAAACAGCAACGTGGTATCAGAGATAATGGGAACTGCAGATGCTGGAGAATCCGAGATAACAAAGTGTGGAGCTGCATCTTGGATGCTGCTTGGCCTGCTGTGTTCATCCAGCTCCACACTTTGTTATAACAGCAAAGTGGTAATCTGCGTGAGATTTGGAAAATATGATCTAATATGTTTAGTTTTACAAATTTATTAACCTTTCTCTCTCACTCAAGGATTAAATGCATCGCCCGGTTTCGCCTCAACTCGTGAGCGTGAGTTCCACTTTTTCATATCTCTCAGTGTAAGCAGGTTTCTCCTGAATTTCCTGTTGGATTTATCAGTAATTACTTTATATTCTTTTAAACAATTATCTGTTTAAACAATTAATTAAAGCATGGTTTCTTTAGAAAAACCAAAAGAACTACGGATGCTATAAATCAGAAACTAAAACAAAGTTGCTGGAAAAGCTCAGCATGTCTGGCAGCATCTGTGGAGGAAAAAACAGAGTTAACGTTTTGCGTCCAGTGTTCTGACCTGAAACATTAACTCAGTTTTTTCTTTCACAGATACTGCCAGACCTGCTGAACACCTCCAGCAATCTTGTTTTTGTTCCTGTTATAACAAACTGTGGAGCTGCATGAACACAACAGGCCAAGCAGCATCTTAGGAGCATCTTAGAGAAAAGGTCTTTTCTGATGAAGGGTCTAGGCCTGAAACGTCAGCTTTTGTGCTCCTAAGATGCTGCTTGGCCTGCTGTGTTCATCCAGCTCCACACTTTGTTATCTCGGATTCTCCAGCATCTGCAGTTCCCATTATCTGTGTTCCTGTTATGATTTCTTTATATTGTTGGTCCTGAGATTTGAACTTGAAGTTTATCTCTTCCTAGTGTTTTTATTCCACTCCTTGCCTCACCCAGTCTAGTGTTTCCCACACCTTAAACATCACACTGCTAAAGAAAATGTGCACCTATCTTTCGTGGAACATCCCAGGCTTGATGGAACTACCACAATCCATTTGATCCAAGGAAGACTGCGCAAACCTGAGTTGAACATCTGTGACATCTTCTTGAGCTCAGCTGCCCCATTACCCAGTCTATTGGCATGACTTGGCTCAGGTCTGTTAGTGAAGGGAGCACAGTATCCCTGATCACAATGCAGCTCCAAGAGATAGCTAACAAATGTGGATTGTAAGACATTTTCCAAGTTTAAGTGGGGTGGTTGGGGTGAGTCCATCTTCTATTAACCAATTTTACCCAGCAGGTGGTTGGGATCTAAGAATGTGATAGAGGCACATTCAATTGCAGCTTTCAAAGAGATTTGGATAACGACCTAAAGAGGAAGAAATTGCAGGTCTACAGGGAGAAGGTTGGAGGAGTAGGATGCGCTAAATTGCTCTTTCTAAGAGGTCCCACGAACACAAAGAACAGAATGTCCTCTTTGAATGTTGTGACCATTCTCTGATTCAGTTGTATATTATTACAAATCTTTGAGTTCTTCTTAATCTCACAGGGACTCTTGACATTTCTAATTTGTACTGGCATTAAACTCAAAGCCCAAAGCTTTGAGCAGTGATTTATAGCTTGAAATTGAGATACTTTGAGTGATTTATGGACACATTCTCAGAACCCATTATCTTAATAAAGTCATTTTTGTAACTTGTAGAACAAATTGTCTTTTTTTTTAAGTTCTGATTTTGATCCACTCAGCAACAATCCGTTACACCAAGAAGCTGATGAAAATCTCATACAGGATGAGTTTCTCTCTAATTCCGAGCATGCATTAGAAACTGAAAGTACTGGTGCAGTTAGTTTAAAAATCCAC
This sequence comes from Stegostoma tigrinum, assembly GCF_030684315.1. Classification (NCBI taxonomy): domain Eukaryota; kingdom Metazoa; phylum Chordata; class Chondrichthyes; order Orectolobiformes; family Stegostomatidae; genus Stegostoma; species Stegostoma tigrinum. The sequence goes on from NC_081362.1 coordinate 94,625,306, forward strand.
AAAAAAATAGAAAATATTTAACATTCATTAGGGCTCCAGCAAAACCCTGAAACTAGTGAGTTCAGGGTTAGGGTTACAAAATTGGTTGAAGACAAAGGATAATTGACAATGGGTAGTTCTTTGGGCTGGAGGCAGATTTGTAATTCCAAAGGGATTTTGCTTTTCTTGATACAGTTCTGGGTATGTAGATGAACATTTCAAACTTGCTGATGACACGAAACTCATAAAAATTGTAAAATGAGAGGAGGACACTGTGGAACTCCAAAAGGAAATGGACAAGTTGGGTTTTCAATTTTTTATTGCCACGTGTATTCAAGTCCAGGAGTACGGGAGTACAGTGAAATGTGTGTAATATCACCACACATGGTTCCATCTTAGGCACAAAGGTGCCTCAGTACAAAATTGTGCTTAGCTACAAGGTAGTGAGAGGAACTAGAGTTAAAAAGTTAAGCATTACTTAAAAATAATGAAATGGGTAATAGTTTACATTAAAGTCTTCCTTAGTTTAAACTGGGAAAATAAAGGAATAACTTAAAAGTTCAACAGTATTTACTGAGCCCTCCACTTATCTCGCTGTCCAATGGGACCTCAGCTGCCTGTTCTTGACATTGCTGCCAAAGATACTGTCGCTACTGCTGAGACTACCACCTCTCCCATCACCCCCGAACATGCCTTGACAGGGTCTACTCGCACAACAAGCCGAGACACTGCCGTGGGCTGCTAAGAGCCAGGCTGACACCCGCTGAGAGGCCAGGCCAGAACCCACTGACAGGCCAGGCTGAGAGCCACTGAGAGGCCAGGCTGAGAGCCACTGAGAGGCCAGGCAGAGAGCCACTGAGAGACCAGGCAGAGAGCCACTAAGAGACCAGGCAGAGAGCCACTGAGAGACCAGGCTGAAAGCACTGAGAGGCCAGGCAGAGAGCCACTGAGAGGCCAGGCTGAGAGCCACTGAGAGGCCAGGCTGAGAGCCACTGAGAGACCAGGCAGAGAGTCACTGAGAGACCAGGCAGAGAGCTGCCAAGAGACCAGGCCGGAAACCGCTGAGAGGCCAGGCTGACAGCCACTGAGAGACCAGGCAGAGAGCTGCCGAGAGACAAGGGCGGAACCTGCTGAGAGACCAGGCGGAACCCGCTGAGAGACGAGGGCGGAACCTGCCAAGAGACCAGGCCAGAACCTGCTGAGAGACCAGGCCGGAACCCACCAAGAGACCAGGGTGGAACCTGCCAAGAGACAAGGATGGAACCGCTGAGAGACCAGGCGGAACCTGCTAAGAGACCAGGGTGGAACCCGCTGAGAGACCAGGCCAGAACCCACTGAGAGACCAGGCTGGAACCCACCGAGAGGCAAGGATGGAACCCGCTGGGAGACCAGGTTTGAACCCACTGAGAGACAAGGATGGAACCCACTGAGAGACCAGGCCGGAACCCGCTGAGAGATCAGGCCGTAGCCCGCTGAGCGACCAGGCCGGAACCAGCTGAGAGACCAGGCTGGAACCCACTGAGAGACCAGGCCGGAACCCACTGAGAGACCAGGCTGGAACCCACTCAGAGACAAGGATGGAACCCACCAAGAGACAAGGATGGAATCCGCTGAGAGACCAGGCCGGAACCCACTGAGAGACCAGGCTGGAACCTGCTGAGAGACCAGGCCAGAACCCGCCGAGAGACCAGGTCGGAACCTACCGAGAGACCAGGCCAGAACCCACCATGAGCTGTTGAGAGACCAAAATAGGGGAAAAAAGGAGATAAAAGGGGCAAAAAGAGAAGGAAACAGAAGGAATGGAAGAGCTCTGGTCGGTGTGCCCTACTCTGCTACCATCTTGATTGAATGACCAGATAAGTGGCAGATGAGGTTCAAAGCAGAGAAGAAGTATGGTGTTACCATTAGCCAGAAACTTAGTCTGATTTGCCACATAATCACAGAGGCTGCGAGAACAGTCCGAGGATTTGAATACTGCGGTGAGTAACTCACCTCCTGACTCCTCAAAGCCTGTCCACCATCTACAAGGCACAACTCAGGAGTGTGATGGAATACTCCCCACTTGCCTGGATGGGCACAGCTCTAGCAATACTCAAGAAGCTCAACACCACCCAGGACAAAGCTGCCCATTTGATTATCACTGAATCCACAAACATCCACTTTCTCCACCACCAAAGCTCAATAGCAGCAGCGTGTACTATCTACAAGATGCACTGCTGAAATTCATCAAAAATCCTTCGACAGCTCCTTCCAAACCCGTGACCATTTCCATTTAGAAGAACTGGGGCAGCACATACATGGGAATGCCATCACCTGCAAGTTCCCCTCCAAGCCAGTCACTATCCTGTCTTGGGAATATCTCGCCATTTCTTCAGTGTCGCTGGGTAAAAATCTTGGAACTTCTTCTCTAAGGGCATGTGGATCTATATACAGCAGGTGGATTGCAGCCACTCAAAAAGGCAGCTCACCACCACCTTCTCAAGTGCAACTAGGGGCATCCAATTAAAGGTGGCCTGAGCAGCAACGCACACATCTCGCAAATGGATTTTTAAAAATTCACAGCGTTTGGGTATCTCTGCTGAGGCAAGCATCCATTACTCTGTCCAAACTGCCCTTAGCGAGCTTTCTTCTTGAACTGAGTGGCCGACTGCACCATTTCTGAGGGCATTAAGACTCAACCACACTGCTGTGAGTCATAGGCCGTGTGTAGATTCGACAGGGTAAGGATGACAGAGTTGCATCCCAAAAAGGCATTCATGATTCATTTGGGCTTTTCCTGATATTCTGGTGACTTCAGTCACCAGTAACATCACCAGACTCCCTGGATAATTTTGCTCATCAACTTATTCAATGATGTTATGGCACACATCTGTGGCAAGGTCCGGGGGTGGTGTCTTGAGCCTGAGTTTCATGGCTCAAAGATAGGAACGTGCCCCCCCACCGCCACCGCAGCACCGCAAAAGTCCCTGTACAACTAGCCTCCTTTGGTCAGAATTTATCTTCTACAGCTGCCCTGATGATGTCTGAATTTGTCTTTCCAACTGGTTAGATCAAATGTCTGGATTAGCCATCCAGTATGACAACCATCATGTGAGCATCCTTTTTACCCTTGTGCTAACACCGTACCAAAACTTTACAGAGCAAATGTTTAAGTCAGATGCAAAGCAGCAAAAGCTCCTTTCCTTCAGGCTTTGGTGGAAAAGCATTGGATCTAGAACAGAGATGCCCACCTTTGGCTCTCTCTTGCATACGGTTGATTTCTCTCTGTTCTGCTTCAGTTGGCAACATTCTGGCAGTGCATTCTACCATGTTCCTGACTTCAGTCTGGTAGACCATAGAACCTATTCAGGAGTTGAGGCACCAGTCACAGATTGCCTGACCTCTGGATTTTCCTCTTTCCTTGCTATCAAAGTAGCCTGCCCAACTCTGCTGCTGATCATTGATGGGCCCTCAGGATATTACTGTCGTCTGGCTGACTGAGTCCTAAAGGAGATGGCTGAGATGACTGACATCCCTGGTGTAGTAAAACAAGTAAAAATGAAATATAGGCTAAATGCTGAGACTAAATAATATCAAAACTTCCAAACAAAAATACCACTGCTTTTAAAACAATATTCTAAATTTTCAAAAATGCACAATGTTCAGAATTATCATTAGGAAAGGAAGAATGCCTGTTTAACTGATAAATAATATCCTATATATTCAAATATTTAGCTCACTGTAACCGCAGATTATAATTTATTCAAACGCTTCTTGCCTTTAAACTTCACAATGAATAATTGATTGTGAAAGGAGCTGCAGAGACTTATTTGAGAAGTGCAGTCTTGGATTCAATAAGCATCTGCATCAAAATAGCACCTCCGAGTGTTTGAGTACACAATGCATTTATTCAAGGGGCTGATTTCTGGAAAAAGAAATCTAAGTGCGCCGTGCCTGAATGATACACTATGTACTAGCCAGAGAATCTAATTTGATGCTTTCTGATTTCTGATGAGCAAAATTTCACTGTGTTTCTTTCATTTATCTATATATAGCATTGAAAAGTCTGGGTGGTTCAATTCTGTAGCTCTCTCAATTCTAAGTCAGAACATTCCTATTCCAAAAAAACTTAAAGCCAAAACCTTGGCATTTCCATGGCGGTAGTGAGGAGGTACTGATGGAGGTTCTGACTCTCAGATGAGATATTAAACTGAGGCCTTGTTTACTTTCTCAGAAGAGTGTAACAGATCTTGTGGGAATGATTTCAAAGACAAGCACTCCCCCCATACTTGTTCTAAGGTGTTCTCATGTGGGTACCTCAGGTCTTCACAGAAGATCAGGCTGGAATTCTTAGTGGCCATTGAACAGCAATAACTGATATACTGTGATAAGACTGCAGAGCAGCATGTTCTGAGCTGTACTTGTTCTAACATTCCAGCGGCAATGTAATGATGAGAACTGTATTTTTTATGACTCCTGTAAGTGCTAGTATCAGTCCCTTCTCAGCATTGAAAGGCCTTGGGAAGGACAGGGCCTGCTGAGCTGTCACTTTGGAGTAAGCCCCACTTCATCTTATCCTGTGTAAGTTGTCAACTAATTCACCTCACTTCCAGTAAGCTTCAAGTCGCAGGAAATATTCAGAGGTCTTTTACTTCATAATTCGACCTTGCTTCATGGGCGTACAAAGTTGTCTTGTGGATTGTAACAAAAAAAAGTCTATCTTAGACTGGTGTCTTCACTGCTACCACATTGCAACATGCTCTAGTATCAGTCTTCATGCAAGCTTAGGCCAGGGTTTGTTTATTGATATACTGTACATGTATTGTAAGGCTACAGAGACACGAACTTCGTGCTGGACAGGTTCTAAACTGCCAACAGAGTAATAGCATATCCAAGTTACATTACAGCTTACTTCTGCATATTAACCAAGTCCTATCTCGATGGTATTTTGCTCCAAATTTATCCTTCAATCAATGACAAGTTTAAAAAAATCCCACAGTTTAAAGATACGCAAGTTCGGAGGATTGGCCATGCTAAATTATCCATAGTGGCCAGGGATGTGTAGGTTAGGTGCATTAACCATGGTAAATGCAGGGTTACAGGGATAGGACAGGGACATCAGTCTGGGTGGGATGCTCTTCAGAGGGTTATTGTGGACTCATTGGGCCAAATAGCCTGATTCCAAACTGTAGGCCCTCTATGGATTCTAAAAGACCAAGAGTATCTGTGCAGTATTTCATCACTGTTTGTGGGAACTTGCTGTGTACACATTGGTTGCTGTGTTTCCTACTTTAAGGAATACACTGCAGATATGTTTCATTGACTGTAAAGTGTATTTAGATGCCCTGAGGTGGTCCTGTATGCCTTCTTAACTGCCTTACTAATCTGTCCTGTCAGGTTCAGGGATCAAATACCCCAAGATCCTTCTGTTTCTCTGAGTTTCGTAGTGCCCTGCTATTTATTTGATATTCCCTTGTCTTGTTATTTCTTTCAAAGTGCATCACTTCACACTTTTCAGGGTTAAATTCTATCTGCCACTCATCTGCCCATCTGACCAATCTGTTTATATCCTCCTACAACCTAAGGCAGTCTTTCTCATGCTAAACCATCTGGCCGATCTTCATGTCATCTTCAAATTTACCTAACATCTGTCCTACATTCTCATTTACCTTGCTAATATATGTCATGAACAATAAGGGGCCCAACACTGATCGCTGTGGAATGCCATGGGCACCAGTCTCCAGTCACACAAACAGCCTTTTGTTTATCTCCCATTTATCTCCCATTATTAAGTCAATTCTGGATACAATTTGTGAAGTTACTCTGGATCGCATGGGTTTTCATCTTTTTTTATAAATTTTATTTATTTAAATACAAATAATCACACAAAGAAATACAGCACAAGTCTAATCATGTGATATTGAATTGGACACATAAATGCCTTGGAAACAAAAGAGATCAGAGCTAATGATGTTATCACAGCCATATTTGACGCAGTCAAAAAAATCATTGAATCTTACTGAGTAAAGCCATTTTGAGAAAGTTTCCTACCGCAGAACCTTTCAAAAGTTTTCAGCCATCTTGAAAAAGGAATATCTTCATTGATCACTGTGGTGATACCATATTGGTAAAGGAAGCCAGTTAAATCGCTATGAGTTCCTTCAAACAGGTTAATTAAAAATCTCTGATCTAAAGGAAACCTGCAAACAACATCCAAGAATACCTTCAAATCTTTATCGGTCATAGACTGTCCTCATCCACCTATTGACACAGATAAATCAGCTGGAAGATTTGCGAACCAGAAGGAGGACTAAGAAAAAGGTACAGTCAGCGTTGTAATAAAGGAAGCACCTAATTATATTGTTTGAGTATAATTGTTATTCATGTTTATCACATAGGGAGAAAAGCTTTGAGAGGGTTGTTGTGTAAGGGAAGGGCTAGAACTCTGGAACAAACTTGCAATGTTGTCATGGAGCACCTTCCCATTGGGCATCAAAAGCATTGGACTCAGTGAGATTGGGTGATGTGTCAGCCTTGCTTAATATCTATGATTATCATGCACAAACTGTCCTACATATTAAGGTACAAGAAATAATGTTACTTTTAGGTCAAAGCCTAAAGTCAGTTCTTAAATCTGTCTGAATTCCCACGCATTAAACTGCATGATAAAAGAGATAGGATTGTGGAGTTGATGTTACAGATCGTGATGTCATTAAATGGTGGAGCAGATCCTAGGGTCAAAAGAAACTCCTAAACTGTATATCTAAATGTAATTTGCTTTTGTTATAAAGTATTGTAAAATACACATAGGTTCATGCAATTGAGAAGGTTAACAAGATAGAGAGCGTTCCTTGGTTAACTTCACTATGAAACAGGATTGGGAGGGGGCTGGGGTGATATGTCACCTGTGCAGAACTGCTGATCTGTTATTCTGAGTAAGTCAGGAATGTAAATGAAAAGTATGAAACTGAGACAGACTCAGCACAGTTGTAACAAGGAGAGTTTGCGCAGCTTCATATCCTCATGCAGCATGCCCATTGCATTGCAGGCAAAAGTAGCAACCATTTTGTGAATGGCAAGATCCCACAGGTATCAACAACATAATCAAAGCTATCTCTGATTGGAGACAGGAAGGACTGAACATGATGGAAGCTAGAGCCAATAGCTGTGGAGCTGGAAAAATCGCGGAAAGTCAGACAGCATCCGAGGAGCAGGAAAGTCAATGATTCAGGCCGAAACCCTTTGTCAGGACGGCGGAGGGGGAGAGGACCCCAGAAATAAGTAGGGGGAGGTGGGTGAGGCTGGAGAGGGAGGGTAGATGAGATGGAGATCGGTGAATGGAGGTAGGGGATTATTGTGATAGGTCTGATACCACCACACCTGGTCCCTTTCTCTGCACCCACAAGAGATGCAACACCTGCCCCTTATGCCTCCCCGCTCACCGCCATCTAAGGCCCCAACCAATCCTTCCAGAACTGGCAGAGATTCACCTACACTTCATCTCAACTCATCTTGTGTATCCATTGCTACCAATGTATATCAAGGAGACCAAACGCAGACTTGGGGACTGGTTTGCAGACCATATGTGCTCTGCACACACCAACCAAACCGACCTTCCGATTGCCATCCACTTTAACTCCCCCTCCCATTCCCCTGGCGACATGTCCATCATTAGCCTCCTCCACTGTCAGAGTGAGGCCAAATGTAAACTGGAGCAGCGACACCTCATATTTCACCTTGGGAACCTACAGCCCAATGGTCTGAATATTGACTGCACCACCTTCAAAATCTCTCCACCACCAACCTGGCCATCTCCTGACACATCAACACGCTCCACCCTACCCAACGACAAACCACACAATAACACCTTACCTGTCCATCTTCCTTCTCACCTCTAAATTCCACTCTTCCCACTGGTCAACCACAGAAACCCGCTACCTGCATCCAGCTATCTTCATCTCATCTGCTGTCCCCCAACTCCAACCCCTCCATTTATTTCTAGGCTCCCCTCCACTTCCCAGTCCTGATGAAGGGTTTCAAACTGAAATGTTGACTCTCCTGCTCCTCAGATGCTATCTGACTTGCTGTGTTTTTCCAATTCCATATTTATTTACTCTATCTCTGATGGAGGTAACATTGTTAGTGCTCTATGTTGTTCACACTGTGCAATGAGATTGTATTTAGTCATGAAAAATACATTATATATGTTTCAACATCGCATACACAAAAGTGGGTAAAGAACTGCAGATGCTGGAGTCAGAGACAACACAGTCCGGAGCTGGAGGAACACAGCAGGCCAAGCAGGATCGGGGGGGCAGGAAAGTAGATGTTTAGGGTCGGTGTGAAATGGCAACTTTCCTGCTCCGCTGGTGCTGCCTGTCCCATTGTGTTCCTCCAGCTCCAGACTGTGTTGTCTCTGTCTCCACCATCTGCAGTTCTTGCTATCTCCTTTCTTCAATACTCTCTGATGGAGGTGACAGTGTTAGTGCTCTCTGTTCTTCACTCTGTGCAATAAGATTGTATTTAGTCATGAAAAATACATTATATATGTTTCAACGTCGCATACACAAAAGTGGGTAAATAAAGAGAAGGTTAGCTTGGCCCCACTGCTGGGCTGAAACACAAATTGTGAAATTTTCTGTGAAAAAAGGATCTTGAGGCAAAGTGATGGTGCTGCCTATCTTTGGACCAGAACATCAGGTTTCAAGTGCCACAAGGTGTTTCACATGAGCCCAGACTTTTTAATATATAAAATAAAACAAAAATGCGTTAATCACATCAAACTAAGAGGTCTGCGCAGTGTAATCATGGGGCAATTACATTTTGAGGGGTTCAGAGATTTATATTGTGCGATAGTAACAGTTAAGTAGTGCCTCACAGAGGAATGTTGCACCAGGATGGAGTTATCAGCTTAACATTTTTTATTGCAAAAGTGAAAATGCAACAATTGCTGACAGTGCACCTAGAACTAATCAAAATCACAGCCTTAAGGTACTCAATCTCATGTCACATCTGCAGATTGTTCCCATATTCCTGACAAACATCTGCTGTTGAGGAACAATTAATTAAAATCCCATCTGCTGTTGACACCAAATTGCTCCATTAATTCTGAGCACAGATTCCTTCATACCCTTTACGTCGGAACCGAAGTTAATATCTGTCCATTGTGATGAGGAAGACATTGATGAAATTTGGGCCATAGACTTTGCCAATTAAGTTGCTCTTTGTGAACTTTCATTCATCAATGCAGAAGCACACAATTAAATGCAAGGCATTCAATGGTGCAGCAAGATCAGCTCCCGACTCTGAAACTGGCTTTTCAACCAAAGCACACAAACAGATTCATCTGCCTGGTCATGGGCACATAAAAACAGTGAGAGAGAAAGGAGATAGCAAGAACTGCAGATGCTGGAATCGGAGAAAACACAGTGTGGAGCTGGAGGAACACGGCAGGACAAGCATCATCAGAGGAGCAGGAAAGTAAATGTTTTGGGTTGGTCCAAAACAGCAACTTTCCTGCTCCTCTGATGCCACCTGGCCCGCTGTGTTCCTCCAGTTCCACACTGTGTTGACGGAGAAAGGAGATGCCCCACACCACTACAATATATCTTGTGCATCACAGAGTAGGCATTCAGTCACTTTGCCTGGAAGCAACCTCCTTGGAGCAGCAGGGAATCAATTTAAAGCAAAAAAAATCCTTGAGCCAATGAGTGGAGAAAATGCGCAAAACTTCCTCTCTGACCACCTCAGATAATGGAAGCTAGACTAGGAAACCAATGTTTAACCAATTTCACTAAGTATTCACCTCTTGCACAAGGTGGTCCCTGCTCCACTCAGAAACTATTTCACCTTTCATTTGAAGGAAGTTAAAGCCCAAAAGTGTTCTTATGCCCAAAGCTCACCTAATTCCTGATATAATCAATTCATTTTCAGAACCGGTTACCACCATCATGCTCAGAACAATCAAGACAATTTGTGGATCCAACTACACTGGCCCTCACATGTTGTGAGACTGAAAGGAATTGATTTGATTTGATTTACTACTGTTACATCTATTATGGTACAGTAAAAAATGTTGCCTTACATGCTTTATAGACAGATCGTACAACAACGTGTGTCAGGTTGATATAATGATTGCAGGATACAGTGTTATAGCTATCAAGAAGGTGCAGCGATTTAACATTAAAGAGGTCCATTCAAAAGTCTGATAACGGTAAGGAAGAAGCTGTTCTTCATTCTACTGATGTGAAATCCACTCCTTCCGTAAGTCCTTACTGAAGTACTTGATGATGGAATTACAGGGACTTACTTTTTTTTAATTCATTCACAGAATGAGGGCATCACTGACTAGACCAGCATTTATAGCCCACTCCTAATTGCCCAGAAAGCAGTTAAGAGTCAACCACATTGCTGTGGGTCTGTAGCTACACCTAGGCCAGACCGGGCAAGGATAGCAGATTCTTTCCCTAAAGGGCATTAGTGAGCCAGATGGGTTTTTCAGAACAATCGATTCATAGTCATCATTAGATCCTTAATTCCAGACTTTTGTTGAGTTCAAATTTCACCTATCTGCCATGGCAGGATTCAAACACAGGCCCCCAAAACGGTATCTGGGTCTCTGGATTAACAGTCTAGCGTTAACACCACTAGGGCATCACCTCCCCATTTGCCTGTATATTAAAGATGAAGGATTGGTTTGTAATTTTAATTTAACATTCTTTTAATTTCAATAACCAGTCTCCCCCACCTCACTGTTGCCGGCTGAATTTGTTTGTGCCTTTTTGTTATCTCACAATGTTTACATGTCTTCATGCTTTTAACCTGAGCCTAGGGCCTAAGTATCAAATGTCTGATTGAAGTTATGTTACAATTCAACTTTTAAGTTTCAGAGGATCAAATAGTATAGAATAGACCCTTCAGCCTTCGAGTTTGCACTGCTAAAAGTGCACAACCTACATTAGTTACATTTTTCAGCAACTTGAATAGGAGACTATTATTATTAACCATGATGTGGAGGTGCCAGTGTTGGACTGGGGTGGACAAAATCAGAAGTCACTTGACACCAGGTTATAGCCCAACAGGTTTATTTAAAATCACAAGCTTTCGGAGTGCAGCTCCTTCATCAGGTGAAGTGGAGGGAAGCGCACAGGCACAGAATGCATAGGCAAAGAGATAATAGCAAGATAATTCCTTTGTTCTGAGGAAAGGTCACCAGACCCAAAACATTAACTCTGAGTTCTCTTCACAGATGCTACCAGTTCTGCTGAGCTTTCCCAGCAATTTCCATTTTTTGCTTCTAATTTACAACACCCACAGTTCTTTTGGTTTTTATTTGGCTCAGTGGTTAGCACTGCTGCCTTAAAGTGCCAGGAACACAGGCTTGATTCCACCCTCAGGTGACTGTCTGAGTGGAGTTTACACATTCTGTCCGTGTCTGTATGTGTTTCCTCTGGGTGTTCCGGTTTCCTCCCACAGACTAAAGGTGTGCAGATTAGGTGGATTGGTCAGGTTGGGTGGATTGACTAATGGGAAACACAGGGCAACAAGGATGGGATAGGGGGTTGGGTTGGGGTGGGTCTAGGTGGGATTCTCTTCAGATGGCCGGTGTAGCTTGATGGGCCGAATGGCCTGCTTCCACACTGTATGGATTTTATGATTCTATGATATGAAAGGCTTATTCCCCTTGACAGAGGTGGCAAAAGCCAGAAAGTATCAATTTAAAGCAAAAGGAGCGTTAAGGAATTTCTCTGACTGGAGGTTGTTGGGGTTCCAGGACTACTGGCTGAAAGCAGGATAGAGACAAACTCACCACCGCATTTGAAAATTGACGTGGATTTGTAACGAGCTCCCAAAACTTATAGGTCAACTCCAAAAAGGCTAGAGTTTGAGATGAGACTGGACAGTTGTTTTCTGGCCGACATAGGCAGGTGGAAGAAAACGTCTCCTGCTGTTTTGCATCACTTTTTATCTTCCATATTCTAATCTAAAGTGGTATCAGTAGTGCACAATCAAGCTTTTCACTTCTTGATCTCCACAAAATTGTTCTCACATTTTTGTAACTCAATTTATTTTTGAAACATTTTATTGGTTTTCTATCATCCTTCAATAAAAAGCTGTGAGTTCTTACACTTTGTTTCTAAATATCTGGATTCAATCTACAGATCTGCTACACCAAAGAATAGAAATTGATTTCATCTGGCTGGAAGGTGGAAAATGGTTCTCAGAAGTGACGTGAAAGTTTCAAAGGTAAAGGATTGATATCAAAGTAAAGCTCATTTCAAAAGTGAAAACCTCCTGGGAATAGCCTAAGCCATAAATTTAGGGCAGCGTGGTGGCTCAGCGGTTAGCACCAGGGATCCAGGTTCAATCCGAGCCCAGGGTTACTGTCTGTGTGCAGTGTGCACGTTCTCCCTCTGTTTGTGTGTGTTTCCTCCCATGGTCCAAAGACGTGCAGTTTAAGTGGATTGACCACGCTAAATTACCCATAGTGTCCGAGGAGATGCAGTTTAGAAGGATCAGTGTCAGTGTGGTGTAATGGATCTGGGTGAAATACTGTTCAGGTATTTGATGTAGACTTGATAGACTGAATGGCCTATTCCTGAAGTGTAGGGATTCTAAGACCAAGTGCAACATGCAGGGACTTCATACCATCCCACCTTAGGCATCTATTACGATTCTTTCATTGCCACTGGTTTAGAATCCTATTTTATCAGCTGGTCCATCTACTTTCATAGATTTATGTATGTGAACTTCAGATCCAACAGTCCCTTGAGAATGTTATCATTTACCTTCTGCTGTATCTCACCTTATTGTTTTCAAGAAGGAAATAGGCATCATTCTTGGGGCTAAAGGGATCAAGGATATGGGCGAACAGGGCACAGAGATCGTTGATCAGCCATGATCATGCTGAATGGTGAAGCAGACTCAAAGGGCTGAATGTCCCATTCCTGTTCCTATTTGTCTTATTCTTCTGATGAGAATGTGTCACTTTGGGCTTCTTAGCAATAAACTTCAAAATTCTGCCTGGAGTTTCAAAATTCTGCACTGAATTTCAATATTCTGTATTGAAATTCAACATACTGCATTAAACTTCAATATTCTGTCTTGAATTTCATACCTCTACGTTAAATTTCAAAATTGTGCTTTAAGTTTCATGACTATGTGACCAATTTGCCAGACTGTGTCTGCCCTGCTGAATTCTGTTACCAGATGGGATATAATGGTTGGAGTCTTTCATCTGATCTCATCTAAGGCAATTGCAAAATTCTCATGCTCAGCCAGGACCTTGTGATTGTCACAGTGCAATTGTATCCATACATTAGCAAGATGCTGCACTGGGAAGTGTGCATGCGCACTCCGACACAGAGGCACACAGGCACACTGTCACATTCACAGGCACCTCATTCTCACAGGCACACAGACACACGTTCACATACAGACATGCATGTACTCTCACACAGACACACACACACAAACATGCACATGCACTCACATAGACACACACACAGCGTCACGCACACACTCACATACAAGACTTTACCAAACACCTTTTCGGAGCTGAGATAATGGGGACTGCAGATGCTGGAGAATCCAAGATAATGAAGTGAAGAGCTAGGTGAACAAAGCAGGCCAAGTTTGTGCTCTTAAGATGCCACTTGGCCTGCTGTGTTCATCCAGCTCCACACTTTGATATCTCACCTTTTCAAAGCTGTTGCTGAGGGACCCTACTGAAAGGGAACCCAGGTAAGCAGAAGTGTGTAGGAAGATCATAGATGCAGTCAGAAGAGAGTGTCTGCTGGTGTTTAAATGACAGGCTGCGTGGATTAGCAGAAACACAGCATGATGGGATAGTTAGCTCACAATTGGAAAGAGCAGAATGTGTGTGTACTGGAGCTCAACGGATTAAATGAGCTTGGCTGACAGGGAGAAATAGATAACACAAAATCTGGACAGATGGTGCAGGAGGGAATAACTCTTAAATATAATTAAACCGGAGCAGTGTTGCAAGCAGGATGAGAGTTTGTTAATGTTATACAAAAACACAATAAGGCTGTAAGACTAGAGTTGATCAAGTGAGTACATTATACTGAGAGATAGCTGGAATATGGCAATGATGGGAAGGCAGAAGCCTTGAAGACACATGTAGATAATGATCAAAAACCATTGTGAAGCTGAAAACAATGGTGTGACATCTGAGGAGCCAATCGGAGTGTCAGTCTTAGACAGAGAAACAGAATAGGTTTGTGCTTATGGATGAAATGTAGCTCTCAATTCACTCAACGCAACATTAAAGAGTAGGGACAAGTGATGCTCCCCGCATTCAATAAGTCTCTCAAGGGTGAATTTACAGACACTTCTCTCCTGTGTCTGTCACATCATATGATCAGAGATAATGGAAACTGCAGATCCTGGAGAATCCGAGATAACAAAGTGTAGAGCTGGATGAACACAGCCGGCCAAGCAGCATCTTAGGAGCACAAAAGCTGACGTTTCGGGCCTAGACCCTTCATCAGAAAAACATCAGCTTTTGTGCTCCTAAGATGCTGCTTGGCCTGCTGTGTTCATCCAGCCCCACACTTTGTTATCTCTGTCACATCTTATTATTGTTTTTCAATAAAAACAGTAAGTGCTGGAGAAACTCAGCATGCCTGGAAACATCAGTACAAAAGGAAACAGAACAAAGGTTTTGAGTCTAATATGACTTCTCTTTTGAACCCTTTTTGCAAAGTTGATCCAGCTCATGGGCCGAGGACTGGTTGATTCTGTGACATTTCTGACCTCAGCGAACATCATGACCATTTTGTCTCTTCTGTCAGCACATGGTTTTGCACATTGGATAAGTCATTTGATAGGTCTTGTGGAACCAGGGAAACTGGTCCAATCATAAGAACATAAGCCTGTAAGAAGTAGGCCATTCAACCCATGAATCTGCTCTCCTATTCAATCAGCTTACAGCTGATCTGATAAGCTAAATGGCATCAAGGCCTTTTAAAGAAACCTATTTACATGAAAAGAAGAGGACAAACAAAATGTCTATATGTTGCTTCTTCTGTTTCCTTTTCTACTCAATTATATGATACAACCAAGTAATGAAGGGCCAGAAGACTATCCTTTTGACCTCTCTCTCACTAACTCTGCAATGTCATGAGTTCTGTGTGAGATGTTGTTTACCTATTTAGGGGAAGTGGCAGCCCAGTAGTAGCGTCCTGGACTAATAACCCTGAACCACAAGCTAATGTCCTGGGAATGTGAATTCCATCATGACAGATGTTGACTTTTGAATTCAATAAAACAACGCTGGTCTAATGATGATCACTATTGATTATTGCAAAAACCGATTGGGAAAGAAATCTGCCTTCCAGACCTGGTGTGACACAGATATCACTCCAAACCCACAAACATGTCATTGACCCTTAACTGCCCTCTGGGCATTGAGCCAGGGACAGTAAATGCTGACCTAGCAGGGATGCCAACATCCTATTCACAAACAAAATAAACACTTCACCAAATTAACTTTCAAGAGATTTGGAGCAAATTACTGCAAATGATGGAATCTGTACAGAAAACAAAAAGTGCTGGAGATCACAGCGGGTCAGGCAACATCCATGGAGAGAGGGAGATGACAAGGTGTAGAGCTGGATGAACACAGCAGGCCAAGCAGCAGGAAAACTGATGTTTCAGGCCCAGTTGAAGAAGGGCCTAGGCCCGAAACATCAGCTTTTGTGCTCCTAAGATGCTGCTTGACCTGCTGTGTTCATCCAGCTCTACACCTCGTTACCTTGGATTCTCCAGCATTTGCAATTCTCATTACCTCGTATCCATGGAGAGAGAGCAAGCCACAGTTTCAAGCCTAGATGGCTCTTCATCAGAGCTCTGGTAAAGAATCATCTCAACTCAAAACATTAGCTTGCTTTCTCTCCATGGATGCTGCCTGACCCTTGTGATCTCCAGCACTTTTTGCTTTCGGTAGCTTTCCAGAGTGTTGGGTCAGGATTGTGCATCATATTTCTTTCTAGTTTATCAAACTATCAGTAAATTGGAAACTGCAGGATTAAGTGCAAGTGGATATTGTATTACTGATGGTAAACAACAATACAAGATTACAAACCTAATTGCAAATTTCAGCTCTTCTAATTGGTTTGCTGGAAACTATTCAGCCCCCGTGCTTAGAATATAGCTAAGTATTGTTCATCAGCAAATATTGCACTACTAAACAATATTAATGAGACCTGGACAGCGAGAAGATTGCAAAACCAATGTGTTCCAGATTTTCTGAGTCACACTTCCTCAATTGTTGTTGAATTTCAGTGCAGCGAATGTTGGGAGCAGGCTGCCTTGAGTTTACTTTGGAGGGGTGTTTGCTGGGAACTGCTCAGTAAAATGTTCATCAGTTACATGCCAACTTCAGAAACAAAAGAGCAGAACAACCAATGTAAAATTATGGAATTGCAGATGTTGAGGCAGCACTGTGGCTCAGTGGTTAGCACTGCTGCCTCACAGTGCCAGGGACCTGGGTTCAATTCTAGTCCTGGGCGACTGTCTGTGTGGAGTCTGCATATTCTCCCCATGTCTGCATGGGTTTTCTCTGGTACTCCAGTTTCTTCCCACAGTCCAAAGATGTGCAGTTTAGGGTGGACTGGTCAAACGAAATTTCCCTTGGTGTCCAAAGATGTGCAAGTTAGGTGGGTTAGCCATGGAAAATGCAGGGATAGGGTAGGTGGTTGGGTGTGGGTAGGATGTTCTTTGGAGGGTTGGTGTGGACTTGATGAGTTGAATGGCCTGTTTTCACAATGTAGGAATTCTACAAAAATATAGCACATATGTAGTGTAAGTGACATGCTAAATGGTCTGATGTAATCACAGAGTAGGGTAGAATATTTAGCACATCAAATGAGGAAACAGAATCACAGAATGGAGGGCATTGTCTGTTCTAAAAAAAAACACAAGTTCCAATCCCCTGTCTATTCCTCAGAGACCTAGATATATTTTTATTTTTGATTTATTATCCAATTTTCTTTCAAAAACCCCGATTGAATCAGCGTCCACTGCACTTACAAGCAGTTCATTCCAGCATCTAACTACTCACTCTGAAATGTTTCTCGTCACGTTATTGATGGTTCCTTGCAACCTACCTGAAGTGCTAACTGGTGCTTGACTCCGCAGCTAATGGGAACAGCTTCTGTCAATCTGGTCTGTCAAGAACCCTCATGCTTTTGACCCGAGGGAATTTAATCAAGTCTTTTCTTAACCTTCTTTAAAGAGATGACATTGCTTTCTCCAGTCACTCCATGGAACTGAAATCACTGTTCTGAAGAAAAGTCTTTGGTCCCAGAACATCAACTCCACTTTCTCTCTGCAAATGCTACCAGCATTTAAGTATTTCCAGCAATATTGGCCCCAAGTAATTCCACTTATCCCTGGAACCATTCTCCTAAATCTTTTGCTCAGATACCTTTACATGCTTCTTACACTTTTTAAAGTTATTAATTCACAGGTTGCAGAAGTTGCTGGCATTTATTGCCCATCCCTAATTGTTTGAGGGAAGCTCAGTGTTAACTACAGGTCACAGGTAGGCTAGACCGGGTAGGGATGGCAGATTTTGGAAATGACTTTTGTGAACCAGATTTTGTTCTAATGATAATCAACAGTGGTTACATGGTTGCCATTGGGATAGCTTTCAACTTCAAGTGTTCATTGAATTCTGTGGCAGGAATTGACCCATGTCTCTAAAACATTGACCTGGTGGTCTGATTACTAGCCTGTTGACATTATCCCCACCGTTAGTTCACTGATGCAGCCCACATTTTAATTCAATATCCCAGTTGAGGCCAAATCATCGGTTTATGAACAAAGATGGAGAGTACTGGAGAAACTGAGCACGACTGGCAGCATCTGTAGAGAGAAAACAGAGTTAATGCTTTGAGTCCAATGTCTCTTAATCAGAACACACGGCATTTGGGTGACAAGTGATCCATTTTTGCCTGACAACTTGGATTCCAATTTACACTGTTCAGATCTATAAGACACTAAAGCAAATATAGACCAATCTGCTCATCGAGTCTGTTCTGTCATTCAATGAGACGATGGTTGACCATAAATGATCTTTTACCATTCCATAGACCAATTACCTAGACTTTCTTGGCCAAATCGCCCTGGCTCCAGCCTCATTGCACTCCTCGAGTAAATAAGAAAAGCTCAATTTTGTTTTTCCTCTGCCCATTTCATCAATGTTTTATTTTTTATCTGTGTGCCCATCTGTGAGTGTATGTGAGGAAAGTTATATGAGAGGGTTAGATTTTAAACTCAGAATTCTATATTCAAGTTTGATAATTGTTTACCTATAGCTATAATCTATTTATTCTGATAAATAATAATCCTTGTTGAGTCCATAAATCTTTCCATGCTTTCTGTCAACCTGGGTCTAAAGGGATAGGTAAAATGGGAATTCTTGCATATTTTTATAAACTCTAACTTTTGTGACAACTCTGGGAATAGAAGGACTTGATTCCCAGCGATACCACCCCAACTGGGTGTGAACTTGTTGGAGATTATCACTGCCTGGCACTTGTCTGACACAAATTTCACTTTAAAGCTGAAGCCTGAATACTACCCAGGTCTTGCTGCACCTGAACACGAACTGCTTCCAAATCAGAGGAGCTGTGAATGGTGCTCAGATTATGTAATTATCAGCAGACATCCCCATCTCTGTTCTCACAATGGAGGACGGCCATTGATAAAAACGCTGGAGACTCTTGAGCCTGAGGAACTGTTGCATAGAGGTCCTGGAGCTGAGATGACTGGCCTCCAACAACTGCAAACATCTACCTTATCAGGATCAACAGGGATGAGTTTGCCATTGTCTTTTCTGGTGCTTAAACTAATGCCAGACGACCCATCCATTTGCTTTCCTTTCTTAAGATTTCTAAGCAGCTGAATGGCTTTCTGCGCTATGTCAGAGGAGCATTTAAGAGACGCCTCCATTGCGGTGGGTCTGGAGTCACATGTAGGCCAGGCCAGGTAAGGGCAGCAAATTTCTTCCGTAAAAACAGATCAGTGAATCAGATAGGTTTTTACAACAATCAGCAATGGTTTCGTGGTCATCATTTGACTTTTAATTTCAGTCTTGTTGAATGTATCGCTTGCGGTGGGATTTGAAATCAAATCCCCAAAATGTTACCTGAGTGCCTGGATTACTGGTCCAGTGACAACGCCATCACCTCCCTGACCCCACCCAGAGCCTTGTATAGTTGTCAGAAGATTTCCCTCCTTTTCTACACTATCCCCTTCAAAACAAAGGCAAATATTCCATTTCTGATCAGAGATAATGGGAACTGCAGTTCCTGGAGAATCCAAGATAACAAAGTGTGGGGCTGGACAAACACAGCAGGCCAAGCAGCATCTTAGGAGCACAAAAGCTGACGTTTCAAGCGTAGTTCTTTCATCAGAAATTCATTTCTGATGAAGGGTCTAGGCCTGAAACGTCAGCTTTTGTGCTCCTAAGATGCTGCTTGGCCTGCTGTGTTTGTCCAGCCCCACACTTTGTTATCTTCTATCAAATATTCCATTTGCCTTCCCTGTTTTTTTTCACGATACCTCTGTACTTCTGCATTGCAGTATCAGTGGTAGTATAGGATATTCTATATTCTGTTATAAGATAATAAAGTGTGAGGCTGGATGAACACAGCAGGCCCAGCAGCATCTCAGGGGCACAAAAGCTGACGTTTTGGGCCTAGACCCTTCATCAGAGAGAGGGATGGGGAGAGGGTTCTGGAACAAATTGGGAGAGAGGGGGAGGTGGACCGAAGATGGAGAGAAAAGAAGATGGGTGGAGAGGAGAGTATAGGTGGGGAGGTCGGGAGGGGATAGGTCAGTCTAGGGAAGATGGACAGGTCAAGGAGGTGGGATGAGGTTAGTAGGTAGGAGATGGAGATGCGGCTTGGGGTGGGAGGAAGGGATGTTTGAGAGGAAGAACAGGTTAGGGAAGCAGACACATGTTAGACTGGTTTTGGGATGCAGTGGGTGGAAGGGAAGAGCTGGGCTGGTTGGGTCCACAATGTGGACTTCACCAGCTTCAAAATCTCCCCTTCTCCCACCGCATCCCAAAACCAGCCCAGTTCGTCCCCTCCCCCCATTGCACCACACAACCAGCCCAGCTCTTCCCCTCCACCCACTGCATCCCAAAACTAGTCTAACATGTGTCTGCTTCCCTAACCTGTTCTTCCTCTCACCCATCCCTTCCTCCCACCCGAAGCCGCACCTCCATTTCCCACCTCCTTGACCTGTCCGTCTTCCCTGGACTGACCTATCCCCTCCCTACCTCCCCACCTATACTCTCCTCTCCACCTATCTTCTTTTCTCTCCATCTTCGGTCCGCCTCCCCCTCTCTCCCTATTTATTTCAGAACCCTCACCCCATCCCCCTCTCTGATGAAGGGTCTAGGCCCGAAACGTCAGCTTTTGTGCTCCTGAGATGCTGCTGGGCCTGCTGTGTTCATCCAGCCTCACATTTTATTATCTTGGATTCTCCAGCATCTGCAGTTCCCATTATCACTTCTATATTCTGTTTCCTGCTAAACTTGGATGCTTGCTTGTTGTGACTCAAGCACAAAGATCCCCATTCCCTCTGCGCTGCAGTATTTTGCATTCGCTCTCCATTTTATGAATACTCAACCCTTCTATTCTTCCTGAGAAAATGTATAACCTCACATTTTCCCACATTATATTCCACCTGTCAAGATTTTGCCCATTCATTTAACCTTACATCCCTTTGTATACTCTGGTTGCTTCGCACTGAAATTGGCCTTGCTCTAATTAAACATTTTTTTTCACCCAAGATTGTTCTTTTTCCTTTTCCACAGCTAATCTAAACTTACTCATTCACTGACGATCACTGTTCATTAAACATTGCTCAGCAGAGACCTGATCGACCTGATCCAGCTCATTCCGCAGAAGCAGGTGTTGAAATTTCTTCCTCCTGAGGCGGGAATTCAATTGATGTAGAAAATTTTCCTGAACACATCGCAGAAACTCCACTTCTCCACTACTCTGTTCACGTAGTGAAAATCAAAGGATTATCACTATATTAACACAGAATATCGACAGATGGTGCCAAGGGGAATAACTTTACAGTGAAATTCAACCGAAGCAATGTTAGAGGTAGTTTGACAGTTAGGTAAACACACACAAGAAAAACATATTAGGGTATAGAGCTGGAGTTAGTCAATTGAAAAGACATTACACTGAGAAATAGCTCTGGAGTGGCAATTTGAGAAAAACAGCAATACGCAAAGGCTGAAGGTAGACATTACAGTAGACAGGAATTAGACACATTACAGTTTCAGCGTGAAAATGCAGCTAAGAATCAACAGCACAAAACAGGCCTTTCTGCCCATCAAATCTGTGTTGGTCAAAACTACCCGCCTGACTGTTTTAATCCCATTTTCCGATACTTGGCCCATAATCTTGTATGCCTTGGCATCATAAATATACATCTAAATACATCAATGTTCTGAAAATTTCTGCTTACAACACCCTTCCAGGCAATCGGTCCTGGTTTGAAATATGAAATAGGTTGTGCCTTTCCGAAGGTCTTCCACTTCAGGCCTTGAGCACCATATTCTCCTGTATTCTAAGGTATTTTGAGGCACCTAACTTACTCTGCTAAAGGCTGGGGTTATGTTGAATACAAAGCTCAGACCCTTCTGTTCTCTAATTGTTGTTCCCTTCTTTAATTCCCTTCTGTAATTGTGCTCAGTGTCGGTTGTGAAGGAATTTAGGATGCATTAATTCTAAAACATTTTTCAGATGTGCAAAACTGTTACACAAATGTCACATTTCTACCATAATAGCAACAGAAATATGAGTTGTAAAAATAAAGTCACAGCATGAAACATTCTGCCTATTCTGATAGTAATAGGTTCTGTTTTATTCACTTGTGGGTTATGTGTATCAGTGGCTGGGGCAGCATTTATTGCCCTTGGGAAAATGGTTGTGAGTTGACTTCTTGAGCTGCTGTACTCTGCCTGCTGTAGGTTGGCCCACAATGCAGTTAGGAAGAATGTTTCCGGATTTTGACCCAGAGTTTTCATGTATCTATTGTCCTTGTCCTTCTAAATGCAAGTGGGCATGTTCGAGGAAGGTGCAGTCTAGGAACTTGGGCAGCTTTCTGCAATGCATCTTGTAGATAGTACACACTGCAACTTTTGAGCATGAATGGTAGAGGCGGAGGATACTTACCAATGTGGTGCCAGTCAAGTGGGCTGCTTTGTCTGGGATTGTGTCAAGCTTCTTGAGTGTTTTGGAGATGCAATCATCCAGAAAAGTGGGGAGTATTCCATCACACTCCTGTCTTGTGCCTTGTAGATGGTGGACAGGCTTTGAGGAGTGAGAAGGTGAGTTACCGCTCACGGAAAAGTTGCATTGAGTTGAGATCATTGCCTGCTTTTCATGAAGAGCTGAGGTTATTCCTCTTGTCGCTTACTCCAATTTTCTCATTGCCCCTTTTCCAGTTAGTCAAGTCAGTTGCTTGGAATTACGCAAGCTTTCATAGCACTGCCCCTTCGTCAGGTGCAGTGAGAGAGCAGGGCACACAGACACAATGTTTCTCGGCAGAGAGGTCAAGGGCAGGGAGATGTAAAGATGATATAGCTTGTATGAGTGGAGTGTCAGGTGATAAGTCTCTGCAGGTGATCAACAGCGTTAGACGGTGTGTAAAGTGTTTATAAAGTCAATGTCAGTGCCGTGCTGTCATGGCAATCAGACAGAGCAATAGGAATTTACAAAAGGTGTCATCTCAGATCAGAGATAGTAGGAACTGCAGATGCTGGATAATCCGAGATAACAAAGTGTGGAGCTGGATGAACACAGTAGGCCAAGCAGCATCTCAGCAGCACAAAAGCTGACATTTCGGGCCTCGGCCCTTCATCAGAGAAGGCTTTTCTGATGAAGGGTCTAGGCCCAAAACGTCAACTTTTGTGCTCCTAAGATGCTGCTTGGCCAGCTGTCTTCATCCAGCTCCACACTTTGTTATCTCAGGTCAGTCACTTAATTGTAGGTGTGAGGCTTTGTTCAGATTCTGTCTCAGAGTTTTAACCTGAAATCAGCTGGTTTTATTCTGAAAGCTGGAAGTCACACGATGCCACACTGACTGACTGTGACTACATATTGTGTGTTTTTTTTGAACAAAATAGGATGTAACTGCAAATAAACAAACATCTTGGACGACATGATTCACCTAATAGATGTCTGTGTGTGTGTGTGTGCGTGTGTGTGAGAGAGAATGTGTGTGTGTGTGTGTGTGTGTGTGTGTGAGAAAGAGTGTATGTGTGCATGTTTCAGAATGTGTGTGTGTGTGTGTGTGTGTGTGCGTGCGTGCGTGTGTGTGTGTGTGTGTGTGTGCGTGTGTGTGTGTGTGTGAGAGTGTATGTGTGTGCGTGTGCGTGTGCGTGTGTGTGCGTGCGTGTGTGTGTGTGTGTGTGTGTGTGTGTGTGTGTGTGTGTGTGTGTGTGTGTCTGTGTGAGAAAGAGTGTATGTGTGCATGTTTCAGAATGTGTGTGTGTGTGTGAAAAATTGTGTAATAAGTAATTCAAAACGGCACAAACTAATTAAGGTAGCGAGATCATAACAATTTATTAAGGTTATACAGCCAGAACAGGAAAGTAAGGATAATTTGACAAATACAGAACGTGTGGTGGGGACTCCTGGAGCATGACATGAACCCAAGGTCACGGTTGAGGCCATCTTCATGGGTATGAAATGTGGCGATCAGTCTCTGCTTGCTCAGTGATTTTGTATTGTTGTGTACCTCGCAGCCCATAAGACCATAAGACATAGGAGTGGAAGTAAGGCCATTTGGTCCATCGAGTCCACTCCGCCATTTAATCATGGCTAATGGGCATTTTAACTCCACTTCCCTGTACTCTCCGCGTAGCCTTTAATTCCTTGCGAGATCAAAAATTTATCAATCTCTGCCTTGAAGACATTTAACGTCCTGGCCTCCACTGCACTCCGTGGCAATGAGTTCCACAGGTCCACCTCTCTGTGGCTGAGGAAATGTTTCCTCATTTGCTTTCTAAATTGATCCCCTCTAATTCTAACGCTGTGCCCATGGTTCCTAGTCTCCCCGCCCAACAGAAACAACTTCCCAGCGTCCACCCCTTCTAAACCATGCATTATCTTATAAATTTCTGCTAAATCTCCCCTCAAACTTCTGACCTCTAATGAATACAATCCCAGGATCCTCAGCCATTCATTGTATGTTAGGCCTACCATTCCAGGGATCATCCGTGTGAATCTCCGCTGGACATGCTCTAGGGCCAGTACGCCCTTCCTGAGGTGTGGGGCCCAAAATTGGACACAGTATTCTAAATGGGGTCTAACTAGAGCCTTATAAAGCCTCAGAAGCACAACGCTGCTTTGAGATTCCAACCCTCTTGAGATAAATGACAACATTACATTCGCTTTCTTAATCACAGACTCAACTCACGGAGTCCACTTGAGGACGCTTACCCGAAGACCAGAGGCTGAATACCCTTCACCGTTGACGTGTTCCCCGACTGGGAAGGAACATTCCTGTCTGGAGATTGTTATGCGGTGTCCATCATTGATTCACTTTTGTACACACACACACACACACACACACACACACACACACACACACACACACAGACACACACACACACACACACACACACACACACAGACACACACACACACACACACACACAGACACACACACACACACACACACACACAGACACACACACACACACACACACACACACACACACACAGACACACGCACACACAGACACACACACACACACACACACACAGACACACGCACACAGACACACACACACACACACACACACACACAGACACACACACACACACACACACACACATACACACACACACACACACAGACACACACACACACAGACACACACACACACACACACGCACACAGACACACGCACACAGACACACACACACACACACACACACAGACACACACACACACACACACACACACACACAGACACACACACACAGACACACGCACACACAGACACACACACACACACACACACACACACACACACACACACACAGAGCTGTGGGGTGAATCATTTCATCCAAGATGTTTGTTTATTTGCAGACATATTCTATTCTATTCAAAAGAAACACACAATTTGTAGCCAAAATTCGTCAAGTGTGGCATCTTATAAATTCCAGCTTTCAGAATTCAACCAGCCTGATTCTATGTTAAGTCTCTGAGACAGATTCTGAACAAAGCCTCACACCTACAATTCAGTGTCTAACCTGAGATGTCAGCTTTTGTAAATTTCTATGCCTCTGCCTGATTGTCATGACAGCGCAGCACTGACATTGACTTCATCAACACTTTACACACCGCCTAATATTCTTCCTCATCAGCACAGACTTATTATCCGACACTCCACTCACACCAGTTGTACAATCTCTTGACCTCCCTATCCTTGATTTCTCTGCCAATAATCTCTGGGTCTGTGTGCCCTCCTCACTCACTGCACCTGAAGAAGGGGCAGTGCTCCGAAAGCTTGAGTGATTCCAATAAATCTGTTACCTGGTGTTGTGTGACTTCTGATTTTGTCTACCAGCTGCAAAGGCAGGATTTGATCCCCTCAAATATTAGCCTGGGTCACTGGTTACTCGGGACATTACTGCAACACCACTCCCTAATGATGGTTAATTACCTAAACAATATATTTCCACTAAAGAGAGAAAGTGGCAAATTATGGGGTATGATAGATCAGACAGAGTAGGTCTGATGTGTTTGGAGACACATATATTATATTTGGGGTCTTTTTATATCTTTACTGTTCAACTGGTAACAGTTGAGGGTGGATAAACTATTTTCTCAAGAGGAATCAAGGATGGTCAACATCTACTGACCTTGCCAGAGGTATTCACATCTCATGAACAAATAAAAGGAAAACCTTCTTGCTCTGAGCCACGACATGACCCAGATGGGAATAGTGAACTGGGAATTAAGTACATTCAATATCACAAATCCGAAACCTGAACAAATTTGATCTCTAGGATGTTTAATATTTCACTGTAACTATTACCTAAGTAATATTTCTTATTCCTTCGTGTGATATGGGCGCTGCTGGCTGGGCCCAACACTTATTGCCTGTCCCTACTTGCCCCTTGAGAAGGTGGTGATAAGCTGCCTTCCTGATCCACTGCAGTCCACATGCCGTGGGTTGACCCACAATGCCATTAGGGAGGGAATTCTAGGATTTTGAACCAGCAACAGTGAAGCAACAGAAATATATTTCCAAGTTAGGATGGTGAGTGGCTTGGAGGGGACCTTATAGGGTGTAGTGTTCCCATGTATCGACTAATATCAAGTTTGCATTAACATACGGATAAATTGAGCTGGTCTTTCCACTTATAAAGCAGATAGATAATGCCTATCATTGCCCTTTAGGCTACCTAAATCCTCCTCAACCTAATCAGCCTAATTCTCTATCTGAGGAGATTAACTTCTGTTACTATGGTTACTGGAACTCATTTTCATAAATACCAGCCAATTACAACAGATAGAGGTGATTTTCTTTTCCATGGATTGCTATTGGAGATGGGATTTAATGGCTTTAGTCTCATTAAAATACAGAGTCCTGGGAGGTTCTTTGAGAACGTTGCCATTTTCATCACTCTCTCAGGATGTCTCAGCAAATCACCAGCAAATAACACAAACTGCTTACGTTTCTATTGATACACAGACAAGGATGCACTGCATATTGCAAACATTAAACTCTCAATTAAATGGAAGAGAGAGGCAGCCAGATAACTATGGGATAGTATTATCTACCACAACAGTGCATTGTGCCAATGAAATTGAAAGTTGGGGTGACTAGCTGCCAATTGCCAAATCCCTACTTCACCCCAGTTCACAGTCACAAATACCTCCAGCTTGTGTCTTGCAACATTTCTGTTTTGATTTCTCATTCCCTACTTTTGTACAATACATTCCTAATATTTCTACTTTCTGTTATCCCACAATCCCAATGTTTGATTTTCTTGTTGAAAAGATATTTTTCCAAAATATAAACTTTTGCCAAGTTCTGTACTATTAAATTACTATATGCTCCCAGTTTTCTTTATCCTACACTGTAGCATTCCCAACTAGTGCCATTTGTGTACATTCCCAATCTTCCCATTTTCTGTTGCACCATGTTTCCAGTTTTTCTTCATACTCCCACCACTTGCACTTACAAAGAACATTCAACAGAGAACAGTGGAGCAACAGGCCTTTTGGCCCACCATGTCTGTGCTGACCACCATACCAGTCATGATTGGACCAATGTCAGCCAGGTGGATGCCACAGGACCCGATTGGGGCTGTTATCCTGGTCCAATCAGGGATCCCCGGCTGACAGATATAAACAGGAGTGTCACGTGTTCTCCTCACTCTTGAAGCTGGCTCTGTGCTTGCTGGGCCAGTGTCACTATGCACATGTAAATAAAGGGTGACTCAGTGACAGGATAACAGGCTGTAAGGAATTATTTCAATGCTGTTCTAAACTACTCCCATCTGCCTGCACATGGTTCATATCCCTCTATTCCCTGCCTGCTCATGTGTCCATTTAAATCCTCTTATATGTTGTTATCATATCTGCTTCTACCATCTCACCTGGTAGTGCATTCGGGGCTTCCACCACCCTCTGTATAAAAACTTGCCTCACACATCTCTTTAAACACATACCTCCTAGTATTTGATATTTCCACCCTGGGAAAAAGACTCTGAGTATCGATCCCATCCATGCCTTTCATAATTTGTATGCATTTACCAGATCACACCCAGCGACCCCCCAGAACCTCCCACCCCACTTCAGCTTCCGACACTCCAGTGAAATCAATCCAAATTTGTCCAAACTCTCCTTGTAGATAATATACTCTGATCTGGGCAACATCCTAGTAAACCTCTTTTGCACCTTCTCCAAAGCCTCCACATCCTCCCTATAGTGTGGTGACTAGAACTGTGCACAGTACTCCAAACGCGTCCCAACTAAAGCTTATACAGCTCCAACATGACCTGCCAACTTATCTACTCAATGCCCCAGCCGCTGAAGGCAAGCATGCCACATGCTTATCCACGAGTTTTGCCACTTTCAGGCAACTATGGATTTGGACCCAAAGATCTCTTTGTATATCAATGCTCCTAAGGGTCCTGCCATTTACTGTTAGCTTCCGGCTAATTTCCACTTCCTGGTGTCCAGAATTTGATCAAGGTCATTCAGCCCCTTGATCCGTGACCTGAATCCATATATCTGCCTTTGTCCCATATCCTTCAATCCCTCTGTTTAACAAACATATGCCTGTCTCAGATTTAAAATTAACAATCAATCTAGCATTGTCTGCTGTTTATGGCAGACAGTTCCAAACTTCTGTCATCTTTTTAATGTCAAAAGTCACACAGCACCAAGATTTCTAGTAACTGATGAAACCAAGGGATGTGTTGATAGCATGGGAAAATGGTGGTGAAGCAAATGGTCAGCCATGATCAGATTTAAAGGTGGAACATGTTCAAGGATCTGAATGGCCTACCCCCGCTCTTCTGCTCCTATGAAATGGTCAGTTAGAGCCCTGCTGCACCCAAAGTTTAGGGCGTAATCTTCTGTCCACTGAGGAAATTCAGATACTCTGATTATTGCTTGCATGTGGAGCTAAGTTTCCAGAGATTAAACTATGGTGATAATTGGAGTAACGTTGGTGTAAATCAGTGAGGTGTGTATTTCCTCGTTATGCAGTCCTCCTCATTCTCATGCTGTCGTTACATTGAAATTTCCTGGACACATCTAGAAGACTAGTTTGTGTGATAATTTTGCACTCACTGTCTCTTTGTGCATCAACAGTATATAATTGCTTTTCAGAGTAAGCTTATGGCCGAAAGGTAGGGGTGAGGTTAAAAATCTAATTGTATTGCAGACAGATTTAGCTATTTTTCCCTAATAAAGAATATTAGTGAGTACTGGATGTGTTTTTGTGACACTCTAACAGTTTGTGACCTTGTGTTGATTCACTTGTGGGATGTGGGTGCTGTTGGCGAGATCAGCATTTATTGCCTATCCTCAGGAAAGGGCAGCCGATTTCCTTCCCTGAAGAACATTAGTCAGCCTGATGATTCTGGACAACAATCGGCAAGGCAGCCAACTTGAGCACAGCACACTGCCACAAACAGTGGTGAAATAGGTGATCAGATAGTCAGAATTTAATTAGGTTGGCTTGAGGGATAAGGAGTGGCCCAGGTCCCCAGGGAGAAGGCTGCTGGTCTTCGAAGCAGTCCTGTGAGATCTTTAACGTCCAACTAATAGGATATTGATATAAGATTTCACCTGAAAGTCTACACTTCCAACAACATCGGCCTCCCCAAAGTGTCACACTAAATTCTCCAGGATGTTTGTGTGGCTTGTGTGGTCAGGGCATGCAACATGGGAACACAGGCATACACGTAGATTCCAGCAGAGGAAGCCAATGCATGGGATTCTCTGTTGCTTTAAACAACAGCAAAGCTCTCCCCTGTCTGCATCTATTCAGATAAGTGCATGTTTTAGTTAAGGTGAGATTTAGATTGCACGCACACACATATCATGTGTTTTTTACCTCATTTGTAGTGGGATTGCACTGATTTAACCCAACCGGAAGGTCACTGTGGAAAAATTCAGCTGGTACAGAATAAAAAAAGCCTTACTTTCATTTGCTTGAATTGTTCATAATGGAAGGAGACTGGGTTATTGCATGTTCATGTCATCGCTGACTCATACAGCTCACAAGGAGACCGCTGGGCCTATTATGCCTTTGACAACTCTTTCAGGAAGCTGCGCAATTAATCCCAATTCTCAGTTTGCTCAACGCAGTCCTGCACATGTTTTTCCTTCTAAATTAATTATCCAATTCCCTTTTGTAAGTTACTATTGAATCTGCTTCCAATATCCTTTCACAAAGTGCTTTCCACATCACAATAATTCACCAAAAATAAATTTTCCCCAACTTCCCTGAAGTTCTTCTGTCAATGATGTTAACTCACTGTTATACAGTTACTGACCTCCCTACCAAATGCAAACACTTTGTCTGTGTTTCTCTGTCAAAACTCTTCTGTGTTGTCCTCAATGCGAAAAGAATTAATTTGCTTGGCACAACCTGAGAAATCTGAGACCAAGCTTTACATTATTATTAATAACACTGAGATGTCTGAGAGCACAGTGACCCATAAGTCACAGAGCTCGAAATTATACTCAAATTGCACTAATTTGAATGGATTGAACTGAGATGAACTCACTAATAGAAAAGTTCTTACAAGAAGCTTTTATAATCTGAACAGAAATGAAGGCAATCCCTTGGGAATGAAAAGATGTTGCTGTGCGTTGAGCTGAGAAGTTCACTGACGATTAGAATTCAAGTTGCCTCTATATCCGAAGAAGTACATCCTATGTGAATATGTAAATATTTATATCCCTGACCTCAGCATCATCACTAAGGTATGTTCTGCTGGGGAGGTGATCAATGAACAGTTGGAAAGCAATGGGGAGGTAGATATGATTTATTTGAACAGAACCTCCACAGTTTGGACACAGTATTTCAGCAAGGATACACCAGCCTCAGACCAGGTGTTTAGAACATTCAGCAGGATTTACAAGGTTAGCATTTGGTGTCAGTTTGAGTTTGGGATATTGATTGGTACCCTGTCCAAGATGCTTAAAACTATGAAAAGAACAAAGAGAAATTACTTTGTCTGGTGGCAGAATCAAAAACAAGTGATCACAATGTTAAAAGGAGTGGCAGAAATCAACAACTACGTATCTTACAGAAGTCATGTGGAAACCTTGAGCTCTCTCCCACACAGGCCTGTGGATGGAAACTATCATCTTCATGATGAAAGTTGACAAAATTTTCACAGGTGAGGTTTTCAACTGATTTGGAGCGACAGAAGAGGATTTGAGTTGAAGTGTACATCAAATCCAATCAAGGTTAACTGAGCAGGTTTGAGGAGCTGAGTGATCACTTCCTAACTCTAAACTCTGAAAGCAACAGACATGGGAGATCTCTAATTTACAAATGGCCAGGTTACAAATGCTTATACTTATGATTGAGAACTTATACAGGAGTGTAATTTGAAAGATCTGACATGCAAACACTTAAGACAGCCCATAAGAAATAAGAAGTGGAATAGGCCATTCAGCCCCTCAAATCACACAGCATGGAAACAGACCTTTCAGTCCAACTAGTCCATGCTGACCATGTTCCCAAACTAAACTAGTCCCACATGCCTGCGTTTGGCCCATATCCGTCTAAACCTTTCCTAATTGCGTACTTATCCACATGTCTTTTAAACGTTGTAATTGTACACACACCCATCATTTTATGTGGCAGTTCATTCCACACACTAACCACTCTATGTGTAAAAAGTTGCCCCTTGTGTCCCTTTTAAATCTTTATCCTCTCACTGTCAAAATTTGCCCCTTTCTTTGAATTCCCCCATGTTAGGAAAAAGACCTTTGATATTCACCTTATCTAAGTCCCTCCAACTTCCTATGCTCCAGTGAGAAAGGTACCAGCCTATCCAGGCTATTTTTATAACTCAAACCCTCCATTCCCAGCAACATCCTGATAAATCTTTTCTAAACTCTCTCCTGTTTAGTAATATCCTTCCCACAACTGGGGTGGCCAGAACTACAAATAGTATTCCAGAAGAGGTCTTACTAACATCCTGTACAATCTTAGCATGGCATTCCAACTGAACTAAAATTCCTCACATCCACTTTCCTGCCCTTTCCCCATTACCCTTGGTGTCCCAACTGATCAAGAATTTATATCAGCTTTAAAGGTACACATGGACTCTGCCCCCATAACGTTCTGTGGCAAGGAGTTCCAAAGAATTCACAGCCCTCTTGAGAGGAGAAATTCCACCTCATTTCAGTCTTAAATTGGCACTGCTTTATTCTGAGACTATGCCCTCTGGTTGTAGACTCTGCCACGAGGGGAAACATTCTCTCAGCATTAACCCTGGCAAGTTGATAAAGAATCCTATATGTTTCAATGAGATTACTTCTCATTCGGCTAAACTCCAGAGAATCAAATCTCAACTTGTTTAGCCTTAGATCATAAGCCTCCTTACCAGGAATTTTCAAGCCCAGTGAACTTTTCTGAACTGCATCCAATGAAATGAAATGACCTGTGCAGTATCCTGACCTGAATGGGTTTAGCTGTTTGATCAACTGAAGATTCACATTGCATTGTTGAAAGAGAGATGCCAAATGTTTACACCTGGAGACAAAGGCAGGTTGTTTCAAGGTATACGATGAGGAAACCCTGAGTGTCCTAAAATCCAGAAATGTGTCATGGTACCAGGTTGGGATTAGTTGACACAGAACCAGTCCCATTGTTTCTAAGATGAAAAGTGGTTACAATTAGTGAACTCATCTGGGCCACTAATGTCCTTCAGGGATGGAAACTGCCATCCTTACCTGGTCTGGCCAACAAGTGACTTCAGACACACAGAAATGTGGTTGACTCTGAAATGCCCTCTGGGCAATTTGAGATGGGTGATAAATGCTCCCTAACCAGTGATGCCCTCATTCTGTCAATGAATAAAGAAAAAAAATTAGGGAAAACTAGTTCACTTTTCTACTTGGTTACAGGTCCAGAGGAGAGTGGAAATAGCTACTTTGAGATGGAATGAATAAGTGGAGGAGGCTGGTACAATTACAACATTTAAAAGGCATCTGGGTGGGTATATGAATTGGAAGGGTTGAGAGGGATATGGGCCAGATGCTGGCAAATGGAGCTAGATTAATTTAGAATATCTGGACAAGTTGGACTGGAGGATCTGTTTCCGCGCTGTATAGCTGTAAGACTCTATGACTCCGTCTAACCATAGGTTTCCCTGTAAACTCAAAGATATCATGGGTGGAAAAGAAAATGTTCTGCTTTGCACTTGGTCTGCAGCCACACACTAGTTGAAAAGTGAAAGAAAAAGTCAGTTGGGCAGACCTGTACCTTAAACAGAAAAAAATGATGACTCTGTCATTCACTCACATAGGATGTGAGAAGCAACCCATACCCAGTTTGAAAGCCTAGTTCATAATGAGTTTACAAAGTGACTGGACAGTTTATGCAGCTGGTGCTGGAATAAGAATTCCCAGGGAACATAAAACATAGAACAATACAGCGCAGAACAGGCCCTTCGGCCCTCGATGTTGCACCGACCTGTGAACTAATCTAAGCCCATCCCCCTACACAATCCCATCATTATCCATATGCTTATCCAAGGACTGTTTAAATGCCCCAAATGTGGCTGAGTTAACTACATTGGCAGTCAGGGTGTTCCACGCCCTTACCACTCTCTGAGTAAAGGACCTGCCTCTGACATCTGTCTCAAATCTATCACCCCTCAATTTGTAGCTATGCCCCCTTGTACAAGCTGAAGTCATCATCCTCGGAAAAAGACTCTCACTGTCCACCCTATCTAATCCTCTGATCATCTTGTATGCCTCTATTAGATCCCTTCTTAGCCTCCTTCTCTCCAATGAGAACAGGCCCAAGTCCCTCAGCCTTTCTTCATAGGGCCTGCGCTCCAGACCAGGCAACATCCTGGTAAATCTCCTCTGCACCTTTATCAATGCTTCCACATCCTTCCTATAATGGGACGACCAAAACTGCACGCAATATTCCAAATGAGGCCGCACTAGTATTTTGTACAGTTGCAGCATGACATCACGGCTCTGGAACTCAATCCCTCTACCAATAAAACCTAGCACACCGTAAGCCTTCTTAACAGCACTATCAACCTGGGTGGCAACTTTCAGGGGTCTATGTACATGGACACCAAGATCCCTCTGCACATCTACACAACCAATAATCTTTCCACTGACCCGATATTCTGCCTTCCTATTATTCCTCCCAAAGTGAATCACCTCACATTTATCCGAATTAAACTCCATTTGCCACCTTTCGGCCCAATTCTGCAGTTTATCCAAGTCTCCCTGCAACCTGCAACATTCTTCCACACTGTCCACCACTCTACCGACTTTAGTGTCATCTGCAAACTAACTAACGCATCCACCTATGCCTGCGTCCAAGTCATTTACAAAAATGACAAACAGCAGTGGTCCCAGATCCTTGAGGCACACCACTAGTAACCTGACTCCAGGCTGAATATTTTCCATCAACCAACACTCGTTGCCTTCTTACAGAAAGCCAGTTTCTAATCCAAACTGCTAAATCTCCCTCAATCCTGTGCCTCTGTATTTTCTCCAATAGCCTACCACGTGGAACCTTATCAAAGGCTTTACTGAAGTCCATGTACACCACGTCAACTGCCCTTCCCTCATCCACATGTTGGTCACCTTCTCAAAAAACTCAATGAGGTTTGTGAGACACGGCCTGCCCTTGATGAATCCGTGCTGACTATCTCCAATCAAATTGTTGCTTGCTAGATGATTATAAATGCTATCTCTTAAGATCCTTTCCAAATTTTTTCCTACAACAGACGTAAGGCTCACAGGTCTGTAATTACCTGGGTCATGTCTACTGCCCTTCTTGAGCAAGGGCACAACATTTGCAATCCTCACCATGGAAGACAGCATTCAGAAAGGAAAAGAACAGAGGTAAAGCTTCAGGAGCAGTGAGAAATTTTGGTTTGGTTTCAGAATATATGCATGTCGACTGAAGAACACAATCGATGGAACAACATTGATGTTTTCAGTTGTCATTGAGGTGGCAGACTCTTCTTAGTCACTAAAGGAAAAGTTACTATAGTCTTACCGCAGAGCTGCTGTCATCAGAGAGACAGCTGGTGGTGGTTTGACCTAAAGGCCACCTTGCCTCAGATGAGGGGAGAGGTTGAAGAGAAGGAAGTTCTTCATGCTAACCTCAGCTGGTGCAAAAATTAAACTCACACTGTGGTGTCATACCTGCACTGCCATCAGTCATCCAGCCAAATGAGCTCACCAACCCCCTTAATTAGAGTACAAACAAACAAACCGACGATAAAGCATTTATAGGGTTTAACCAGTCTTTATAGGGTGTAACCAGCTTTGTCTTCAGTCATTAATACAGTGAAGGATTTTTTACTTTAAATGGCAAATCTCAATGTGTAATCCTTTCAGTGAATAATTGATTGTTAAAATATCTCTTTAAATTGTTATTGGTCTCCATGGAGATCATAACAATGGTTCCTTGCCCCACAGAAGAGGGTCAACTGAATGAACTTCAAATCAGACAGGTGAACTGTTTGATATTATGTAAAAAAATGTTAATCATTTGTATTAGAATTGCCGTGATTCCTGGAGAATGGATCTTTACCACTCTGACTCTAAATGTCACCATTAAGCACCAGCAAAATGGGAATATCACAGTCAAAGTCAAAATAAGTTATTCTTGGTTCTACTCCAAATTCTGCCTGCACCCTACATTACATCAATGTGTCAATATTTTCATTTCCTGCATCGACCATTCGGTGACCAGACTCCAAAGTTTTCTTTTGTTCATTCACAGGATGTGGGAGTTTCTAGGCAGGCCAGCGTTTATTACCCACCACCTCACACTAATCCAAATTGAATTCCATTCGCTACTAATCAGCCCAACTACCTAACCCATCTAATCCTTCAGTAAGGCTACGCTCCTCACCATTTACCACCCACCAATTTTCGCATCATCAGTGAACTTACTAATCCATTCAAATCCAAATTATTTATATAGACCACAAACAACAGGGCCCTGTAGAACCCCATTCGAGACAGGCTTCCAGTCACAAGGTGAGCTTAGTGATATTATCACTAGACTATTACCCCAGAGAGCCAGGTAACTCATTGGGGCCCCAGGATTGAATTCTGCCATGGCAGATAGGTCAATTTAAAAAAACCTGCAAGTCTAATGATGACCCCATGTCGATCGTCATAAAAACCTGTGGTCTATTTCTGCTCCTATATTTTATGGTCATCTGACTCACTAATGTCCTTTTGGGGAGGAAACTGCCATCCATACCTGGTCTGGCCTACTCATGACTCCAGGCCCAGAGCAACGTTGTTGATTCTTAACTGGAATGGACTACTAATGAACATGCATTTCAAGGCGCCCGGCAGTGAGAGTGGGATCAGATAGCCTGAAAAGGTTGGTGGGGGTGGAGGCAATGTTGAGCTGGAGCAGGGTGTTATGCTCTTGTGAGGAGTGTGAGCCCAACATGGCCACATGCTTCGGGACTTTGTATCTGTGTTTCTTTGTTTTTCTACCTTTTAGTATGAAGAACAGTAATGTTTAACCTTTTAAAGATAGAAGAAACTGCAGCTGCTGGTGAATCTGAGATAACAAGGTGTAGAGCTGGATGAACACAGCAGGCCAAGCAGCATCAGAGGAGCAGGAAAGCTAACATTTCGGGCCTAGACCCTTCTTCTGAAGAAATCTTAAACTTTTTAAAATTTGTTTGTTTTTTATTTTTCTGCTTTCTTCCAAGATTCAGTACCTAAGGTATCTTTGTGCCTAAGATGGTACCATAAGTGGTGAACTGTAAACTTTTCACTGCAATCATGTGATTACATGCAAAGATAAACTTAGCCTGGCTAATGACGCCCACATCTCCGTGAATAAATAAAAGAAAAACAATTGGGATCTTGCCACTGGATAGTTGATGCAGTTTTGAGTTGTTGGATGCAAATCAACATTGCGGCTTCTCCCCATTCATGAAGCTCCTTCAGATACCAGAGAGATAGCTATCAGCCCGAGTTTGTTTCGAATTCACCTCCTGGAGTTGGAAGCCCACAGTTCAAACAGCAAAGCCAATCAGGGAACTTACACATATTGAGAAAACGGACTGAAGTCCACATCAAATTCTCTCGCTCAGTAGCCCATTGAGAAAGGCACAGTGTTGGAGGTAGGAACGTACAAAGCTTAGACTCATGTGGACCAGCTGAGAGAGCTCAAGGTGCCAGAGCAGGGAGAGGTTTTGAATTCTTACAACCAATCTCGGTTAAATGCATTTTTATTCTTATGACTTTTTTGTTTCCAGATCAATAGTGACCATTTTGCAACAGCAATTTATCCAATATGTTTAATTCTAGTTGTCATGCACAGTCACAGTGACAGCAGATTCAAAATGAAGAATTCTGCAGTGAAAATTTGACTAACGTTAAAACTCACTTAAATTGAAAACTGGCAGAGGGAGTGCCCCTACCTCTTGACTAAGGTTCAAGTCCAACACACTCCAGAGTTGTATCCAATATCCCTGAACAGGCTGATTAAAAATATGAAAAAAATACATGGAATTGCTGGAGAAACTCAATGGGTCTGGCAGCACCTGTGGAGAAAGAAACAGTTAACATTTCAAGTCCAGTATGACTCTTTTTCAGGAGAGGTTGGGTGCATACCTTTTGGGGGAATAAAACGTCAGAGGAAAGGTCATAATAGACTAAAAACATTAACACTTTCTCTCTCCACAGATGCTACCAGACTGGCTCAGCTTCTCCAACATTCTCTGTTTGAATTTCAGATTTACAGCATCTGCAATATTTTACTTTTTACTAAAACTTACTTCCCTCCAAAACTGAAAGGTTGCATCTTAGGGCTAGGTATACAGAAGCAATTCGATCTCAGCTGTTGAGACACGAGTTGGCATAGTGGCAGAGAACATTTTTGGCAATGGCCAGGCTCCATGGTTTAGCCAAAGGAGTCTCTACTTCTAAGCCAGAAGCTCTGGGTTCAAGACTAACATCAGCACTGGTAGATCTCAGAATGGATGTCAATGGCCTAGTTCAAAAGGATGATAATCGGCCTGCTAAATCTTCCATCACTTCTCTTTTATTCCCAAAAGGGGAAGATAGAAAGTAATGGTGGAGCATTGAAAAGTCAAAAAGTAATTGCAGATCAGGGCTTATCTTCCGTAACTTGTATTTCAAATCTAAATGTAGGAAACAATGAGGGTATAAAGGTAGAGCTGGCTAAGATGAACTGGGAAACCATGTTAAAAGTTAAGTCAGTACAGTTGCATTAATAGGCTGTTAAGGGGATATTTAATAACTCTCAGAAAAGATTTAGATGGGAAAGACTCTTTGAGAAGGCTGCAATATCCATGGTTCAATCAGAAATTTTAAGAATTTTATCAAATGGAAAGAAACACTATACAAATTTGCAAAAGTGGTTAGTGAGTTTGAAGATTGTACAGGATTTAAGTACCAAAACCTATTCATGTTGCTTCAATTGTTCAAACTGTAAGAAAAAACCCAAGCCCTCACAAGCTGTTTAATTTATTGGCTTGGAGGAGACAGCTTATTACATATGGGTCAAAAATAAACAGCTCTTAAAGCTTATTGTGACAGGAGTTTGAAATTTATTAGAAGCCTCAAGCATTGTCAAAACTGGAAAGACATTTTTTGGCCATCAAAGTTCAAAAGAAGCCAAAAGCTTGGTTATAATGAACAAATTCCATCTTAAATAAGTGGCAAAACAGGTTTTTAATAACTTCTATGCAAATTTAGTTATATCCCATTTAAAACCAAACACACATATTCACATATAGACAGGACAAAGAGGGACATATCTCTCTTGCTGAGTTACTATGGGTGAGGACAAAAATAGATTCTTAAGTATCAAGGAGCCAAACCACACAAGTGGGCTGGGTGACTTTCTCAGATTTCTTTGGCAACATCAGTTTGCATCGGAACAGGGCAATGGAAAAGCCTCAATTTATAGACCCAGTCAGTTAGACCCAAGTCTTTCATAGATTTGTAGTCAGTTTTCAGAGACTTCAAGCGTTGTCATTTACTCATGAAGAGAGACAGTGTATGACAGAGAATGCCTTCCATTTTTAGGAGCGAGAAATACCTTTGCTGCAGATTTTTCTTTTCAACTGCACCACTGTGCAATCACTGGCAAAACTTAAACTGTGCGAAAGATGTCGGTAGGCAGTCTTCATCTTAAGATTATTTCCATTCATTAATCTTGCAACCATAAGAAATCTAGCTCATCTCTCTCTCTGTAAACAGCTCTAAGGCCACTTTTAATGGTTTATAAATAATAAGCATAGTAAAGTTCCACTGTTGACTTTTGAGTGCAAAACTTGTTCAAAATTTCCATTCTTCCCTACTTTCATTCCCAAAATTATACCTGTTTCTATTAGAAAGAGTTATTTTGTGTGTGTGTGTGTGTGTGTGTGTGTGTGTGTGTGTGTGTGTGTGTGTGTGTGTGTGTGTGTGTGTGTGTGTATACTAGAACATACAACATAGAACATTACAGCACAGTACAGGCCCTTCGGCCCTCGATGTTGTGCCGACCTGTCATACCGATCTCAAGCCCATCTAACCTACACTATTCCAGGTACGTCCATATTCTTATCCAATGATGACTTAAATGTACCTAAAGTTGGCGAATCTACTATCGTTGCAGGCAAAGCATTCCATTCCCTTACTACTCTCTGAGTAAAGAGACTACCTCTGACATCTGTCCGATATCTTTCACCCCTCAATTTAAAGCTATGCCCCCTCGTGCTTGCCGTCACCATCCTAGGAAAAGGGCTCTCCCTATCCACCTTATCTAACCCTCTGATTATTTTATATGTTTCAATTAAGTCACTTCTCAACCTTCTTCTCTCTAATGAAAACAGCCTCAAGTCCCTCAGCCTTTCCTCGTAAGACCTTCCCTCCAAAACAGGCAACATCCTAGTAAATCTCCTCTGCACCCTTTCCAAAGCTTCCACATCCTTCTTATAATGCAGTGACCAGAACTGTACGCAATACTCCAAATGCAGCCGCACCAGAGTTTTGTGCAGCTACAGCATAACCACTTGGTTCCGGAACTCGATCCCTCTATGAATAAAAGCTAAAACACTGTATGCCTTCTTAACAGCCCTGGCAACCTGGGTGGCAACTTTCAAGGATCTGTGTACATGGACACCGAGATCTCTCTGCTCATCTACACTACTAAGAATCTTACCATTAGCCCCGTACTTTGCCTTCTGGTTACTTCTACCAAAGTGCATCACCTTGCACTTGTCTGCATTAAACTCCATTTGCCATCTCTCAGCCCAACTCTGCAGCTTATCTATGTAAATGTGCAATTTTGTTCATAATACTTTGGCAGCCTCACATGCATATGTTCAGTGACTGATCACCATAGTGAACTGCAAAAATAAAACTACACTCAGACTTTACTCAGGGATCTGAGTTGTCCAGTGTTATCATGGTGATAATAACAGACAGTGAATTGAATTTTGTTGTTGTTGTACTGATTATAATGAGGTCAGCCAGGTGGCCCTCAGAGAAATGAGTTTCCTGATCGGGACTGTTAATCTAGTCCAATCAGGGAGCCTTGGCTGACAGATGTAAACAGGAATGTCAAAGGTTCTATTCACTCAGAGCTATCTGTAAGGGAGTGGGATGAGTGTCAAATACTAAGCATGTATAAATAAAGGGTGACTTGGTGATGGGATACTGGCCTCTGTGGAGTTATTTCAGTTGTTTATTGCAGGGTGAACGCAATATAAAAGGAAGGAGATTTTACTGCTTCTGTACAAGGCAATGGTGAGACCACATCTGGAATACTGTGTACAGTTTTGGTCTCATTTTCTGAAAAAGATGTAATTGCATTGCAAGTAGGTGAAAGAAGGTTCACTCAACTCATTCCCAGGATAAAGCATTATCTTATAATGAACAGGTTTGGCTTATATCCAGTGGAATTTAGAAGAATGATGTTGTCTTATTGAAACATGTCAGATTTTCAGGAGACTTGACAGGATGGGTGCCTGAAGGTTAGGAGACCAAAACTACAAAGGCTTCATTTAGGAACAAGAGGTCATCCTTTGAAAAAGGATCAAGGGCTGTTTTCTCTCTAAAAGGGTCAGTAAATTCCCTATCCCAGAAGATAATGAAGACTTGGAGTTTAAATTCGGTCAAAACTGAGTTTGATAGATTTTTCATAAAGAAGGGAATCAAGGGTCATGGGGCACATCCAGGAACATGAAGATGAAACCGCTGTAAGATCAGCCATGACCCTATGAATGGTAGAACCGCTTTAAAGGCCTGAATGGCCTTCTCAATTCAATTGCCTCAAACTGTTTTGAAAGTTTATCAATTCAATGACTCCAGGGTTTTTAATTGTTACTCAGGAGAGTATTCCCTGTGTTAATCATTATGTTTTCCTGCCTACGTCCTCAACTAGACCTTTCTAGCTTTGCACAAATTGACTTTAGTCCTCTGGTCATGGTTTAATATGCATGTATGCCAAGACAGCTCACTTTAGATCATTAAGTCACCTCATTGGCAGTCCTGCAGTCTAGTTTCCTGCTAATTAACCCAAGAACACACAATAAGAGGTGAGATATTGGTTATTAAATGGTGAGGGAGATGTAAAAATTACATATTTGCTCAGCATTGCTAAAGAAGCTGAAAGATTAATTTCAGTTCTGAAGTGAAAATTGATAATGTCAGCTTTCCACGTATTTTGGCCTCATGCAGTAAAACAAGTTACATGATACTTCCTGGAAGACCAGGCTGAGGAAATAATCATGGTTTTAAAAACAACATTCATAAAGGGCAGAATCCACATGTTCTGAATGTTCACAATGTTCTGAATGCTCTGAAGTATTTTCATTGTTTGTACAGCTCTGGCTTGGCAAGTCTCACTTGATGCACAGACTGGAAGTGCAGGAACTGTTCCTAATTGTCAGTTTGTACTGCCAGTCCCCAGTGGAAAGGGTGCAGGCCAGTGTGGATTGTGAGATAGTTTACATTGGTGCTGTTTCTGATGCAAGATCAAGGAACTGAAATTCAGATGCAAGGTGGATAATAACTATTCAGTAGATCCTGCCTGTGTGTGAGCAGAAAGGAAGCGATACATGGCTGTATAGTTTATGCAGCAGTTACGGAAAATCTTACTCGCCTGCTGTTATTACTGAA
This sequence comes from Stegostoma tigrinum, assembly GCF_030684315.1. Lineage (NCBI taxonomy): Eukaryota > Metazoa > Chordata > Chondrichthyes > Orectolobiformes > Stegostomatidae > Stegostoma > Stegostoma tigrinum. Next base: position 94,667,195 of record NC_081362.1, read on the forward strand.
GAGAGGGAGAAACATCAACAGCCTGCATTTATATAGTGCCTTTGGCAGAGCAAAGCACTTCAAGGTGCTTCATGAGAGTGTTATCAAGGTGAACTTTGACGCTGAAATGTATCAGCATAATAGGAGAGCTGGCTAACAACTCTGCCAAAGAGATGGGTCCTAAGGAGCATCTTAAAGGAGGAGAAACAGGAAGCAAGACTGGTGGTTTCAGGGAATAAATTCCCCTTGAACTGGAATCACTTGGCATTGTCACCAGTGGCAGGTTATGCACACTCCACACTAACATTCACAACCTTGATGAGCTCAACAAACATCCAAGATATTAAACGGAAAAGAGACCATAAAATGCAGTGTTTAATCTTTGATGTAAGTATTGGTGTACATCATTGACCCAGAACACATTAACTGTCCCTCTCCATGGTAATTATTACAGTGAATAATAATCTCCAAGGGCAGTTCCAATCACTTTGTTACCTAGTACAGAGCTTGTACTGGGATTGAAGGCTGTAATGTTAGAAGTTGAAGTAACATTGTACTACAAATACTCACGATAGACAGAAAGTTTATAGTTATGAACTTTGGCTTCGCAATGGCTGAAAGTATTGACTTTTTGTCAGGAACCACAGTGATTCTTGTTGTGATTAATTGAAGAAAGCATTAAAGTTGGCAAGTGCATTGGAGGTGCAGCCAATTCCCTAACCTAAAAAATAATGGATCAGAACATTTCTGTTGTTGATCATTGCTCTAAGAAATGAATATGAATAACAGTAAAGATATGGACAGTCATTAGTCCAGCCCCACAGACTTAACTGCTGATATTGCTGACATTTCTAAATGGGGTACGCTCAGAAATTCTTCACTGAGTTACAGGTAATGTCCATTACACCTTTGTCCCAATAACACCGACAGGATGAATAACATGGTGCTGCTTGAAGAGGAATATGGGAGTTCATGGGCTGCTTCTGATAACATAGCCGCGATTTCTTAATGACTCAATAAACTTAAGAAAAGATTACTGGATCATTTATTTATTCTTGAGGGACCTTGATATGCTGCCACATTTGATCTCAACAATGTCTATGCTGCAAAATAATGCTCTGCTGTTTGCAAGATATTTTGGGATGCTCTAAAGGAATGACAGGTGCTATAAACTGAGTTTTCTTTCTTTCCACAATGGTCTTCAGCAACAAGTTACATTTTTGTGAGATAAATAGGTGTAGAGCTGGAAGAACACAGCAGGCCAAGCAGCATCAGAGGAGCAGGAAGGCCGACATTTCAGGTCTAGATTGTAATGTCTCTGACACTGTGTCATACCAGAAGGAGGAAAACTAAAAGCTTACGCAAATGGAAAAAAGGAATTAAAACCAAAAGAACTGCGGATGCTGTAAATCAGGAACAAAAACAAAGTTGCTGGAAAAGCTCAGCAGGTCTGGCAGCATCTGTGGAGGAGATAACAGAGTTAACGTTTCAGGTCCAGTGATCGTTCCTCAAAACATCCCGTTCTGAGGAAGGGTCACCGGACCTGACACGTTAACTCTATTTTCTCCTCCACAGATGCTGCCAGACCTGCTGACCTTTTCCAACAACTCTATTTTTGATCCTGGAAAAAAGGAACATTCATCAAGACATCTTGAGAAATTTAGAAGATTGCACTGTCGAAAAGCACAATTACTGAAATTAGAGGATTTTGAAAAATTTTTACAGCTCTCCAATTTCTTTACCTACTTCTTGGCAGGACAAGTTTTGGAGATATATTTATCTTAGACCCACAATTTCCAAGATTATCTTTGAAAAACATATTATATCCAATTCAACCTTTAAGTAATTTTTCAGCTTTATTGTTTTGATCCAATTCGTATCATTATCTTCTTATTTATTCTTATATTGCTTCCCTCGATTAGCTTTGATATCCATCACATGTTCTCTTTGGTATTCTCTCTTTAGAAATTTCAGCATTGCCTTGATATCCATTTATCACTTTTTACAACTCTTTATGTCTACCTGTATTTCAACTTTTTTCTTGAAGCTGTGTAAGGGCTATAAGAAATAGAAGTAAGATTAGGACATTTGGTTCATTAAGCCTGCTCCACTGTCTTGATAATTTCTCAACCCCGTTATCTTTCCTGCTCCCTGTAACCCTTGATCCCCTCACCAAATCAAGAAAATAACTGTTTCTGTCTTAAATACATTCAGGTCATAGCTGGCCTCCACTGCCCTCTGCAGCAATAGGTCCCATAGATTAACCACCCTCTGGCTGAAGAAATTCCTCCTCATCTAAGTTGTAAAGTGTTGTGCTTTCACTCTCAGGTTGTGTCCTCGGGTTCTAGTATCTCCCACTAAAGTGAGCATCTTTTCCACGTCCAATCTAATCCAGGTCTCTCACTATTTTAGAGACAACAAGGTGTAGAGCTGGATGAACACAGCAGGCCAAGCAGCATCAGAGGAGCAGGAAGGCTGACGTTTCCTGCCTAGACCCTTCATCAGCTGATGCTCCTCTGATGCTGCTTGGCCTCCTGTGTTCATCCAGCTCTTCACCTTGTTATCTCAGATTCTCCAGCATCTGCAGTTCCTACTATCTATGAACGGAGCTTGTATGTTTTTAATAAATGTCACCCTCAAAACTTGGTGATTACTTTGCAACTTAATGATGAAGCTGCCCAAAATGTGGTGTCTCCAGCATCTGGCTTTGCCTTCTTTCCGTCTTGTTGTATCTTTGACCAAGATTTTGGCTGCATGCCTTTATATCTCCTCACGTGGAGCTTTGTGTTAAATGTTATCTGATAATTGGAGCATTCTCCGCATAAATGAACAAAATAAATTCAAGTTATTTTAGCTTGATGCTAACCCTCAGCTTGTTTGTTTATATGGATGTTTAACCACTTTGTGGAAACTCTGCGTTTTTGAGACTGCTTTGGTGTAAACTAAAGATTAATCTGAATACCTTTCACTATTTGTCAATATAGTGTCTTTAGGTGCACGTCAACTAATTAACCTGGTCAATAGATAGCTCATCCTTTAAAGGTTTCTCTTACTTACGTTTAAAACAATCCCTTTTGATTCTCCCATCCCGTTCTCGTGCTAAAGATCAAAATGAATCAAATGATGGTTGCTATTCACAAGATTTTTTTTCCATAACGAGGACCAGTTTACAAGGCTCATTACTGTATGTTGTTAAGTCTCTTGTTGGTTCTAAAATTCATTGTCTGGGAAAATGTCTCAAGCACATACTAGATAAAAATTGAATAAAGGCAAAACACTGCAGATACTGGAAATCATTCTGAGGATGCTAGAAAATAATTATATGTATTACTTCAACTGTTCTGCTTCTCCCAGTCAAAGGAGTAATTAAAATTCCCCATTATAAATAAAATTCTCTGATATTATATTTATACATCACATCTATTCACTCCTCGTTATATCACTGGAGGACAAGCTGTAAGGACAGCTGTAATGCCAGCTGAGGGAAAAAATATTGATAGCTCAACAATCACTCTGCAAACCTCCCTGCAAGATGCATGTTAAATACCTAATTTGCTTCAGCAACTCAGACTCCCTGCGTGAACTAGAACTGACGGAGAGAATGGCAGGACTCGTAGCTCAATGTTCCAGAGTTCAGATGTTTCAGGCATGATAGAGTGGAATGTATAAGGGGTACAGGAGTTGCATTACGGATTAAGGAAAATGTCACAGCTGTACTAAGGGCTCAAGCAAAGAGGCAATATGGATACAATGTAGGAATAAGAAAGGTGAAGTTGCCATGATGAGGTTATACAGTCTCAATAGCCAGTGGGAATTAGAGGAGCAGATACTTAAGCAGATCGTGACAATATTTAAAATCAACAAGGTTGTGGTATTGGGTGATTTCAATTTCCCCAATATTCACTGGCATTCCCTTTGTGCCACGGGCTTAGATGAAGCAAAATGTGTTAGGTGTACAAGGAGGGTTTTTTGAAACAATATATAGTTAGTCCAACCACGGAAGGAGCCATATTAGACTTTGTACTGGGGAATGAGCCTAACCAGGTCACTGAGGGTTTTCAATGGGGCGGGTATTTTGTGAACAATAATTCTAGGGATAATAATTGCGTGAATTTTAAGTTGTGGAAAAGCCTAAGCCTTGTCTTCAGGTGAAGGTGCTAAATTGGGGGAAAGCTAATTACAACAATAGAAGGCAAGAACTAGAGAAACTGGAATGGGGCAGCTGTTTAAAAGTAATTCACATCAGACATGTGGGAGTCTTACAAAAGCCAGTTATCCAGGATTCAGGAACAACACGGTTCTGTGAGGATGAAAGATAAGAATGACAAGATTCAGGGGGCCATTTAATGTCCTTGACAAGAAGGACTAAGAAGAATCTCAAGGCATTTATAATGTATATCGAAGAGGGGAGACGGCAAAGTGTAGCGACAAAGGTCAAAGGAGGGAATTTATGTATGGAGCCAGATGACATGGGTGAGGTCCTCGTTAAGTACTTAACATTGGTATTCACCATGAAGAACGACATGGATGATAAGAAATTTGGCGTGGGATTTATTGATACTCTAAGGCATGTTGATAATAAGAAGGAGATGGTGTTCGGGTGTCTTGAAAAACACTAAAGTAGACTAACACCCAGATGCTGATGAAGGAGACAAGGGAGGAGATTGCTGAGAATTGACAGAGATCTTTGTGTGCACTTTAGCAACAGGCAAGGTCCACTAAAACTGCAGAATAGCCAATGTTGTACTTTGGTTCGTGAAGGCCACAGGGATAATCCAGAAAATTAAAAGCCAGTGAAGATTACAACAGTGATAGGAAAATTATTGAAGAAGATTCTTATCAACAGGATTTACTTGCATTTGGAGAAGAATGGACTTTTCAGGGATAGTCAGCATGGCTCTATGCAGGAGAGGTCTTGTCTCAGACTTGAGTTTTTTTTGAGGAAGTGATAAAGATGATTGATGAGGGTAAAGCAGTGGGTGATATCTACGTGGGCTTCATCAAAGCATTTGAGAAGGTCCATCATGGTAGGCTGGTCCAGAAGATCATATTACATGCAATCCAAGGTGAGTTGGCAAATTGCATACAAATTGGCTTGGACAAGGAAGACGAAGAGTAGTTGTGCTGGGGTTTTTCTGTCTGTAGGTTTGTGACCAGTGGTGTTCCACAAGGCTCAGTGTTGGGGCCTCTGTTATTTGTAACACATGCGAATAATTTGGATGAAAATGTTGTTGGTATGATTGGTAAGTTTGCAGATGGCACAAAAATTAATGGAGTTGTGGATAGTGAGAAAGGTTGTCAAAGGATGCAGCGGGATGTAGATCATCTGAAGGATGGGTGGAGAAATGGTAATGACATTTAACCCAAACATATGCAATGCAAGATAATAAAATGTGAGGCTGGATGAACACAGCAGGCCAAGCAGCATCTCAGGAGCACACCATCTGGAGCACCGTGTGCAGCTCTGGCAACTGCAATGTAGGAAGGATGTAGATGCTTAGGAGATGGTGCAGAAAACGTTTACCAGGATGTTGTCTGGATGACAGAGTTATGAGCTATAAAGGAGAATCATAGAGTCAGAGTCATAGAGCATGGAAACAAGCTCCATTCCCAAACATTTCCTATTCATGTACCTGTCCAAATTTCTTTTGAGTGTTGTAACCGTACCAGCCTCCACCACTTCCTCTGGCAGCTCATTCCATCCATGCACCACCCTCTGTATGAAAATGTTGCCCCTTAGATCCTTTTTAAAGCTTCCCCCTCTCACCTTAAACTTATCCTCTCTAGTTCTGGACTCCCGTACCTGGGGAAAGACCTTGGCTATTCACCTTATCTATATCACTCATGCTTTTATAATTATAAGGTTACCCCTGAACTTCCTATGCTCCAGGGAAAGTAGTCCCAACTAATCCCACCTCTCCTTAATATTTAAACCGTCCAGTCTCGGGTAAATCCTTTTCTGCACCCTTTCCAGTTTAATAACATCCTTCCGAAAGCAGGACGACCAGAATTGTATACACTACTCCAAATGTGACCTTACCAATGTCTTGTACAGCTGTAACTTGGCATCCTAATTCCTGTTCTGGCTGATGATAGCAAGCCTGCCAAACACCTCCTTCACTATGCTGATGATCCTGTGAAGTCACTTTCAAGGTACGAGGCACCTGCAACCTTTGATCTCTCTGCTCAACAACACTCTGCAGGGCCCTATCATTAACTGTTTAAGTGCTCCCCTGATTTGACTTACCAAAATGCAACATCTCACTTTTATCTGAATTAAACTTTAGCCATTCCTCGGCCCAGTTGATCAAGATCCCACCGTACTCTTAGATAATCTTTCTCATTGTCACCAATTCTGGTGTCATCTGATGACAAACTTGGGTTGTTTTTTCTAGAGTGTCAGAGGTTGAGGGACAAACTGTTAGAAGTGTGTAAAATGATGGGAGCCATAGAGTCATAACAATGTACAGCATGGAAACAGGCCCTTTGGTCCAACTCATCCACGCTGACTAGATATCCTAAATAAACCTAGTCCCATTTGCCAGCATTTTGCCCATATCCCCCTAAACCCTTCCTACTCCTATACCCATCCAGATGCCTTTTAAATGTTGTAATTGTGCCAGCCTCCATCGCTTCCTCTGGCAGCTCATTCCATTCTGGTCCCTTTTAAGCCTTTCCCTTCTCAACTTAAACCTTTGTTCTCTAGTTTTGGACTCTCTCACCCCTGCAAAAAGAACTTGTCTATTTACCTTATCCGTGACCCTCATGATTTTATAAGCCTCTATAAGGTCACCCCTCAGCCTGTGACTCTGCAGAGAAAATAGCCCCAGTCTATTCAGCCTCTTGCTATAGCTCATACCATGCAACCCTGGCAACATCCTTGTAAATCTTTTCTGAACCCTTTTAAAGTTTCACAACATCTTCCTAGGGCAGGGAGACCAGAATTGCACTTAGTATTCCAATAGTGGCCCAACTAATGTCAAGGCACAGCTAAAATGGATAGTTTGACCCAGCCACATCTCTTTTCTAAAATAGAAATGTCAGATATTTGGGGGCATAGGTTTAAGGTGAGAGGTGCTCCCCTTAAAGATGTGCAGTGAACGTTTTTGTTTACACAGAATGTGGTAGGTATCTGCAACACGTTGCCAGGGGAGATGGTGGAAGCAGGTATTACTGCAATGTTTGAGGCACTTAAACAGACTCACAAATTGGCAGAGAATAGAGAGATATGGACCATGTGCAGGCAGATGGTATATAATTTAAAATGACTTCATGTTTGACACAGACATGGTGGGCCAAAGGGCTTGTTCTGTGCTGCATTGTACTATTTTCAAACCACCACCAGAAGTTGTGTAAACTATTTGAATCAGCCAATTGTGTTCGATTTTCTTTTCTATGTCTTCGTTTAGCCCAATGATTTCACTCACCAATCAGACTCACTGAGTTGTCTTCCTTATTTTCTGTACTTATACCATTGCACCACCTCTTCCTTTCCTACTTTCTCTCTGTACAATCAAAAAGCCTTCTTAAAGTTTTGCCAAATATTATCCTGAGACATTTATCTCCCTGCCGTGCATAGCTTGGTGGCTTAAGCTGAAGTGGTGATTTATTAACACAATTTTAGCTAAGTTGCTCGTTCCCTCTCATGTTTTCTTTCATATCCAACATGCATCTCAGTAAAAGACTCTAATCCAATCAAACTGACTGTCCTAGTCACCCTTCTCACAGGATACAGAAGTCAAGAGTGGCGTGGTGGCTCAGTGGTTAGCACTGCTACCTCAGAGGGCCTGGGACCCAAGTGAAATTTCAGCCTCATTGTCTGTGTGGAGCTTGTACATTCTCCCCGTGTCTGCGAGAATTTCCCCTGGGTGTTTTGGTTTTCTCCCACAGTCCAAAAATATGTAAGCCAAGTGGATTGGCCATGCTAAAATGTGCAGGCTAGGTGGCTCAGCCATGGGACATGTGAGATTACAGGGATGCAGTGGAGACGGGGTGTAGGTCTGGGTGGGATGCTCAGTGGAGGGCCGGTGTAAACTGGATGGACCAAAAAGCCTGCTTCCACGCTGTAGAGACTCTATGAAGTGATGTCCATTTTGTTTTTAAAATCTTTGCTGGCTCCCAAAGTCTTAAATTTCTTAAATTCTTAAATTCCAATTCTTAAAATCTAAGCTGTCCATTTAAGACCTCATTTCTAACCAGGCTTTGGCAATCCAAGCCTTTCTCTCTTCACCTGATCCAATGTCTAGCCTTAGGCTCCATCCAGAGATTTTGACCATGGAGGCTCAGATCTTGAATTGCGGATTTAGATCCTTGTAAATCCTTTTTGTTCAGAATTTCGGTCATAATTTCATAGAGAGGAGACTTATGTAAAACTTTCAGGGCATTGGCTTTCAAGACGAGGTCAGTTCTGATTAAAGATCATGTGAATGAAATGTTAACCATTTCTCTTGCTATCTCTCCACGGATATTGTCTGTCTTGCTGAATATTTGCAGCATTTTCTGCTTTCTTTGTCATATTTCTAGAAGCTGCAGTATTTTGCTCAACTGTTTCCCATATTTCCGTTGTATTGTGGAATACATTGCATTTCGTTGGTGACGGTGGGGAGAAAAAGGACTGTTTAGCCCTCTGGAGCAGAACTACTGAAGAAGCCGTGGGAGCATCTGATAATAAAGCCCACAATTATCACTCACCAGAAATAGAAAGTGCGTTACATTTCCTTTCATATTGTCACATCCAGCCTTCACGAGTCATAGCAAGTACCCATTCACTGCATTGTAAGACACTGGAGAGAGTGACAGGATTCAAATGTAGGATTCAGACAGAATAATATCTTGGCCAGGGATGTTGACAAACCCACAAGGAGTGTCAGAACTTTGTCTGTTCCATGATTCCATTAGACATTCTTTAAGGCAGACTTGAAACTCAGTCCCCATCATATTAAAATTGGCACTTCTTTGGAGGACAATGGGAAATTGCCATATGCTTCTGGGGAAGACAAAATAGGCAGTATTTTTGATGAAATATTTTTCGCTGGTGGCAGAACAGAAATTTGATTGGTACGTTCATTCATGAACAAAATGTAATAAAGGGTCATTAGAGTCATTCTGAAATCAAACAAGATGAAGTGGTGATGCAAATATATATCTAAAGCAAAGGAACACAAACAGTTATCTGGCTGCCTTTTCACTGACAACAATTTGAAAATGTTTTATATGTTGATTGAACTAAATAGCAGTCTCACAAAGAGATAATTGCATCCATACACAGTTTGCAATAGGACCAATTAAAGCCAAGTTATCCCTGACTCTCAGTGAATTGTTCCCTGCTTCCAGCCTTTGACTGTAACAGAGGACCGGAGGAAACATGAGCTGCCATGTGAAGGCAGGATTTTAAAATGTGTGTTTCTGAATGTGATTGTGATCTTAAATGGTCACCGTTTGAACAGGGCATAAAGATACAGCACTGGACCCAGACAGACACTGGCTCCTCAGCAACTCAATGTGCCTCTGTCCTTTCTTTGGTTAGTGCGCCTCCAACGGGATTGCAGAACCCAAACCCCACAACTTTGTCAAAAACCTTCTCATCTCGCTGCAGACTGGGGAAAAAGCAATTTTCACACTTCTGGCTCTTGGTCCAAGGGGCTGGTGACAGAGTGGCTGATATAGGTGCCTCCTGGGGTGACCACAATGTCCTCTGGCCCTGTGCTAGCACTTCAGTTACCAGGCTGATAACCCTGTTCACAGTGGCCTGGGCTCCAGATGACTGTGCTGCTGTCCATGGTGTCTTGATCACAATGCACCCACCTCCTGCCCAACAAGAATTTCTCTTGGAAAACACTACAATGGCTGAAAATCTGAAAATGAAAAAGAAAATGCTGGAGAAACTGCGCAGGTCCAGCACCATCAGTGATTATAGAAACAGTCAGTTTTATGAAAAAAAAATTGTGAATCCATTTAGTGTTCAATGTAAAATCTTATACTCATAAATATATCATTGTTTAAGCAAGCTGCCCAAAGTCTATTAAGTTTAAGTTCCAAACTACCAAAACTAAGAGATTTTTGAATCAGTGAGAATTATGCCTTCTTACAGGAATTGTAAGTATTATTGATTGGAATACAAATTGGCTCGATTACTGGAAATTAAATGTGAAGCTTCTAAAACAGCTGAGCCATTGTAATTCAACAGGATTTAAGTCAAGAGCAGTTCAATTTTTCATTTACCTTGCATTTGTAAATTAAAATTATTGCAATGGTATTTGAATTCCCATGTAAAATAAATTGTGAAGTTAGGTAAAAATCTTTATCTCAATCTTTTTTAAAAATATTGTCAATTTTGCTACCAATCACGCATTGCACTGAACTGAAGATGGACCTTCCTCTTGACCTGGAGAGGGTCGTGTGCTCCTGATGTTCCAATAATGGCATCTTTATTTGTCTTATCTTTCTTTCCCTATTGCTTTGTAGTCCAATTTATCTCTGTCTATAACAATCAATTCACTGTCCATTTTCCTATCTGATTATTTATTTATAAGGGTGTTTACCAACTGGAGCATATAATATTCAAGAGCTCAACTTAGTTCTGCTCTATTAAACAACAGCTAATTGTGCACACATCCACACACATTGGATAAGGTGGCTGGAATCATCAGCTGGTCGGTATTTAATTAATGCTGGAGATAGATGATTAATATTATCTAACCACTAATGTTCTCGTCATTAATATTCACAGAGTCCTACCAATGAACAAATACCGATATACTGTGCTTTCCAGCAGCTTCTGTATTAGAACAACAATGATCATCAGAGCCAGTGAAAAAATATGGGGAAACCATGCAATGTGAAGAAAATACCCAGATTACTTGAGTAACGCCTTTTGGATACAGACCTCTTTATTCATTTATAACTATGGACAAGTTGCTTGAAAAGAACACTGCTGTTTTTCAAAGCTCTAATGTGGTAGGGAAAGAACATGTCTTTAAAGGGAAGAAGTGTGAAAAAACGAATGAAACACAAAAATATAAATGAGAATTGAGCAGAGATCATGGTCCCATGGATCTATGGGATAACTTGCACAAATTGAATCTGTTAACATGCAGTTTAGCATAACAAACGGTATCATACATATAAACACATGAACTAGGAGCAGAACCAGGCAATTTGATCCCTTAAGACTGCTTCACCATCCAGTAAGATCTAACAATGTTTCAACAGCACAATCTCATCTATCCGTCATAGGTTCTTTTAATCAAAGGTTGTCAACTTCCACCTCATGACCCCACCTCCACCACTTTCTGAGTTCCAAATTCATATAGCCCCCTGAGAAAAAAAGATTTCTCCTCATTTCTGTCCTAAAGGGGTGGCCCCAAATATTAAATCAATGTTCTGTAGTTCACACTTATCCACAAGAGGTAACATCTTTTAGATACCCACCTTGCCAAGACCATTCAGGATCCTATACACTTCGATCATCTCACTCTTCTATCAACTCCAGGAAATTAGCACAGTCTGTCCAAAGTTTCCTCATACGATAATCCAACAATTCCAGATATTAATTTAATTAACCTGCTCCGAGCCATCTTCAATGCATTTAATTCTTTCCTTAAACATGACCATAACTGTACACACGTTGTGGGTTGAGATCAAGAATGAATAACAAGTCACTATTTTCTGCCAACTGGCCCACGGTTTCTGGCCTACTTTCACCCAGAGAGGCGGCCAACATCAGCAAATGTGGGCATTCCTAGCTGGACTAGCATTTGTTGCTCATTGTTAATTGCCCGTAAGAAGGTGGCAATGAGCTGCATTCTTCAACAGCTAAAGTCTGCTCGGTGGGGGTAAAGCAAATGCTTTTAGGGAAGGAGATCCAAATTTTAGCACAGTGGCACTGAAGGAACAGCAATATATTTCCAAGGCATAGATCAGAGTGGCTTGGAGCAGAACTTGCAGAAGGCAGTGTTCCCATGTATCTACTGCCCTTGTCCTACTTGATGGAAGCAGTCATGCACTTGGAAGGAACACTGGCAAATTTCTTAATGTGCATCTTATGTATGTTATGGATTACTGCTACTAAGTATCAGCAGTGGAGAGACTGAATGTTTGTGAATGTGGTGTCAATCCAGTGGGCTGTTTTGTCTTGGATGATGTCAAGCTCTTGAGTGTCATTGGAGCTGCACCCATCAAGACAAGTGGGGAATATTCCGTTGCACTCCTGACTTGTACCTTGCCAATGGTGGACGGGATTTGGTATGTCAAGAAGTAAGTTACTCATAGGATGATACCTTTGTTCTGTGATAATGGGAACTGCAGATACTGGAGAATCCAAGATAACAAAGTGTGAAGCTGGATGAACACAGCAGGCCAAGCAGCATCTCAGGAGCACAAAAGCTGACTTTATGAGCCTCGAACTAGGCCCGAAACGTCAGCTTTTGTGCTCCTGAGTTGCTGCTTGGCCTGCTGTGTTCATCCAGCTCCACACTTTGTTACCTTTGTTCTGGCCTGTTCTTGTAGCCATGGTATTTACATGGATAGCCCTGTTTAGTTTCTGGACGCACGCACGCACTTTCATGCACACACACATGAATACGCAAACTCTATCTCACACAAACACACTCACACACACATATACTCACACAGACCCTCCCTCTCACACTCACATAGCCCTTCACACACACACACTCTGTCACACATACACACACCCTCCCTCACATACATATAGCCCTTCACACACGCACACACCCTGTCTCAAGCAGAAACACACACATATTTATGGGGTGAATCTTTTCATTAAACGTGTGTGTTTATTTGAAGATACATTCTATTTTGTTCAAAAAACACACAATTTGTAGCCACATTCAGTCAGTGTAACATCTTATAAATTCTAGCTTTCAGAATAAAACCAGCCTGATTTCAGGTTAAAACTCTGAGAAAGATTCTGAACAAAGCTTCACACCTACAATTAAGTGTCTGACCTGAGATGTCACCTCTGAATATTCCTATGGCTCTGTCTGATTGTCATGACAGCACAGTACTGACATTGGCTTTATCAACACTTTACACACCTGCAGTGTGGTCACCTGCAGACACTTATCTGACACTCCATCCACACAGTTGTAGGATCTTTTGATCTCTCTGTCCTTGATCTCTCTACCAATAAACTCTGTGTTTCTGTGCTCTTCACTCTCACTGCACCTGATGAAGCAGTTGCACGCCGAAAGCTTGTGTGATTCCACATAACCTGTTGGACTATAACCTGATGTTGTGTGACTCCTGACTTTGTCAACCTTGTTTAAAGATTGTAATAAAAAGAAGGTGGTGTGTTCAGCAATGGTAGTGACACTAACTGTCAAGGGATTGTCTTTGAAGATGGTTATTGCTTTGGCATTTGTGTGGCATGAATGTAATCTGACACTTGTCAGCCCAAGCCTCAATATTTTCCAGGTCTTGCTGTTTTTGGACATGGACTACTTCAGTTTCTGAAGAGTTGTGAATGATGCTGAATATTGTAAAATCATTTGTTAGCATCTCTGCTTCTGAGTTTATGATAGAGGGAAGGTCATTGACGAAGCAGCTGAGGAGAATTGAGACCAGAACCTTACCCTGAGAAAGTCCTGCAGAGATGTTCTGGAGCTGAACTGATTGATGTTCAACGGTAACAACCATCTTTTTTTCCTTATGACACCAACTGTCAGAGAGCTTCCCCTTGGATTGCCATGGGCTTGGGTTTCACCAGGACTCCTTCATTCTTGACTCAGAAACGCAGACTTGATGCACTCATTCCCACCTCCCCTCTGGAATCCTCAATTCCTTTTCCCATATTTGGTTCAAAGTTGTAGCAAGACCAGGAGCTGAGAACCCAATTTTTGCACCAGAGAACAGACAGCTAAATTTTGCATTCAGGAGCAATACAGCGCACCCAATTTCTCTGAGCTTATGTAAGCTCCTCTCTAGTCCTCCGGCAAAGGAAGCTTTACCCATTAGAACAGTCCAAGATTCATGAGGCAAGATCATCGGCAAGTTTACTGAAATTGAATTTCCTCCATGTTTTTCTTCAAATTACAATTATTTTTCTAGCACAATGCAGTACATAACTTTGTCATTTCAATGTGATTTTTGAGCACTTGCTTGCTTCAATTACACTAACTGAGAGAAGTTCTGCTTTCTGTTTCAGTGAAAGCATTTCCTTGGCATCTGTAGTTGTCACGTTAAAAATTGATAAACATCCCTGACTTCAGGCTCTTAAAATGATGTGCTTGAACAAATGAAATGAGACCTTAATTTTCATATTTAGGAACAAAAATCTAAATGTGCATTTGTGCTTTCCTTGAGCTTCAACTGCAAATACAGATTTAAACTCTTTTGATATTTGGATGCATTCTAATGAAATTATTGGGAAATTTAGGTAAAATTTACCATCGACAGTTTGATTTGTTTTTACCTAAAACCCGAATGCCTTGAAATATTTTACAGTCAAAGTATAATCACTGTTTTAGTGGGGCAATACAGCTGCTAATTTACACACAGCAAGTTCCCACAAGCAGGAATGTAATAATGTTCAGGTAATCCAGGCTTTTTGTCAGTGAATTTGCTTGAGGGGTGCATATTGGATGGGACGTCAGCACACGTGTGCTGCTTTGAAATAACAGCACAAGATCTGTAACATCCATCTGAGAGGATGGCAAGGACTTCAATTTACAATCTCCTCTGAAAGATGGCATATGCAACAGTGCATGCAGTGCTTCTCAGTGCTGCACACGAGGATCAGATCTCAGAGGAGAGTTTCAACCATGGAAAACACCTAATGAAATGTTGCAAACTCCAGAAGGGATGCCTTCCCTACAAACTAATGGCACCATTAACACCGAGGAAATAATAGAACCCTTTCCATCAATCCAGAGGAAAGATATGAACCAGACATTGCCTGTGAAAGAATCAGTCCCTTGTTGGTCAATATTAATTTCAGGAACAGCTGTGAGGATCCAATTGTAGCAGGTGGACTGCAACGATTCAATAAGGCAGCTCACCAACAACTTCTCAAGGGTAACTCGGCACAGGCAATGAATGCTGGCCAGCCAACAATGCCCACATCCCACAAAATGAATAAGTAAGTAAAGAATAATAATATAAACCTTTGGCTGAGATGTTGATTTAAAATCAATATTCACTTGTTCATATTGTTACCTTTTTCAAGTTATTTATTGACTTTATTAACTATTAACTATCATTACAATTTTGCCTGTGTATCTATGGCTCTGGTTGCTATGATAGTTGTGTTTCCATGATAACTATTCATGTCTTTTGTCCTATTCCTATTTTATCTCTTCACAAATGATGAAAAGGATCGTTCAGGGCTTAGAGGCTATTTAGAGCAAGACTGCGGACTTCCAAGCAGTGGGTTTGAGGTCTTGAGAGATGTTTGGAAAAAGTACAATGTAAAGCAACAGACATACACACTCCAAATTATCTTTGAGGGGTTCAAATAGTTTACATTATGTACAGTGTGCCACACGGTAAGGTTATGTCAGATTGAAATGTTCAGTTGGGTTAAACTACATACGAGGATGAGAACAAAACTTGAGAATGATTTTATCGGTTATAGCAAATTTTGAAAATCAGGATGTAATGCTATAAAGTCAACAGCAGGGATTGAGGATGTCTATGCTTTGTCATTGTGTGAGTGCAGGTTTGGACAATCTGAGTAGCAACTTAGCTGAACGATAGTGAAGGTTTGGAAACGACAGACGTGAGCAGACCAGCAAGCGTAGATTTAGAAATCAATTGTCAGCACCAGAAAGCTGCAGATTAAAAGCCCAACACTGAAGGAGAAAGACAGATGGCACGGAACAAAGAATTTCACTGCAGTCATCACAACTGGTCAGGTACAGTGTTGGAATCTCACACCTGAACTGAAGATGACATTAAGGTTCAACAGCAGCACTAAATGTAGGCTGAGAGGAGATTAAACCCCAGGAGATGGGAGACAGTGGTGGAGAGTAAGGTGATAGAGTGAAAGCTGACTCAGTGAAGACTAACTGAAAAGGAAAGGGTTTGTGTAGATAATGACAGTAGTGATCATTGCGTAGATGACTTGTGGCATTGAACGGAGTACAGGAAAGTTTTACCAGGTTGTCTGCTGGGAATTAAGCTACATTTCTATCCCACATTTACCAATTATCAAAGTGGGTCTCCTGGGACACTGGCCCCAATTTCTGGATGGCTAACTCCAGTGACATTACAAAAATACCATCTAATCCCCATTACAATAAGCTCAACTCAGCCTGAAGTATGAGGCCACAATGAGGTGAATGAATTGGTTCCACTTGTGACAGTGTCCAGTGGGGGGGTACCATGCATGTGGTTGAGGATGAAAACAGTGAGTCTGGCATCTCTGGTTCTTGAATTGATGTGACTCATTAGTGAAAATGACTAGCTCTAGAGAAAAAGTACTATGAAAACTATTGGGCCCAAAGGCCCATAAGGCCCGTCAATCTAAATGGGCTGCTTTCTATGATGTTAAAGGAAGTAGAGGCACACGTAGTAGATGCACTGGAAGCAATCTTCAAGGATCCTGATACTCTGGAAACCCTCAAACGATTGGAAAACCACAGATGTAACACCACTGTTAAAAAGCGGAGACAAAAAGAAGATAAATATACAAAGGTTAGCTTCGCATCTGTCTTTGAGAAAATGTTAGAATCCTTTTTAAAGGGTGCATAGCACAGCACTTAAAAACATATGGTGTAATCAAGCAGAATCAGTACGGTTTCATGAAGGGGAAATTATACCTCATAAAATGATGGTATCTTTTGTTATCTACTCATGGGACATCAGTGTCACTGGGTGGCCAGCGTTAATTGCCTTTCCTCATTGAGAAGGTGGTGTTGAGCTGCTTTCTTGTGCCTCTGCAGCCCCCGTGTGCTGTGGGTTGACCCACAATGCCCTTCGGGAGGAAATTCCAGGATCTTAACACAGTGACAATGAAGCAATGGAGATATATTTCTGAGTCAGGTTGGTGAGTGGCTTGGAGGGGAACTTGCAGGGTGTGGTGTTCCCAAGTATCTGCTGCCCTTGTCCTCCAAGATGGTAGTCGTGGGTTTGGAAGGCGCTGTCTAAGGATCCTTGGCATATTTCCGCAGTGAATCTTGTAGGTAGCACACGCTGCACTGCTGCTGCAGTGGAAGGTGTGTATTCATGAGTTCAGCAGGTAATGTTGAAGATAAATGAAACATTGGTGCTTATTTTTAAAGGGAATAGAATGCAAACAGGAAAGGTCTTGCTAAAACTAGAAAAGGCACAATTCAGTCCACATCTGGATTCCTGTGGGCAGGCTATGATTGAGAATTATTCACAGTTAATGCTCTGGAAGCTTGACAAAGGATGAATTGAAATTCCTACATTATTTGTAGTGGTCTGATATTCATAGGAACATTTGGAGTAGAAGGAAGTCATTCAGTCTCTAAAGAAAATTAGTCATGGCTGATCATGACATCAACTCTATTAGTCCACCTTACCTTAATATTGTTCAATAAACATGTTGTTGAAGTGAAAAAAATAACTGTGGATGCTGTAAATCATCAACAAAAACAGAAGTTGCTGAAAAAGCTCAGAAAGTCTGGCAGCATCTGTGAAAAAAGGTCTGAGTTAACGCTTCAGGTCCAGTGACCCTTTCTCAAACTCTGCTTTCCCAGCAACTTCTATTTGTGTTGCTGAGTTATAAGTAGGACTGAAGGAAAGAATTTCACTTAGTCCAAAAAGTAAAGCCTTTTTAAAAACACTTTGTGTATCTTTATCCAAAAATATAGCTTAAATAAGTGGGCACCTAGCTTATTAGCTTTCCTTACACTGACATCATACTGCAAAGTTGCGCTTTGATCTGAATGTTTCAACATGTTCAAGCTACAGAGAAATTGTTAAGTTGATTCATATACTTGTACAATAAAAATCAGATGCACAGTGATCAATGTGATTGTGTTCAGACTGTTCAGGATTGGCTAACAGAGAATTCAATACTAATAAAGCTCTACTACTTCAAGGGATGTGTAGAATTACCCGGCACCCTGCCCCTCCCTCCCCCATTTCATGATGCCATATTATCCAGTGTGATGGTGAAGCACAAAGATCAGAGAGGTTCACATGTCTAACAACAACTTGCAAGAAGTCTGGCAATCCTTGCTGGGAATTTTTAATAAGTTTCTGCTGACCAAAGATAATAGAGGAATTGGGAAATAAAATCAGACAACGATCTTATTCCAGCAGTATGTTCAGTGGGAAAAGTGCACAGCTGCACAAAACCCTGGTTCGGCCACATCTGGAGTATTGTGCCCAGTTCTGGTCGCCTCATTACAGGAAAGATGTGGAAGTGTTGGAAAAGGTGCAGAGGAGATTTACTAGGATGAGTGATAATGGGAACTGCAGATGCTGAAGAATCCAAGATAACAAAGTATGGAGCTGGATGAACAATTTCAACCCCACTCCGAAGCCTCTTCCAGGGATGCCTAACCTGAAGAAGTTACCCTCCTCCCTCCGGACCAACCTCAGGGAATCTCTCTCCCACTGCAACTCTCTTGTATCTTGTTTTCTCTCCATCTTCGGTCCGCCTCCCCCTCTCTCCCTATTTATTCCAGTTCCCTCTCCCCATCCCCCTCTCTGATGAAGGGTCTAGGCCCGAAACGTCAGCTTTTGTGCTCCTGAGATGCTGCTTGGCCTGCTGTGTTCATCCAGCCCCACACTTCGTTATCTTAGAATTACTAGGATGTTGCCTGGAATGGAGGGAAGGTCTTACGAGGAAAGGCTGAGAGAGCTAGGACTTTTCGCTTTAGAACGACGAAGGATGAGAGGTGACTTGATAGAAGTGTACAAGATGATCAGAGGTATAGATAGCGTGGACAGACAGAGACTTTTTCCTAGGGTGGAGGTAACTATTACTAGAGGGCATAGTTTTAAAGTGAGTGGAGGCAGATACAGGAAAGATGTCAGAGGCAGGTTCTTTACTCAGAGAATGGTCGGGGTGTGGAATGCATTGCTGGAGAGGGTAGTGGAGTCGGCCTAATTTGGGGCATTTAATAGGCATATGGATGATAGTGCAAGGTAAGGGTGGAGGTTAGATAGACCTTAGGTTTAGGGCAAAAGTATGGCACAACATCATGGGCTGAAGGGCCTGTAGTGTTCTATGTTCTATGTGTAAGAATGGGCAAAAAAAGAATCAATTTCAATACAGACATCCCAGGTAACTCAGCAACAATCAGTATCCAAACATCCTGATGAATAATGATTGGTTAACTCTGTGGGTAGCACTCTTTCCTCTCAGTCAGAAAGTACACATTCAATTTGTACAAAAGTTCAAGACATTAGCATTAAATTCCAGGATGGAAGCAAAGTGCAATACCGAGGCAAAACGGCAAGGTCAGAAGTACAGTCTTTCTGAAGAAACAGTAAATCAATAGCCTAATAGCAACCTGAAGAAGAACAGGACATTATCCTTCTGATGAAGAATCACTGGATTCAAGAGGTTAATTCTGCTTTCTTCCCACAGACGCTGACCGATTTGCTGAGTTTCTCCAAAATGTTCTGTTTTCGTTTCAGATCTCCAGCATCCAAAGATCTTTGTTTCATTACAGGAGATTATCCTTGGCATCTTGGCCAATATTTATTTGGGATAGCAGATGGAAAGTAATTAGGTAAATCTCATACACCTCCACCATGGCTCTGCCATCTTTGCCCTGAGTCTTTACGGATTATGTTCGAGGAGCTGCATACTTGTCAATTACAAATGATCCTGAACTAGCAGAGATTAATAACCTTGCGCAGAGTTGGCAGTATACTTTCGCTTGGTACAAAAACGAGATTAAATTGATCTACTTCAATTATTAGAATTGAGGAAAGCACCAGGCATAGTGTGAAACAACTTTCAAATTCACCAGGAACAGCAATTAATCATGGCAAAAGAAAAACAGTTTCCAGTCTTGCCCATGACACCAACATCCCATGAAAGAATGTTTAAAAATCCAGCCTGTGGCTGCAACAGACACAGACCAATTTCATTTGCCAAGCATACATTACAGAAACTGAAAAATATGTAAGTATACAGGGTTAAAAAGTGACTACTTGAGATGTTTATTGAAGAAGTTGATAGAGAGACATCCATGAGTGGGGGTGAAAGCTGTTTGGATCACAAAGCACTTCCTCAGTCCAAAGGATTGGTGAAAATCTTGGAGATTTTCCCCTCAAAACCTCTGAGTGATGTGGGTATAAAACTAAAACCAAAATTTAAAACTAAGACTCTTTCTATTTAGCTAGGCAAGCGTATTAAGAGATACAGTATGAAATAATATTGCAGTTGAGATTCACCTCACCTACAATCTAACCGATGGCAGGGTATAAGCATCCAGTACTGAACAACTGCCTTCTATTCCAGTAGGGGAGGCAGTAATGAAGTGGTGATACCACTGGACTAGAGATCCGGAATCCCAGGCTAAAGTCAAGGGAACTTGGGTGAAAATCCCACCAAGCAAGATGGTAAATTCAAATTCAACAAAATCAACAGAGGATTGGCCTAATGACGATTGTCATAAAAACCTGTCTGGTTTACTAACCCGTTTAGGTAAGGAAATCTGCCATCCTTATCTGATCTGAACTAGCTGTGACTCCAGACCCACTCTTAACTGTCCCATGGGCAATTATGGATGGGCAATAAATGCCAATGTAGTCAATGCATGAACTAAAATTTTGCAATGTGGGGACCAAAACTATGGCCTTTCCAAGGTTCAAAACAAACTTAGCCAAATTAAAAGATTCAGAGAAAATAGTATGCCAATTATTGTGCACAAGAGATAGATGAACCCGATCTCCAGCTGTCCTGACCAAAGCCAAAGATGCTCCAATAAAAATTATTAGGTTCAGCATGAATGAACAATTCATTGTGTACATTGGCTAAGCCACACACCTGCCATTTCTCACTTTGAACTTCTCCAAAAAAGTAGTATCTCACAGCCATATTATTTCTGTCAGTGACAAATAACACAAGTTAAAAGAAGAATATGATACAAAGTCTATTGCTAGAATTTTTCTCAGTCATGGGAAGTGACATTACTGCCAAGGCTAGCATTTTTGGCCCATCACAAACTGCCATTGAGTTTCTCTCCCCTCTTCCCCAAGTGAATGCGAGATCTTTACACCTCATATTCCAAGCGAGCTAACCCTGATAAATTTCTCATCATAGAATTGTACAGTGCAGAACATGCCAATCTGCTCTATCTCGTCTCTGCCAGAAATTTGAAAGATATTTTTGATTAATCACACTCATTAGGAAATATCATTGATGAAGCACTAAAGACAGGAGTCCTTGAACGAATCATCTTAATCTGCTTCATCAAGGGCATTCCCTCTGTCATAAGGTCATAGCGGGAATGTTCGTTGAAAAGATTGCACACCATAAAGCACCACTTATTACTCATCAGAAATAGAAGCAGTCCACATCCAAATGCTGCAAGAACTGGACAGAATCCAGGTTTAGGCTGACAAGTGGCAAGTAACAGTCACATCTCTCAAATGCCAGATAATGACCATCTCCAACAGGAGAAAGCCTAACAACTATCTGTATACATTCAATGATATTATCACCTCTGAATTCCTCATGACCAACATCTAGGTTCTAACAATTGATCAGAAACTGAACTGAACCAGCAATTCAAATACAGTGTTTGTAAGAGCAAGATAGAGACCAACTCACCTCCTGATTCCCCAAAGCCTGCCCACCATCTGCAAGGCGTAAGCCAGGTGTATGATGGAATGTTCCTCACTTGCCTGGTGAGATAAGCTCCACCAACACTCAAGAAGATTGACACCATCCAGGACAAAACAGCCCACTTGATTGGTACCACATCCACAAATAATCACTCCTTTCATCACTGAACCTCAGTAGCAGTGTGTATGGCCTGCAATGATATATGTCAGAACTTCACTAAGCTTCCTTAGACAATACGTACAGCTCCCACTTCAAGTCTGTCACCATCCTGACTTGGAAATATATCACCATTCAGTATCACTGTCTCAAAATCATTCCCTAATAGCACTGTGGCTCTACCTACATCAAAGGAGCTACAGCAGTTCAAGAAGACACTCACCATCTCCTCTTCAGGTGCAATCTGCTTTAAAATGCCTCTTAATGTTTATTGCTTTGATCCATATTTTGATCATTTGTCCTCGTATCTTTGTAGTTGAGTTGGTATCAAATGTTACTTTGTAATCCTCTTCTAAAGCACCTTGTGATCATTTCATTTTGATACAATTTGCTATATAAATGTAGAGTAATGGAGCTGTACAGTATAGAAACAGATCCATCAGTCCAATTTGTCAATGCTGATTAGATATCCGAAATTAATCTACTTCTATTTGTCAGCATTTGATCTATATCCCTCCAAAGCCTTCCCATTCATATACCCTTCCAAATGCCTTTTAAATGCTGTAATTGTGCTAGCCTCCACCACTTCCTCTGACAGCTCATTCCATATATACACCACCCTTTGCACGAAAAAGTTGCTCTTTGATCTCGTTTAAAGCTTAAACTTATGCCCTCTCGTTTTGGGGTCCCTCACCCCGAGAAGAAGTCCTTGTCTACTCATCCTATTTATGCCCCTCATGATTTTATAAACCTCTATCGGGTCATCCCTCAGCCTCCGACGCACCATGGAAAATAGCCCCAGATTATTCAGTCTTTCTCTATAGCTCAAACTCTCCAACTCTGGCAATATCCTTGAAAATCTTTCTGAGCACTTTCAAGTCTCACAACATCCTTCCCATAGCAGAAAGACCTGAACTGAACACAGTTTTCCAAAAGCGGCTGAACCAACGTCTGGTACAGTCACAACATGACTTCCCAATTAAGAGATAACGAAGTGTAGATCTGGATGAACACAGCAGGCCAAGTAGCATCTTAGGAGAACAAAAGCTTATGTTTCAGGCCTAACCTGAAGAAGTTACCCTCCTGCCTCTGAAGAAACCTTTTCTGATGAAGGGTCTAGGCCCAGAACATCAGTTTTTGAGCTCCTAAGACGCTGCTTGGCCTGCTGTGTTCATCCAGCTCCACACTTTGTTATCTCGGATTCTCCAGCATCTGCAGTTCCCATTATCTATGACTTCCCAATTCCTGTACTCAATGCACTGACCAGTAAAGGCAAGCACACCAAAGAACTTCTTCACTATCCTGTCTATCTGCGACTCCACTTTCAAGGAACTATGAACCTGCACTCCAAGGACTTTGTTCAACAACACTCCCCAGGGTCTTACCATTAAGTGTATTAGTCCTGCCCTCATTTGCCTGTCTAAAATGCAGCACCTTACATTTATCTGAATTAAGCACCATCAGCCACTCCTTGGGTCATTGGCTCTTCTGATCACCATCCCATTTTTCTCTGAGGTAATGTTCTTCCCTGTCCACCACACCTCTAATTTTGGCATCATCTTCCAATTTACTAACCGTACCCCTGATGATCACATCCAAATCATTTGTATAAATGATGAAAAGTAGTGAATTGAGCAGCAATCCTCCTGGCACACCGCTGGTCACAGGCCTCCAGTCTGAAAGGTAACCCTCCACCACGTCCCTCTGTCTCCCACCTTCGAATCAATTCTATGCCCAAATGTCTAGTCTTCCTTGTTTTCTGTGAGATCTAACCTCCCTAAACAGTCTACTCACAGAACCTTGTTGAATGCCTTACTGAAGTCCATATAGATCATGTCCAATGCTCTGCCTTCATCAATGCTCTTTGTTACTTCTTCATAAAACTCAATCAAGTTAGTGAGACATGACTTCCCATGCACAAATCCATGCTGACAATCCCTAATCAGTCCTTGCCTTTCCAAATACATATAAGCCCTGTCTACCAGAATCCTCTCCAACAACTTGCTCACCACTGATGTCAGGCTCAGTGGGCTATAGATCCTGGCTTTTCCTTCCCACCTTTTTGAATAAGAGCAACAGATTAGCCAAACTCCAGTCTTCCAGCACCTCACTTGTGGTTATTGATGACAGAAATATCTCAGCAAGGGGCCCAGCAATCACTTCCTGAGCTTCCCACAGAGTTCTAGGATACACTGGATCAGGCCCCAGGGATTTATCCACTTTTATGCATTTTCAGGTGTCCAGCACCCCCTCCTCTGTAATATGGTCATTTTTCAAGAAGTTGTTCTTTATTTCTCGAAGTTCTTTAGCTTCCATAGTCTTCTCCACCATAAACACTGATGCAAAATACTTGTTTAGTGTCTGATCTATCTCCTGTGGTTCTACCCTTAGGCAGCCTTGCTGATCTTTAAGGGCCCTATTCATTTGCTGGTGACTCTTTTGCCTTAATGTATTTGTAGAATCCCTTTTGATTCTCCTTAACTCTATTTGTCAAAAGCTACCTCATGTCCCCCTTTTGGCTTTCTGATTTTCCTCTTAAGTATACTTCTACTGGATTTACTTAATCCCTGCAATCGATACCTGACATATGCTTCCTTCTTTATCTTGACCAAAATTTCAATTTCTCTAATCATCCAGCATTCCTTACACCTACTGACCTTGCCCTTCACCCAAACAGTAACATACTGTCTCTGGACACCTGGTATCTCATTTTTGAAGTCTTCCCATTTTTCAACCATCCCTTTACTTGGGAATATCTGTCCCCTATTAACTTCTGAAAGTTCTTGCCTAATGCCATCAAAACTAGCCTTCTTCCAATTTAGAACTTTAAACTTAAGATCCAGTCTATCCTTTTCCATCATTATCTTAAAACTAATAGAACTATGATCACTGGTCCCAAAGTGCTCCCCCACTCACACCTCAGCCATCTGCTCATAATTTGTTGTTAAACATTATAACTAAATCCACTTTCGCTGCCCTTTCAGAATAGTCCATTCCAGATCACAACAACTCACTACATAAAAGAAAATATGATCATTTCCCCTCTGGTTCCTTTTTCAATTATCTTCAACATCAAAAAGAGAGTAGAATGACAAAGTTGAATGGAACAAATCTCTACACAATAAGTTGCCAATCACTCTGTTTCAAAGAAATCAAGTATGTGATAGAAGGTAGCAGATGTCTTTCAGAATTCTCTACCTGTTCTCAATGGCAAGCACCACTTGAATGAGATTAAATTAGTTCCATGTCTTAGCAAAGCTATCTTCCTCTCTCCCCGCATAGAATGACTCATTCTCAGTCTTCAGAACTATCTGAGATCAAGAAGGAGAATTTTGTTGCAGCCTTTTGGATGATGCATGTCACTGAGGTTGCCTGAGGAAGTCAAAGATGCCTTTAACAATCTCAATGAAACTTTGCCAGGCAGACATCTACAACAGAGAAAGCAAAGCTTTCAAATCTAAGAGGGAACTAAGAAATGTGGGTAGTCCATAGCAGGTTGCTGAACATGTAGGAAGAAAATAGGCATGTCACTGAGTTTGGGGGGAGGTGGAAGGGTAGATAACCCATCACCCTGTGTTATCAATGATTTGGTGGATAATGTTGTTATGTCTGCGTCAGAAGGTTGTTTAGTTCAGATTTCAAACTGCTGGCCTTGAGCACATGACCTAATTTGACACAGGCAGTGCTGAACTACCAAAGTTCTGCTTTTCAGGTATAACATGCAAAAAAACAGGCGAATATAAATAATCTATGGTTATTTCAAGATGCTTGTGAGACCATGTTATACATAAATTGACTGCCTTGGTTCCTTCATTCTAATAGTGACTACAAATTTTAAAAAAACTTCCTTGATTATGAAATGCTTTGGGATGTCCTGAATCCCTGAAAGATGCTATAGAAATGCCAGTCTTCCATTAATTTTCTTTTAACTCAGATGGTTTGCATCCTCCAAAGTGTCAAATCCTTTGCATTTATCTTACATAGTTGTTTAATGACCTGCAAGTTACAGATCCTGCACCTATCTGTTCAGGAAGGTTTGGGGTGCACAGTGTACAGCAATGAATGATTGTGAACTGTTCTCTTCTCAAAACAGTAATCTCCACACATTCTAAGGATTCACATAAGTGGCACTTAATGAATATGGCAGTCAACTGCTTGATTATTTATATGAAAATTTCCTTGTAAATGTCAACGGAAGGAAGCCACAGGGCCAAGGACCAGCCACAAAGCACAATAACCCACGTGTCATGATGAAATGACCGTATTTGTGACTGTGGCAGAAACTGTCTGTTTAACATAATAAACCCTTTTCCAATCACCCAACTGTGCATCACCTTCAACTGAAAATCCATTCCAATGTCTTCAATTCCATTGAATCCCCAGCTCCCTCCTGGATGAATTTCATCTCACTGTATCAAGGGCTGACTTCTCAAGCGTCATGGGACAGAGCTATTGCTGAGGACGCTTTAGTTTAACGCCTCTCTCTCTCTGTTCTGTGTCCTTAAACCCCATCCAGTAACTTCCCGGTTGTTCGGACTCCTAGCCCCCGTTGCATTGCAGCCGGCGTTGTTTCAGCACCATGGACAGCGCAGAGCCCGCTCCGGTGCTCAGTTGATACCTTTAACTGATACTGCGGCCAGGTGCTGGCTCCGACACTCCAATCACAGGCGAGGGGAATGGGGAGGGGTTGACGTCAGCCCCCTCCAATAAAGCGGCGAATCACGTCCAGAATAAAAAAAAATCAGACGAGGTGGAGATGGATCAACCAGTGCCACAGACAGCCTGGATGCCCAGGCACCAACAGTGTTCCCTTCGCATATAACGTGAGGAACGCTGAGCTTCTCGCTACTGCTGCCCTGAGTGAGCTCAATTCACCCAGAGCATTGCACTGACCAGGAGGTGCGTCGCACTTATCACATCTGAGGATCTGCTGAAGTTTTGAATCAACAGTGCTCCTTTTTTTAATTTGAAAAAAATCCCTTACGTTCTGCTAAAAACAAAAGAAAAACATTGCAATGGAGCTACTCGCCCAGCCCTGCATTGATCTAGCTGCCAACGGGTCCCAGCTCTGCCAGACTAGCCTGACCACCATGAATTCCAGCCTGGGCTCAGCCAACTGGTCATATCTCTGCATCAACTCGAGCTCGAACCCGTGTAACGGCACCGAGAACGTCCCTCTGAGCAAGAGTTCGGCTTCAATCATCATCGCCATCATCATCACTGCTCTTTACTCCATTGTCTGTGTGCTGGGACTGGTGGGCAACGTCCTGGTCATGTATGTGATTGTCAGGTAACGTACAGTCTCAACTCCAAGACATCCGTCCTTCCCCTCTCGCTGCCTCTCTATCTGTGTGTCTTTCCGTCTGTCTGTCTCTCTCTCTCTCTCTGGCTCTCTCGCGAAACCTCTGTCAGCATCAATGGATTTTGACTAGAGTACCATCTCTCACTCGCCTCACTTCATTGATTGGTAGTATTGGCGTCTAACTTCAGTACAATGTTCTTGTTTACATATAAGCCAATGTGCATAACCTTACGAACTACTGCACATTCAATGTTGATGCATGGATTTGAGAGGTTCGGCACAGTTCAATTTCGTAGAGATGAATTGCGTGAATTTCACGTTAATAACTGCGTATCTGTGGACTGATTGAATGTTTATGGATTAATAGCTGTATTTAATAGATATCTGTGGGGCGGGATGGGTTTGCCACTTGTCTTAGTTGCTCAAACAGCGCCATCTAACCGGTAAGTGTGGGAATGCAGCGTCTAAAGAACCCTCAGATGGACCCTCGTTTCAAATCGTGCAGTCAATCCTCAACGTACATTTTTACTTCTTTATAAACTCCTTTCTCACGTTTTCAATAGGAACTACCTTTAAGCGCTCCTCAAAACCTAATTACAACTCCTCCACTCTCCTCTCACCAACACCTCTCCCCAACCCCATCCATATTCACTGGTGAAACTCTAGTGCTATCCCTGAGGGAAGGACAAAATTGACATCGTGACATACTGATAGAGAAAATCACACATGCTTCCTCCTTTCAACCAACTGCATTCTAACACCGGCGTGGCATCCAACTCCACCCCAGTCTGCAGACCAGGTCATCAAGAGCCGAAGGAAGATGACACAGTCTCAGGCTATCAGCAAATTTGAATGACTCGATATTTCAATCTGAGACAACAACAGAGAATGCCAGAAAAACTCAGCAAATCTGGCAGCACATCCGTAGAGAGAGGATCCGAGTGAATAGTTTGAGGTTCGTATGACTTGTTCACACCGAAAGGTGCTGCAAAAAAGGTTCTTGTTCTCTTTTCCTATTCTCGAGTAATAATAGCTCTATTACAATTTAATAACCATCCAAACCCACCCACCACTCAATATCCTTTTTTTTAATTCACTCATGGGATGTGGATATAGCTGGGCCAGCCAACATTTATTGCCCATCCCTAGTTGCCCTTGAGAAGGTGGTAGTGACCTGCCTTCTTGAAACAATGCTGTCCATGTGCTGTAGATAGACCCACAAAACCCTTAGGGAAGGAATTCCAGAATTTTGAACTAGTGACAGTTAAGAAACAGCAATATATTTCCAAGTCAGGATGGTACATGGCTTAGAAGGAACTTGTAGGTGGTGATGTTCCTATGTCCTTCTAGATGAAAGTGGTTATGAGGTTGGAGTGTGCTGTCTGACCATTTTTGGTGAATTTCTGCACTGTATCTTGTCGATAGTACACATTTCTGCTTCTGAGCATCAGAGGGGAGGGGCGTGGATGTTTGTGGATGTCATGCCAATCAAGCAATAGACAATAGACAATAGGTGCTGGAGTAGGCCATTCAGCCCTTCAAGCCAGCACCACCATTCATTATGATCATGGCTGATCATCCACAATCAGTACCCTGTTCATGCCTTATCCCCATAACCCTTGATCCCACTATCTTTAAGACCTCTATCCATCTCTTTCTTGAAAATATCCAGAGAGTTGGCCTCCACTGCCTTCTGGGGCAGAGCATTTCATATATCCACCACTCTCTGGGTGAAGAAGTTTTTCCTCAACTCTGTTCTAAATGGCCTAACCCTTATTTTTAAACTGTGTCCTCTGGTCCTGGACTCACCCATCAGCGGAAACATGCTTCCTGCCTCCACAGTGTCCAATCCCTTAATAATCTTATACGTCTCAATCAGATCCCCTCTCATCCTTCTAAACTCAAGGGTATACAAGCCCAGTCGCTCCAATCTTTCAACATATGATAGTCCCGCCATTCCGGGAATTGACCTTGTGAACCTACGCTGCACTCCATCAATAGCAAGAATGTCCTTCCTCAAATTGGGAGACCAAAACTGCACACAATACTCCAGGTGCGGTCTCACCAGGGCCCTGTACAGCTGCAGAAGGACCTCTTTGCTCCTATACTCAATTCCCCTTGTTATGAAGGCCAGCATGCCATTAGCTTTCTTCACTACCTGCTGCACCTGCATGCTTGCTTTCATTGACTGATGTACAAGAACACCTAGACCTCGTTGTGCTTCCTGGATGGTGTCAAGTTTCTTGAGTGTTGTTGGGGCTGCATTCATCCAGGCAAATGGGAAGCATTCCATCACACTCCTGATTTGTGCCTTGTCGATGGTGAACAGGCTTTGGGGAGTCAGGAGGTGAGTTATTAATTGTAGGATTCCTAGTATCTGATCTGATCTTGTAACCATTGTGTTTATGTGGTGAGTCCAGTTGAGTTCAATGTTAATGCCAAAGATGTTGATTGTAAGGTCACACCATTAAATGTGAAGGGACGGTAGTTACATTGTCTCTTATTGGGAATTAGCTGGCATTTGTATGGCATTAATGTTACTTGCCACTTGTCGGCCCAAACCTAGACATTGTCTAGATCCTGTTGCATTTGGACATGAACTGCTTCAGTATCTGAGGAATCGCAACAGGTTCACCAATGATTGCACATCTCCTCTTCTAACTTTATGATGGAGAATAGATCATTAGTGAAGCAGCTGAAGATGGAAGGGCCTAGGACAGTACCCTGAGGAACTCCTGTTGCGATGTCCTGGATCTGAAATGGCTGCCCTGCAACAACCACAGTCAGTACCTATGTGCTGGTATGACTTCAACCTGCAGAAAGTTTGCCCTTTGTTACCCATTGACTCTAATTTTCCTAGGCTCCTTGGTGCCATTATTCTTTTCACAAGACATTTCCTTGCTCTCTAACTTTACCTTGCAATCAATGACAATTGATTGACTTGAACTGCAGGATGCTGAATCTCTGTTTGAAAGGGTAGTGTAGAAGGAACTTTATTGTTTTGTCCTAGCAAACATTCCCAGGGAAAATTGCAGGTTAACCAGTGAAGGAATCTGTCTTTTCAATGAGATGTCAAATGGAGGCATTACCCAAACCCTTCCATCTGCTCCCATATGTAACAAAATAAGTCATGACACTTTTTCAAGCAGGTACAATGGGAAAGATGATCTCAGTGATCTGATCAATATCTATCTATCCATCAATCAATGTCACAATCAAAAACAGATTATCTGATTGAGAGATTGTAAGAACTGCTGATGCTGGAGTCAAAGATAACACAGCGTGGAGCTGGGGGATCTCAGCAGGCCAGGCAGGATCAGAAGAACAGGAAAGCTGAAGCTTCAGGTCCAGCCCCTTCTTCAGAAATGGGGGAGGGGGAAGGGAGCTCTGAAATAAATAGGGAAAGCAGTGGTGGGTCTGGGGAAGGCAGGTGGGATGGTGATAGGTGAGTGCAAGTGGGCAGTGGTGGGGATTGATCAGTGAGGTGGGAGGAGCAGATAGGTGGGAGAGAAAACGGACAGGGATGAGAGGGAGGTTTGGTCGTGGGATGAGGCCAGAGGTGGGGAGATTTTGAAACTAGTAAGGCCCGCATTGAGACCATTAGACTGTAGGCTCCCAAAGTGGAATATGAGGTGCTGCTCCTCCAGTTTCCGGGTGACATCGTTGTGACACTGGAGGAAGCCCAGGGTGGACATGTCATACAAGGGTTGGGAGGGGGAGTTGAACTGGTTCGTGGCTGGAAGGTGTTGTCATTTGTCACAAACTGAGCTCAGGTGCTCCAACGTGATTCTCCAAGCCTCCGCTTGGTCTCACCAATGCAAAGGAGGCCACATCGGAGCAACAGATAAACCACATTAGCGGGTGTGCAGGTGAACATCTGTCTGATGTGGAAGGTTTTCTTGAATCCTCTCATCCCCACCTCCTTGACCTGTCTGTCTTCTCTCCCAACTATCCACTCTTCCCATCTCACTGACCAAGCACCACCATTGGCTACCTGCACTCACGCATCAGCATCCCACCTACCTTGCCCAGCCCCACCCCCCTCTCTATTTCAGAGCTCCCTTCCCCTCTTCGTCATTTCTGAAGAAGGGTCCTGACCCAAAACATCAGCTTTCCTGCTCCTCTGGTGCTGCCTGGCCTGCCGTGTTCATCCAGCTCCACTCAGATTATCTGTTTGTCTTTGTGGGAGCTTACTAGACACACATTGATGGTTACATTTCCAGAATCACAACAATAATTGCAGTTCAAATGTGTTTTGTGGTGTCCAGTATTCATGAAATGCACTATTTACATGTAAATATATATTTCCTTTCTAATTTATGCTGTGCCTATACAAGAAACAGGAGTAGGCCATTAAACTCCGTCAGCCTGATCCATTATTCAATAAGATCATGGCTGATCTGATTGTGGTCTCAATTTTTCGACCTGGGCCTTATGCCTTCCACAACTGCCCATAACACTTGACTACCTTGTAGATCAAAATTCTAACTCAGTCTTGAATATGTTCAATGATCCAACCTCCACTGCTCTCTGAGAAAGAGAAATCAAACATTTGAGAGAAGAAATGTCTCCACATCTCAATCATAAATGGGAGACTTTTTTTTAAACTGATTCTCCTGGTTCTAGACTCCCCACATGGTGGAAGCATCCTTCAGTCATCTTCTCTGTTGAGCTTCCTCAGAATCCAATGTTTCAATAAGATCACTTTCATTCTGCTAAACCCCCATGAGACTATATCCAACCTGCTTGTCCTTTCCTCTTCAACAATCCTTTCACCACAGCAATTAGAGAGAAATCGTGTAAACATTGAGAGTCGGGAATGTTTCCCCTTTAGAATCCTTCAATTGTTCTTCAGTTCTAAGGAAGAGTCCGATCAGATACAAACCTTTCAGTCTGTTTCTCTCTCCACAGCAGCACAGTGGCACAGTGGTTAACACTGCTGCCTCAAAGCACCAGGGACCTGGGTTCAATTCGGGCGACTGTCTATGTGGAGGTTGCACATTCTCCCTATGTCTATGTGAGTTTCCTCCAGGTGGTTCAGTTTTCTCCCACAATCCAAAGATGTGCAGGTTGGGTGGATTGGCTATGCTAATTTCCCCATAGCGTCTAGGATGGGAAATGTAGGGATGGGTCTGCATAGGATGCTCTTCAGAAGCTCGGTGTAGACTCAATGGGCCAGATAGCCTGCTTGTAGGGATTCGATGATGATCCAGCCAGACCTGCTGAGTTTTTCTGAAATCTTCTATGTTTGACCTTGGGACCACTTGATGCCTAATTAACCACATTTTAGTTGCTTCAATTAAGCACAGAAATGAAACACATTAATCCAGGTGTGATCTCACCAATGTCTTGTATAGTTATAGCAATATTTCTTTACTTTTATATTCCACCTCCCTTGCAGGAATGGCCAACATTCAATTTGTACACCCGGCACCTTCCCCTGCAACCGCAGGAAATGCTACACTTGCCGCCACACCTCCTCCCTCACCCCTATCCCAGGCCCCAAGATGACTTTCCATATTAAGCAGAGGTTCACCTGCACATCTGCCAATGTGGTATACTGTATCCATTGTACCCGTTGTGGCTTCCTCTACATTGGGGAAACCAAGCAGAGGCTTGGGGACCGCTTTGCAATACACCTCCGCTCGGTTTGCAATAAACAACTGCACCTCCCAGTCGCAAACCATTTCCACTCCCCCTCCCATTCTTTAGATGACATGTCCATCATGGGCCTCCTGCAGTGCTACAATGATGCCACCCGAAGGTTGCAGGAACAGCAACTCATATTCCGCTTGGGAACCCTGCAGCCCAATGGTATCAATGTGGACTTCACCAGCTTCAAAATCTCCCCTTCCCCCAACGTACCCCAAAACTAGCCCAGCTCGTCCCCTCCCCCCACTGCACCACACAACCAGACCAGCTCTTCCCCTCCCCCCACTGCATCCCAAAACCAGCCCAGCCTATCTCTGCCTCCCTAACCTGTTCTTCCTCTCACCCATTCCTTCCTCCCACCCCAAGCCGCACCTCCATCTCCTACCTACTAACCTCATACCACCTCCTTTACCTGTCCGTCTTCCCTGGACTGACCTATCCCCTCCCTACCTCCCCACCTATACTCTCCTCTCCACCTATCTTCTTTTCTCTCCATCTTCGGTCCGCCTCCCCCCTCTCCCTATTTATTCCAGAACCCTCACCCCATTCCCCTCTCTGATGAAGTTTCTAGGCCCGAAACATCAGCTTTTGTGCTCCTGAGATGCTGCTTGGCCCGCTGTGTTCATCCAGCTTCACACTTTATTATCTTCAATTTGTCTTCCCAATTACTTTCAGCATTTTGATGCTAACTTTTTGTGATTCATGTACAAGGACATCCAGATCCCTCTGTAATGCAGCATTCTGAAAAAAATGTCATATCGAACTCAAAATGTTAACACTGCTTCTTGGTCCACAGATGCTGCCAGATTTGCTGAGGTTCTCCACAATTCTGTGTTTAATCTTGGGAGCGTTTACTGGGACAGTGTGTTGACAGCTTCACTCTATCTCATCTATTGTGGTACCTGTCCTAGGAGATTTTGGTGGGACAATGTGGAAGGAACTTTATGATATATTTAATCTGTACATTACCTGCCCTAAAAGTATTTGACGTGAGCAACCCAGGGGGACCTTCAGTTCGTATCTAACCTGTGCTGCTAATGAGCTGAGTGTACCAGGGACTAACTCGTTTCAGGATAGTGGTAAGGTGATGACTGGAGAAGAATTTTGTTGTAATTCCCTGAGTGTTCACAGTGGTATGCACTGGCCTATGGGTACTCCCATAGAAAATGCTGGAGAAACTCAGCAGGTCTGGCTACATCTGTGGTGAGAGAAACAGAGGTACCATTGTGAGTCTGATATGACTTCTTCAGAATTAACAAAGAACTGAAGGTTTCTGAAGACGGGTCATACCAGGCTCAAAATGGTAACACTGTTTCTCTCTCCACAGATGCAGCCAGATCTGCTGAGTTTCTCCACTGAAAATTAATGGTACAGTGGTCAGTGAATACAGTCATCAAATAGTACAAAGAGACCTTGGTCAGATGGATCAATGGGCCAAGAAGTGGCAGATGGAGTTTAATTTAATAAAATGTAAGGTGTTGCATTTCAGTAAGGCAAACCAGGGCAGGATATATGCAGTTTATCATAGCGCCCTGGGCAGCCTTGTTAAACAAGATACCTAGGGTGCAGTATCAGAGTTTCTTGAAAGCAGTGTGCACATTATCAGGGTAGACAAGTTGATGAAAAAGATGGTTGGCGCTCTTGATTTATTGATCAGAGCATTGACTGTACGATTTGGGACATTGTGTCGTGGCTTCACAAGACATCAGTGGGGTCACATTTTAAATATGGCTTACAACTCTGGTTGTCTTGTTATAGCATCATAGAATCCCTACAGTGTGGAAGCAAGCTATTTGGTCCATTGAGTCCACACTGATCTTCCTAAGAGCATCCCACACTAACTCAGCCCCCTACCCTTTCCCTGTAACCTTGCATTTCCTCGGCACAAAGGGCAATTTAGCATGGCCAATTCATCCTAACCTGCACATCTTTGGACTGAGGGTTGAAACTTGAGCACCCATAGGACTTGGGGAGAATGTGCAAATTCTACGCACAGTTGCCGAAGGATGGTTATAAACAGACAAGTTAAAATAGGAAAGATGTTGTTAAACTAGAAAGGGTGTAGAAAATATTTACAAGAATGTTACCAGGACTGGAGGATTTGAGTTATAAGGAGAGGCTAGATAGGCTGAGACTTTCTTCCCTGGAGCATAAGGAGGCTGAGGGGTGACATTGTAGAGATTTATAAGATCGCGAGGATCATAGATAAGGTGAATACCCAAGTATTTTCCCATGCATAGGGGCGTCTAAGACTAGAAAGCATAGGCTTAATGTGAGAGAGGAAAGATTTAAAAAGGGCAATGTTTTCACACAGAAGTTGGTGCCTGTATGGAATGAGCCGCCAGAGGAAGTGGTAGAGGTGGGGACATTTACAACATTTGGACAGGGACATGAATAGGAAAGGTTTAGATGAATATGGGTGAAACACAGGCAAATGGAACTAGTTAAGTTTGGGATATCTGGTCAGCAAGGACAAATTAAGCCAAAGAATCTGTTTCCGTGCTGTAAGATTGTATAATTCTCTTTTCTGCATCCAGAGTATTTTACTTTTATTACCCATAGATACTCTTGTTGCTTATGTACTGACCTCCCGATATTTCACCTGCTTTGATTTTCAGGTACACCAAAATGAAAACAGCCACCAATATCTATATTTTCAACCTTGCTCTGGCTGATGCTTTGGCCACCAGCACACTGCCTTTCCAAAGTGTCAACTACCTGATGGGAACCTGGCCCTTTGGGAAGCTGTTGTGCAAGGTGATCATGTCCATCGATTATTACAATATGTTCACCAGTATATTCACCCTCACCACCATGAGCATGGACCGCTACATTGCTGTCTGCCACCCAGTTAAAGCTCTGGATTTTCGCACACCACGGAATGCCAAGATCGTCAACGTTTGCATCTGGATCCTGTCCTCGGCTATTGGGCTTCCCGTGATGTTAATGGCAACTACAAGGTTTGACAGTGGTAAGTGCCAGGCAATGGGTGCTCCAACACCTACCGTATCCATCCGATTCTCCAGAGGAGAAATTTCCCAGACAGCTCAGCCTTGCCAACAAAACCTGGTCACTGTAGTGGTCTCATTTCTCATCTTTCCCGTAAGATGGCATAGGGCAAGTTGCTTTGGAAAATCAGATTTAAGCGTCTTTAGAGTCCTTGGTTAGGTTTAAGTCTGGAGTACGAACATAGTGGGGTGGGCTTCCAATGGGTACAGCAGACCCCACAGGAGGTATCCTACTCTTACTGTCTAATGGCAGGCCACGCAGTAACAGCTGCTGGACTACTCCACCTCTATCTGCTGCTGGAATAACCGGCCTTACATGATCCCCACCTTCTGTGACATGGGAGACATGTTGGGGTAGGCGAGAATTGATGGAAAGATTACTTGCTTTTTTTTAGTTCTTTGGCTTATTATCACAGTTCTCACCCTGCCCTGGCCAGTACAGAGCTGTAATATCCAGCCCATGGGATTTGGAATCTCTATATTACTATGCAGAAGACTCCGCAATGATATAGGCCAGAAAAGATAGGCAGAAAATCTGGCCCTGCCCATCATCATAGAATGCTTGTCTATGTGACCTGTTATGGATAGCTGAAACAAATGGCCATCAAGCTACAGTTTGTTTTTAACCTTTTCACTCTTTCAGTTTTAGGAGTAACCGATTGTACACTGAAATTCCCACACCCTTCCTGGTATTGGGATAACCTCCTGAGGATCTGCGTCTTCATCTTTGCCTTCGTTATGCCAGTCCTGATCATCACTGTGTGCTATGGCCTGATGATCCTGCGCCTGAAGAGTGTCCGCATGCTCTCTGGCTCAAAGGAGAAGGACAGGAACCTTCGGAGGATTACCAGGATGGTCCTTGTGGTGGTGGCTGTCTTCATCATCTGCTGGACGCCCATCCACATCTACGTCATCCTCAGGGCCCTGGTGAAGATCCCATCCACCCTCTTTGCGGCAGTGGCCTGGCACTTCTGCATTGCCCTGGGCTACACCAACAGCTGCCTCAACCCTGTCCTCTATGCCTTCTTGGATGAGAACTTCAAGCGGTGTTTCCGGGAGTTCTGTGTGCCCACTTCCTCAACCATTCAGTACCAAAGCTCCAACCGGGTTCGGAACCACATCCGGGAGCTGCCATCCACCATCCACACGGCTGATAGGACTAACCACCAGGTATGACTAGGCATGCAGATGTCCCTAGAATCCCACTCGCACCAGGGAGAGGACCTCAACTCAGAACTCACCCAAATCACAACAGGACTGTAACACGGGAAAGACAGCCATTTGGGCTTCTGAGCTAATGCCCAATACTTGATTGTTGCCAGCGATTTCTCATTAATTAACAGAGAAAATCTTGCAATGGGAACCACAATCCTGTCCCTTCATATTATTCCTACCCCAGCCGCACCCACATCCCTCCAAATTTTCTTCCTCT
The DNA here is from genome assembly GCF_030684315.1 of Stegostoma tigrinum. Lineage (NCBI taxonomy): Eukaryota > Metazoa > Chordata > Chondrichthyes > Orectolobiformes > Stegostomatidae > Stegostoma > Stegostoma tigrinum. The sequence continues at coordinate 94,704,463 of NC_081362.1, forward strand.
CCTTTTCTGAACTGTGGCACTGGCGTGTAATCCAATATCCATTGCGAGTGGCTTTCCCTGCACATCATCCAAATGTCGCTCCTTCATATGCCAATAGTTACAATAGAGTGTTCAACCATGTGGGTCTGTTCTCATGCCAGAATTTCTGCCACAAGAATGTCAGGTTGAATACTGGAAATCTATCAGAAACAGGAACTCTGGCTGATACCAATCTTTTCACCCTGCTTCATCCTACATTCCACCCACCCCCACCGTCCCCAAGCCCCTGTCGATAAACTGTGGAATTCCCATTATAACTCCCTGTCTATACTCAGTTAACGGAGTACAGGTTTTAGGCTAAATGTCCATGGGGTCTTACCTACCATGTGCTGAGTTCAGTTTCACAGCACATATTTTTTATATTACTGGACCAGCAGAAAAGCTATGCCTGTTGGCTTTTAACATTTGCAAACCTTTATGTCGTTTGCTACTTTGTCCTTCGACTCCAGGAATATTTGCTCCTTTGTTTCGGATCCTTATGTAACAGCAAATCTCACCCCCCCCCCGCCACTGCATCCCAAAACCTGCCCAGCTCGTCCCCACCTCCCTAACCTGTTCTTCCTCTCACCTATCCCCTCCCCCCACCTCCAGCCGCACCCCCCATTCCCTACGTACTAACCTCATCCCGCCCCCTCGACCTGTCCGTCCTCCCCGGATTGACCTATCCCCTCCATACCTCCCCACCTATACTCTCCTCTCCACCTATCTTCTCCTCTATCCATCTTCGGGCCGCCTCCCGCTCTCTCCCTATTTATTTCAGAACTCTCACCCCCTCCCCCTTTTCTGATGAAGGGTCCAGGCCTGAAACGTCAGCTTTTGTGCTCCTAAGATGTTGCTTGGCCTGCTGCGTTCATCCAGCCCCACACTTTGTTATCTTGGGCTCTTCCACCTTGGTTGAGGTGAACCTGATCCATTCTAAGGAGGGAAAATGCAGGTCCTCAGTGGTAACTTGATTTCTAGCATGCAATGCCAACTAAATTATATGTACTCTGAAGGGAACAGAACAGAGATAATATCCTGAAAATGTTCTTTTTTAATAGCAGAAGGCCTTCAGTCTCAACATTTGCTCGTGAAATGTGAACCCTCCAGGTGAACTATAAAGTTGGAGCTTTCTCATTGAAATAGCCTCTGTATCCAGTGAGTGATGGAAATGACTGAAACAGGTTAAATCCCTGGTCTGGAGGAGACAGTGGCCTAATAGTAATGTACTGTACGAGCAATCTCGAGGTCCAGGTTAATGACAAGGGGACATGGGTTCATATGCTACTTTAAACTTTTTTAATCAATCTGGAATGATGGTGACCATGACAACTATTATGGGGTGTTGTAAAAACACACCTGGTTCACTACTGTCCTTTATAGAAGGAAACTTGGCATCCTTATCCAGGCTAGCCTGCATCTGACCACAATCCCATAACAATAATGTTTAACTGTCAAATATCCCTCAGTTCAAGGGCACTTAGGGATGGGCAACAAATCCAGTAATACCATATCTGATGAAAGAAACAAAAAGGGAAGTCTTTTCATCTGTGACAGGCATGGAGAAACTATAGTGGGTCTCAGTGCCCCAAGGTTTGGATTAAGGAAGAGAGAAGGGCTGGTAATCTGTAATGGAACTCGGTGAATGTGGGCTTAAACTCAACTGTGACAAATCCATGCCACACCCACCTGCTCATTGAATAGTTTTCCAGCTCTCACAGTCACAGTTTATCACAGGTGTGAAACATTCAGAGGAAAGAAGCGCAGCAAATACCAAGGCTTACCTGAAACAAGAGGCCATTTGGAAGAAGAGAAGACAGAAAATGTTGTTGTACATCATCTTGTGGTTCATGACTCACAATGAGGTTAAATATAACGTGTTCATGTTTCTGTTCAATTCTTTGCACCCACTTCCTTTGTGTTCCTCATAATCGGCACTTACCCGTGTGCAATAAACAGGCTTTTGACTTCATTGAAACAATGCACAAGCAATTATGACATAAACATATTAAGGAAATTCTTCAAAATAACATGATTGGGAGGAGAGGGATTATTATATTGTTTGCTATGCTCATTATTAAATTTCTTTCTGTACATTAATCACAACACCATTGAATTTAACTATTCCATTTTCACCAGTAGCTCAGTGGTTAACATTGCTGCCTCACAGCACCAGAGGCCAAGTTCAATTCCACCCTTGGGTGACTATGTGGAGTTTGCATGTTTTCCCGTGTCTGCATGGGTTTCCTCTGGGTCCTCTGGTTTCCTCCCACAGTCCAAAGGTGTGCAGGTTAATTGGATTGGCCATGCTAAATTGCCTATAGTGTACAGGAATGTGCAGGCTAGGTGGTTTAGCCAAGGGCTACTGGGGTGGGGTCTGGTTGGAATGGTTTTCAGAGGTTTGGTATGAACTTGGTGGAGTGAACGGCCCGCTTCAACACTGTAGTGAATTATGATTCTATGAGCTGTCCCTTACCGTGTGTTTAGAAATTAATGCCTTTTGGTATGTTCTGTGTTCTCCTTGTTCCAGCTTTCTATCTTTATCCGTTGCATTTCAGACACTTAATGTTCCCCATTGACAATTTTTCTTCTTAATGTTTTAGTCTCTCGCAATCTTGCCACAAGCCTTCCTCTTCAGAACTCCCACCTGTAATCACTCACCTCTTTTGATGTTAGTTGGTTGACACTGTTCTCTTACTTTGTTAATATTGAAGCACATTCACACATAACAACAGTGATACATCATCATTCATTGCTTGAGAAAGAGAGTGGAAAGGCTGTTCTTTCTCAGAGTTACTCCATTACTCAACACCTGTGCAGCCCCTAATGTTTGAAACAAAAACAGAAATTGCTGGCAGTCTGGCAGCATCTGTGGGAAGAAAGCAGAGTTAACATTTCGAGTCCAGTGACTCTTCAGCAGAACTGATGAAACGTTAACTCTGCTTTCTTCCCACGGATGAAGCCAGACCTGCTGAGTATCATCAGCAATTTCTGTTTTTGTTTCAGATCTCTGGCATCCACAGCTCTTTACCTTGTTTCAGCCCTTCGTGTTTGTCTGGCCCACTTGATTGGAGCCAGACTACCATTGCTTTGTCATATTAATACAGTCCAAAACAGTTGGTGAAGTAAAATACTTAAATACTAATACTTTTCTTGGCATTACATTTATTTACAGAATATAGCCTCACATATGTCTGCTTCCCATCTACCAATGCAGTGTCACCTCAGTCTCTGTTTATAATGTATCATCAATAAATATTAACAATATAAATAACAAGCCATTAGTAACTAAAACCCTGTCTTTTTCAATTATAGTGCCCTACAATAAAATAAGCTAACAAAGTTACAAGAAATTAATTTTGACCTGGTACCAGAAGGCAATAAATAGGAAACAACAACACAATGTACTCTAGGTACTGAAAAGAAAATACTGAAATAATAACACAAGAGCGGTTTCTTGCAGTATGGAACATGAGCATTGCTTTAACAAAAAATGCTGCAGAAAGATTTTGTCTTGCAGCCATCAGGACAGATGCGAGAATTTCAAAGGGGTCAACAATTTAAATTGCATAAGAAACAGGGTGCTGTTTGGTAAACAAACCAGAGTCCATTTGCCAACCAATCAGCACCCTGTTCCTCACATAGGATGGGAACCGTTGCTCAGTTCAAACTGTATTTCCATTTTGCTTCCTATTAAAGACCAAATTAACCATGAAATTAGATATTTGCTTTAGAGAAGGTGTAACAGAATTTCACTAGATTTCTTTCTGAAATTGTTCCAGTCAGAAAGCGTGACTTTGGAATTCTCAGCCTTCAATACACTCAATGACTGAGCATCCACATTTGGGTGTCGAGGTTGATAGGTTTATGGCCACAAAGGGCATTACAGAATATGGAGACATTGTCAGAAAGTGGGGTTGAGACTGACGATGAGCCATTGCCATCTTGAATGTTACAGCACAATTGAAAGACTGAATGGTCTCCTCTTGTTCCCATTTCCTATGTTCTGATATCAACAGACAGTTAACTTATGGGTTCACATATTCATACTTTACACATTAAATTTCTAGCAATGCCAATATTCATATTTTTCATAAGTCACCTTTGCCACACTGAATACTCTAAACATTTAACTAAATATCAAAAAGAAACAGAAAATATTAGACATACACAGCAGGTCTGTTGGTATTGGAAACAAGGAAAAAAACTATAATTAGGGATCAAACACACTATCACATCTATAACTATCTCACCGTTCCTTCACGGTTGCTGGGTCAAAATCCTGGAACTCCCTCCCTTACAGCATGTTGACCTACCGACAGCACATGGGCTATAGCAGTTCAAGAAGGCAGCTCCCCACTACCTTTTCAAGGGTAACTTGGGATGGAAAAGAAATGCTGGCCCAGCCATTATTAGACAGTTTATTTTTCTCTACTCATTCTTGAAATAGTACCATCGATGGGAAGGAGTCCAATAGAATTCCCAAACAACGGTAACAGAAGATGTTGATATTTGATTTTGACACAGTAGCTTTTTTCAGACTAAGGTTCAGGACTGTGAATTACCAAACTGAATTCTGTTTTATTGGTGATGTGTTCCGATTTGTAATAGAAACAAATGACTATTAACACTGGACCCACTAATTTTGTATATTAATATCTGTACTTTTCACAATTCAATGCATGCACGACTTGGTTTGATTTTCTTTGAAGTGATATTGCAGTAGAATAAACATATTATAAGATATATGTAATCCCCATGATTTCACTTACTGGTCTCTGTCAATGATCCATTTAAGGTCTATTTAAGGATCCTGTGACAAACAATGATTCCATCAACCCAGCTCTTCCCCCCCACCCACTGCATCCCAAAACCAGCCCAGCCTGTCTCTGCCTCCCTAACCTGTTCTTCCTCTCACCCATCCCTTCCTCCCACCCCAAGCCGCACCTCCATTTCCTACCTACTAACCTCATCCCACCTCCTTGACATGTCCATCTTCCCTGGACTGACCTATCCCCTCCCTACCTCCCCACCTATACCCTCCTCTCCACCTATCTTCTTTTCTCTCCACCTTCGGTCTGCCTCCCCCTCTCTCCCTATTTATTCCAGAGCCCTCACCCCATTCCCTTCTCTGATGAAGGGTCTAGGCCCGAAACATCAGCTTTTGTGCTCCTGAGATGCTGCTTGGCCTGCTGTGTTCATCCAGCCTCACATTTTATTATCTTGGATTCTCCAGCATCTGCAGTTCCCATTATCAATTATTCCATTTTTTTTCCCATCCTCAGGAATTCACAGAGTTTTGGAAGGGAGATGGAGGGATTAATGCATTGCCTACGGTGAGACTGAATAATGTTGATGGAGTTTTCCACATTAGTGTGCTGTTTCAGGAGGATGTTCAGGTACAGCAGAGCAAGTGAGGTTCAGGTCGTTTATGTGATGAAATAGTCATCATTTGCCTTGATAATGCCCAATCACAATAAAACTGTAGAAATTCCCCAAGGACATGTTCGATGGCCTTACCACTGAATTTAATTTGTAATCCTTCTCTCATTTGCCCATTGTGCCTGCGACATGGGCAGTCAAAAAATGCAATGCACTTCAGCGGCATCTCCCTCCACTATCACCTGCAAAAATGACAAGATGCTTTGGGTCCTACACCATCCTGACTTGGAAATTCCTCATTCTTCCTGGGTTAAATTCCTGGAGTCTCTTGCGTAAGCAGCACAGTTAAGTGTTCATACACCAAGTAGACTGCTGAGTTTCAAGCTGCTTTCAAAGGCACTCAGGTATTGGGAATAAATAGAAATACGCAGCAAGACTAATTATGTGTGTAATGAGCCCTTCTTGCCAAAGCACCTCAAACCCTTCACTGGGAGGATGATGAGTCGCTCTCCAGAGGGCTATGGAGGTCCAGTCATTGATTATGATCGAAACTGAGATTGATGTTTTTTCTAAGTATTGATGCAATAGAGGGATCTGGGCGTATTATGAAAAACAGTGTTGAAATAGAAGATCAGCCATGATTCACTGACAGGCTGCATGCGCTTGAAAGGCTGAATGGCTTGATATCAAAGTACTTTGAAGACAAGAAATGGTTGTTATGTAGGAAAACTAACAGCCAATTTGTACATAGTAAGCTCTCACAACCATCGCAGTGATCAATAACCAGATGAGCAGTTTTCAGAGTTAGTGCTGAGTGATAGATTTGGCATGGGCCGGTAAGCCAAGTGATATTATTTCTTTTGTTTAAGAATAAGTAAAATAGAGAAATGACTCTACATTCACTGACACACAAGGTGCTTTCTCCAGTCAGTTGTTTATCCAAAAGATGGCAGCTTCCACAAAGCAAAGCTTTTCAAACACTGCACCAGAATATTTGAATATTCTGACTCAGAAATAATGCAGTGGGCAACTCAGCTATGATATAGACTGCCAATAAATAGGGGTAATGTTAGCTAGTGGCTCCCAGGCACATCTCAATTTCTTGTGGTCATTGAAACACACTTGTGAGCTATAAGAATGATGCAGCTATCCTGTAGAATGAGCTGTGGGCGACACAGTCTCTGTTCAGGGCCATGAGGAGAGAAAGAATTCTCCAAGTGTCTGTCCCCATGACGAGGTGGAGTTAATATATATGACCATACAGATTCATGAGAATGGTCCCAGCAATAAGACCATAAGGCCATAAGACATAGGAGTGGAAGTAAAGCCATTCAGCCCATCGAGTCCACTCCACCATTTAATCATGGCTGATGGGCATTTCAACTCCACTTCCTTGCACTCTCCCTGTAGCCCTTAATTGCTTGCAAGATCAAGAATTTATCAATCTCTGCCTTGAAGACATTTAACATCCCGGCCTCCACTGCACTCCGTGGCAATGAATTCCATAGGCCCACCACTCTCTGGCTGAAGAAATGTCTCCTCATTTCTATTTTAAATTTACCCCCTCTAATTCTAAGGCTGTGCCCATGGGTCCTAGTCTCCACACCTAACGGAAACAACTTCCCAATGTCAAACCTTTCTAAGCCATGCATTATCATGTAAGTTTATATTAGATCTCCCCTCAACCTTCAAAACTCTAATGAAGAGCTAAATGTATGAGGAATGTTTGAGGACTCTGGATCTATACTCAATGGAGTTTAGAAGGATGAGATGGAGTTAATTGAAACTTACAGAATACTGTAGATGTTGGGAAGATGTTTCCATCGGTAGAAGAGACCAGGACCCAAGGGCACAGCCTTAGAGAAAAGGGAAGACCTATTAGAACAGAGATAATGAGAAACTTCTTTAGCCAGAGAGTGGTGAATCTATGGAATTCACTGCTACAGAAGGCTGTGGAGGCCAGGTCATTGAGTACATTTAGGACAGAGATAGATAGGTTCTTGGTTGTCAAGGGGATCAAGGGTTTGAAAGAGAGAAGGCAAAATCGGATGTAATGGTGTTACAGTTAAACAAAGGTAATTACAGGGGCATGAGAGGGGAATTGACGAAAATCGACTAGAAGCAGCGGGGAAGACAGTAGGGCAACAATGGCAGGAGTTTCTGGGTGTAATTGAGGACACAGTATAGAGGTTCATCCCAAAGAAAAGCAAGATTACCCAGGGAGGGGTTAGACAGCCATAGCTGACAAAGGAAGTCAGGAAATATATCAAAGAAAAAGAGACAGCCTATAAAGTGGCCAAGAGCACTGGGAAATCAGAAGATTGGGAAGGCTACAAAAACAAACAGAGGATAACAAAGAGAGAAATAAGGAAGGAGAGGATCAAATACGAAGGTAGGCAAGCTAGTAATATTAGAAATGATAGTAAAAGTTCTTTTCAATACAAAGAAGCAAAAGTAGACATTGGGCTGCTCCAAATTGATGCTGGAAGGCTAGTGATGGGAGATAAGGACATAGCTGAAGAACTTAATAAGTACTTTGCGTCAGTCTTCACAGTGGAAGACATGAGTAGTACGCCAACAATTAGGGAGTGCCGGGGGCAGAGTTGAGTACGGTAGGCATTACAAAAGAGAAAGTGTTAGAAAAGCTAAAAGATCTAAAAATTTATAAATCTCCTGGTCCAGATGGGCTACATCCTAGAGTTCTGAAGGAGGTGGCTGAGGAAATAGCAGAGGCTTTGGTCGTGATCTTTCAAAAGTCACTGGAGTCAGGGAAAGTCCCAGATGATTGGAAAATTGCTGTTGTAACGCCCTTGTTTAAGAAAGGATCAAGGAAAAAGATGGAAGATTATAGGCTGATTAACCTAACCTCGGTAGTTGGTAAAATTTTAGAATCCATTGTCAAGGATGAGATTTCTAAATTCCTGGAATTGCAGGGTCAGATTAAAACAAGTCAGCGTGGATTTAGTAAGGGGAGGTCATGCCTGACAATCCTGTTAGAATTCTTTGAAGAGGTAACAAGTATGTTAGACCAGGGAAACCCAGTAGATGTTATCTATCTAGACTTCCAAAAGGCCTTTGATACGGTGCCTCACGGAAGGCTGCTGAGCAAGGTGAGGGCCCATGGTGTTCGAGGTGAGCTACAGGCTTGGATTGAGGATTGGCTGTCTGACAGAAGGCAGAGAATTGGGATAAAAGGCTCTTTTTCGGAATGGCAACCGGTGACAAGTGGTCTCCTTCAGGGTTCAGTGTTGGGGCCGCAGCTGTTCACCTTGTATATTAATGATCTGGATAAAGGGACCGGTGGTATTCTGGCGAAGTTTGCCAATGATACAAAGATAGGTGGACAGGCAGGTAGTGCTGAGGAGGTGGTGAAGCCGCAAAAAGATTTAGACAGTTTAGGAGAGTGGTCCAGGAAATGGCTGATGAAATTCAATGTGAGGTTCTGCACTTTGGAAAAAAGAATACAGGCATGGACTATTTTCTAAATGATGAGAAAATTCACAAATCAGAAGTACAAAGGGATCTGGGAGTGTTGGTCCAGGATTCTCTAAAAGTTAACTTGCAGGTATTGTCTGTAATTAAGAAAGCGAATGTAATGTTGTCGTTTATCTCAAGAAGGTTGGAATATAAAACCAGCGATGTGCTTCTGAGGCTTTATAAAGCTCTAGTTAGAGCCCATTTAGAATACTGTGTCCAATTTTGGGCCGCACACATCAGGAAGGACATACTAGCGCTGGAGCGTGTCCACCAGAGATTCACATGGATGATCCCTGGAATGGTAGGTTTAACGTATGATAAATGGCTAAGGATCCTGGGATTGTATTCATGAGAGTTTAGAAGGTTGAGGGGAGATCTAATAGAAACTTACAAGATAATGTATGGTTTAGAAGGGGTGGACACTAGGAAGTTGTTTCCGTTAGGCGGGGAGACTAGGACCCGTGGGCACAGCCTTAAAATTAGAGGGGGTAAATTTAAAACTGAAATGAGACGACATTTCTTTAGCCAGAGAGTGGTGGGCTTGTGGAATTCATTGCCACGGAGTGCAGTGGAGGCCAGGACGTTGGATGCCTTCAAGGCAGAGATTGATAGATTCTTGATCTCACAAGGAAACAAGGGCTACGGGGAGAGTGCAGGGAAGTGGAGTTGAAATGCCCATCAGCCATGATTTAAATGGCACAGTGGACTTGATGGGCCGAATGGCCTTACTTCCACTCCTATGTCTTATGGTCTTATGGTTATGGGAAAAAGTGGAAGAATGGGGTTGAGGAACTTATCAGATATGATTGAATAGCAAAGCAGACTCAGTGGGCTGAAAGGCTTAATTTCTGCTCCTTGGTCTTATTAGGAACAAGAGGAGATCTCTAACCCCTCCAGCCTGCTCAACCACTCAATACAATCTGATACCTGCACATTCGGACCTACCCAATAACCTTTCTCCCCTTGCTTGTCAAAAATCTGTCTGCCTTTGCATGAGAAAATGTTCAGACTCTTTCTCAATGAGTTTAGAAGAACTCTCAAAAACTGATGATCCTCAGTGAGAAAAAAAATGTCCTGTCCTCTGTCTTAATTATACAGCTGCTACTTTTAAACAATGACCCTTAGTTCTAGATTGCTTAATTGTCACATATACATAAATGATCTGAAGGAAGGTATAGAGCAGGCCAAGCAGCATCTCAGGAGCACAAAAGCTGACGTTTCGGGCCTAGACCCTTTGCCGAAACGTCAGCTTTTGTGCTTCTGAGATGCTGCTTGGCCTGCTGTGTTCATCCAGCTTCAAACTTTGTCATCTCGGATTCTCCAGCATCTGCAGTTCCCATTATCTTTGAAGGAAGGTATAAAAGGTCTGATTAGCAAGTTTGCAGATCACAGTAAGATTGATGGAGTAGCGGATAGTGAAGGGGACTTGGAGAATGCAGCAGAATATAGATAGACTGGAGAGTTGGGTGGAGAAATGGCAGATGGAGTTCAATCCAGGCAAATGTGAGGTGATGCATTTTGGAAGATCCAATTCAAAAGGGAACTATACGGTAAATGGAAAAGCCCTGGGGAAAATTGATGCACAGAGAGATCTGGGTGCTCATGTCCATTGTACTCTGAAGGTGGCAACGCAGGTTGATAGAGTGGTCAAGAAGGCATATGGCATGCTTTCATTCATCGTACGGGGTATTGAGTACAAGAGTTGGCAGGTCACGTTACAGTTGAAAAGGACTCTGATTCGACCACATTTGGAATACTGCGTACAGTTCTGGTCGCCACATTACCGAAAGGACGTGCATGCTTTGGAGGGGGTGCAGAGGAAGTTCACCAGGATGTTGCCTGGTATGGAGGGCGCTAGCTATGAAGAGAGGTTGAGTAGATTAGGATTATTTACATTAGAAAGGGGGAGGTTGAGGGGGGGCCTGATTGAGGTCAGCAAAATCATGAGAGGTATAGACAGGGTGGAGAGCCAGAGCTTTTTCCCAGAGTGGGGGACTCAATTACTAGGGGTTTTGAGTTCAAAGTGAGAGGAGGAAAAGTTCAAGGGAGATATGCATGGAAAGGTCTTTACGCAGAGGGTGGTGGGTGCCTGAAACGCGTTGCCAGCGGAGGTGGTAGAGGCAGGCACGATATCATCATTTAAGATGTATCTAGACAGATACATGAATGGGCAGGGAGCAGAGGGGAACAGTTCCTTGGAAAATAGGCAACAGGTTTAGATAATAAAATGTGAGGCTGGATGAACACAGCAGGCCAAGCAGCATCTCAGGAGCACAAAAGCTGACGTTTCGGGCCTAGACCCTTCATCAGAGAGGTTTAGATCGCAGATCTGGGTCGGCGCAGGCTTGGAGGTCCAAAGGGCCTGTTCCTGTGCTGTAATTTTCTTTGTTCGCATGTTCTGAAATACAGTGAAGAGCTTTGTATATGAGCAATGCAAGCAAATCATAGTCATCAAAGGATGCACAGATCAAAAAGACTTAGACAGAGGCATACAGGTTTCATTGTGCAGGGTGTGCACTAGGCAAGATCACTATTAGCAAGGTCAGCATTATTTAGGGCTAGAGAGTCCATTCAACAGTCTGATAATGACTGGGAAGAAGCTGTTCCTGAACCTGCTTTGCGTGTTTTCAGGCTTCTGTATCTTCTGCCTGATGGAAGAGCTTGTAGGAGATCATTACCGGGTTGCGGTGGGTCTTTTCAAGATGTTGGCCGCCTTTCCATGGCAAATGCCGTGTCAGTGGAGTTGATGGGTGGAAGGTTGGTTTCGGTGATGGTCTGGGTTGTGTACATCACCTTCTGTAGTTTCTTACGGTCCTGGGCAGACCATACCAGGCCGTTATACACCCAGACAGTATTCTTTCAATTGTGCATCTGTAGATTTGGTGAGGGGCCTTACGGAAATGCCAAATTTCCTGAGCCACCTGAGGAAGGAGAAACATTGTTGTGCCTTCCTGACTGTCGCATCCCACATCCTTTCCACATGTATCCTGTCAAGACCCTGAATAGAATAATTTTAACATGATGTCCAATGAAACAGAAAGGGAACTTGTCACCCTTAATGGGTCTGTGCCAACTAGACAGTCCACTATAGTGCCGATAGGTTGGGTTAGGTGTTGTGCCTGCTGCTGCTTTGTATGCTTTTACAAAGGTCACAAAGAGGTGGGTAAAAGGGATGTTCTATCCATTGGCAAAGATCTTGGATTAGTAAATAGTTATCTGTGTCCATTAAAGATTGGTGTAAAACAATATCTTATGAAAATTAATGCATTAGCATTAATTAATAGGGGGATCCTCTATAAACATTAGATGTATTCAAGAGGGAGCAGGATATGGCACTTGCAGCTACTGGGATCAAGGGATATGGAAGGAAGGAGAGAGTAGGATACTGAAGTTGCATGATCAGCCGTGATCATAATGCATGGTGGTGTAGGGCGCAATGGCCTACTCCTGCACCTATTTTCTATGCTACTGAACAATGTAGGGGTGCTGCTGGGATCGGAGGTTGATCTGGAGCCATGGCTACCCAGTTTCTGTTGTTGCCAGCTCAAACATCCCCCATCAAAAAGGCTAAAGAAATCACAGAAAGGCTGGACCCATCTCAAAAGTCAGACTATGGGATGGCAGAAGGTAATCTGGGACAAGAATGGTAGCAAGCAGTGAGGATGATACAGAGAGACTGCAAAGGGATAACAGACAGGTTAATGAATGGGCAAAACCTTGTCAGATCGACTGTAATGTGAGAAAAATGTAAGGAAGAACAAAGAAGCTGCATATTATTTCAAAGAAGAAGGACTTCAGAAAGCTGAAGCAAAGAGAGATTTGGGAATCCTCATGCATGAACTGAGAAAGTTAGCATTCAAATTCAGCAAGTAATAGGGAAGGCAAATAGACTGTTGGCCTTTACTTCGAAAAGAGTGAATTCTTGCTGAAATGATATTTCACACTCATTGGACCACAGCTGGAATACTGTGAAATGCTCATGCTCTTTATCTCAGAAAAGATATACTGCTATTAGAGCAATCCAGAGAAGATTCACTCAGTTTACCCTGAGTGTGCAGGGACTGTCTTGTGAGGAGAGGTTGAGTCGGTTGGACCTATATGCAGTGGAATAGTGAATAAGAGGCAATCTTATTGAAACATGCAAGGCTTGACAAGGCAGATGCAGAAAGGTTATTCCCCTTGTGGGAGAGTTTAGGAGCAGAGGCATAATCTCAGAGTAAAGGGACACCCACTTAAAAAAAGAGATTAACAGAAAAACAGAATATTGGTAAAAGTCTTTTCTAAAAAGATATATTTCAGGGGCAGATGCATTGGGAACCAGGTGAATTGAAGCTGATGGTACAGAAGATGTTGGTGCTCTTTTCAAATAAATATCAAATAAAAGCTGACCTGAGCAAACACTGATGAGATACTGATTGATTTTAACAGTGATTAGTTTTGGTCAACAAGACATTTTTAAAATAAATTATATATGTGTGTATTGCATTAGGACCTGGATGTATTAAATTCCCTGCCCATTTCACTCAGAGGGAAATGAATCGGTGGAACTCTATACCACAGATGGCAATTGAGGTTGAGCAGTTAAGTACATACAAGGCTGGGACAGGCAGACTGTCATTCAGTAAGCGAATCAAAAAGGCAGGAAAGTGGAGTTGAGGATTACCAGATAAGCCATTGAAAGGCCGAATAGACTCAAAGGGCCAAATGGCCTATATCCGATAGGATGACACTGTAAAGTCACAGAATTGTTGTGACATCAAAAGAATCCATTTTGGCCCATCATGCCTGCACCTGTTCCTCAAACAAACATCATTATCTGCTATAATAAAGTGTGAAGCTAGATGAACACAGCAGGCCAAGCAGCATCTCAGGAGCACAGGGATGCTGCTTGGCCTGATGTGTTCATCCAGCTCCACGCTTTATTATCTTGGATTCTCCAGCATCTGCAGTTCCCATTATCACGTCATTATCTGCTGCCTTTTTCCCATAGGCCCATACTATTTATATCCAAATAACCACCTGGTGCCCTTCATAGGGTCTGTGCAGACTCGATGGGCCAAATGGCTTCGATCTGCACTGTAGAGATTCTATGATTCTACACCGGCTTCTGCAGGACAGTGCCAATTTGACAAATACCCCAGGTGAGGTCTAATGGGTGCGTTTTCTCCATTCAATCATGGGATGTGGGTGTCACTCACCAGACAGTGTTGTTGGAACTGCACCCATCCAGCCAAGTGGGGAGTATTCCAGCATATTCCTGACTTGTACCTTGTAGCTGGTGGATAGACTTTAGGGAGATGAGTTATGGCTGCAGTGTTCCAAGTGTCTGCCCTGCCTTTGTAGACACTATGTTTATGTTGTGAGTCCAATTCAGTTTCTGGTCAATGATAACACCAGAATCTAAGGTTTTGGAGTAGATTTGTAGCTCGGGTTGTGGGTGTTGAGGTTGGTTGGCTCGCTGAGCTGGTTTGTTGTTCTGCAGATGTTTCGTTACCGTGCTGGGTAACATCCTCAGTGCAGCCTCTGATGAAGCATCAGTGTGTGTTTTCCCGCCTGGCTTTTAAACTCTGGGTTCCGTTGCGATGAACTGCCTCACTTCCGGGTTTCCTCCGCAGTAGAATGTATATGGGGTCAAGTTCAATGTGGAGTGCCATGGAGTGCCAGGCTTCCAGGAATTTTCGTGCTTGACTCTGCTGAACCTGTCCCAGCATCTTGGTGTTGTCCCAGTCAAAGATGGACAAGGAGAACCACGACTTTGACTCTCACAACTCTCTATAATTTCTTTCAGGCTTAGGCAGAGCAGTTGCCATACCAAGCTCTGCCGCTTCTGGTTGGGATGCATTCTATGGTACTTCTATAAAAATTGGTAAGAGTCATTGTGGACATGCTGAATTTCATTAGCCTTCTGAAGCAACAGAGGTGTTGGTCTGCTTGTTTGGCCAGCATCAACATGGATGGATGAGGATTGATCATTGGTGATATTTACTCTTAGAACTTGACCTTCTCGACCACCTCCACATCAACGCCATCGATACAGACAGTTGCCTGCCCTCCACTCTGCTTCCTGAAGTCGAAGACCAGCTCTTTCATTTTGCTGTTATTGGGGGAGAGATTGTGGTCTCCACACCATGCCACTAAACTGCCTATTTCCTTCCTGTACTCTGTCTCATTGTTGTGTGAGGTCCAACCCACTATAGAGGATTATTGTGGAGGGGTTGTCACCTATCCTCACTGATTGCAGTCTGCAGGTCAGGAAGTCAGGGATTCAGGTACAGAAGGGAGAGCAGACTCCTAGATCTTGGAGCTTGGAGATGAGTTTTGTTGGAATTATGGTATTGAAGGCATAGCTAAAGTCAATTAACAGGAGACTGATGTAGGTGTCTTTATTATCTAAATGCTCCAGGGCTGAATGTAGGGCCAGGGAGATGGTGTCTGCCATGGACCTTCTGTGACAGTCGGCAAACTGTTGTGAGCCAAGGCAATCTGGGAGGCTGAAGTTGATGTGAGCCATTACTAACTTCTCAAAGCACTTCATGATGATGGATGTCAGAATCAGTGCAGCAGTCATTAAAGCACATGACCTGATTCTTCTTTGGCACCAGGATGATGGTCATCTTCCTGAAGAAGGTGGGAACTCACATCATAGTAAGGAGAGGTTAAGACGTCTGCAAATAATCCCACCAGCTGGTCTGTGCAGGATCTCAGTTCACAATCAGGGACCCCATATGCACCAGTCATTTTCTGAGGGGGTAACTCTCAAGGACACAAAGAACAAAGAACAAAGAAACCGACAGCACAGGAACAGGCCCTTCGGCCCTCCAAGCCAGCGCTGATCAAGATCCTCTGTCTAAACCTGTCGTCTATTTTCTAAGGGTCTGTGTCCATTTGCTCCCTGCCCATCCATGTACCTGTCCAGATACATCTTAAAAGATGCTAACGTGTCTGCGTCTACCACCTCCGCTGGCAACACGTTCCAGGCACCCACCACCCTCTGTGTAAAGAACTTTCCACGCATATCTCCCTTAAACTTTCCTCCTCTCACTTTGAACTCATGACCCCTAGTAATTGAATCCCCCACTCTGGGAAAAAGCTGCTTGCTATCCACCCTGTCTATACCCCTCATGATTTTGTAGACCTCAATTAGGTCCCCCCTCAATCTCCATCTTTCTAATGAAAATAATCCTAACCTACTCAACCTCTCTTCATCGTTAGCACCCTCCATACCAGGCAACATCCTGGTGAACCACCTCTGCACCCTTTCCAAAGCATCCACATCCTTTTGGTAATGTGGCAACCAGAACTGTACACCGTACTCTAAATATGGCCAAACCAAAGTCTTATACAACTGTAACATGACCTGCCAACTCTTGTACTCAATACCCCGTCCGATGAAGGAAAGCATGCCATATGCCTTCTTGACCACCCTATTGACCTGCGTTGCCACCTTCAGGGAACAATGGACCTGAGCACCCAGATCTCTCTGTGCATCAATTTTCCCCAGGACTTTTCCATTTACTGTATAGTTCGCTCTTGAATTAGATCTTCCAAAACGCATCACCTCAAATTTGCCACTGATCTGACATCTGCAGTGGTGACTGTGAGTACAGGTGATCCCGAGATCGTCGGGACAGATGACATCATTTCACTAACCTGTTGTTTAAAATGAGCTCACTGGGGAGAAATGTATTGCTTTCAGAAATTGTACTCAACTTTGCTTTGTCGCCCCTTAAATCATGTAAGTCTTGCCAAATTCAACATGTGTTTCTGTGGTTAATCTGGGACCTCTGGTTTAGTTCGGGTGTTGTCTCTTGGCATCCTTGATGGCGTTTTGAAGATTTTATCTAGATCTAGTCAGATCACACCTGAATACTGTTCAGATCTTGTTTCATTTGAACACCGACTGCTTAGAAGTGAGGAGTTGTGAACAGTGCTGAACATTGTGCAATCATTCCCAGTTCTAACCTTATGATGGAGGTAAGGTCATTGATGAAGTGGCTGAAGATGGTTTGATTTTTATTGCAAACGAGTGGCAGTTCTTTATTGCACCAATGTAGGTACGCCTATTCATGATACTGATCAAGGGTGGCACAATGGTTGGCATTGCTGCTTCTCAGTACCAGGGACATCGCAGTGTTGAGTCTGCACATTCTCCCTATGTCTACGTAGGTTTCCTCCAGGTGGTCCGGTTTCGTCCCACAGTCCAAAGATGAGCAGGTTAGATAAATTGGCCTTGCTAAATTGTCCATAGTGTCCAGGGATGTTGAAGGCTAGATGGATTAGACATGGAAAATGCGTGTTTATAGGGATAGGGTAAGGGGATGGGTTTGGGCGGGGTGCTCTTAAGAGGGTCCGTGGTGACAGGACGTTGGATGCCTTCAAGGCAGAGATCGACAGATTCTTGATCTCACAAGGAATCAAGGGCTATGGGTAGAGTGCAGGAAAGTGGAGTTGAAATGCCCATCAGCCATGATTTCAATGGCGGAGTGGACTTGATGGGCCGAACGGCCTTACTTCCACTCCTATGTCTTATAGTCTTATGGACTCGATAGGCCGAATGGCCTCTTTCTGTACTTTATGGATTCTATAAAAATCACTAACTGAAATTTTATTTTATTTATTATTGTTACTCCATGTATCTGGCGATGGACCAAAATTAGTCGCTGCAATGCAATAAATTGAGAGTGCAATACCACATAGCAGCGGTCCTCCGATCTAGGGGGCACCTGGTGGTGCTAAAAGCATCAGTGGGGCCTCAAACCCGGCATCCAATGCGCCTGCGCGTCAATGTCTATCAATTTAATAACGCCGATTTGTTAAAGAACCGATTGTTTTATGTCAGAACCAAGCATACGATTGTCAGTATTTCTTCGGTAAGCGTTGTTTTTTTATTCCAAAAAATAACTGTAAAGGTCGCCTGGTAGGGGGCGGAGCTCCAACGCAGGCGATTGCGCAACATCGTGTAAACATTTTTAATAGCCCTAATTTACCAAGATTTCTCTTCACATGAGACAAAATCACAATTTCGTCCCGAACGGTTACTTTCATTTAATTGTACCTGCAGCTTCCCGGAAAGCCACGTGGCGGTAACCCTGGTAACGGCGGCCATGTTAGGTTTCCTCCGGCGGGCGGTTGACGGTTGGGATTCGAATCTTTTTTCAAGCGGAGAGCCGGAGCCGCGATGACGGACCGTTACAACATCCACAGCCAGTTGGAACATCTCCAGTCCAAGTACATCGGCACCGGGCACGCCGACACCACCAAGTGGGAGTGGCTCGTCAACCAGCACCGCGACTCGTACGCCTCGTACATGGGCCACTTCGACCTCCTCAACTACTTCGCCGTGGCCGAGAACGAGACCAAGGCCCGAGTCCGCTTCAACCTCATGGAGAAGATGCTACAGCCGTGTGGGCCCCCGCCCGACAAGCCCGAGGAGGCCTAAGAGGGCCTTGGGGGGGGGGGGGGGGGGGGGGTTGCTGGGGTGCGGTGTGGGCGAAGGGTGAGGATTAGATATGGAGATACGAGATGTGGGGTAGGGTTGTGGATAGGTGAAGGGGATTGGGGGGCATGGCTGTGGATAGGTGAAGGATGGGATGGGGTGGGAATGGGGATGGGAGGAGTATAGGTATGACTGGGTGAAGGGAGTGGAGTGTGGTATAAGTGTGGTTGGGTGAAGGGGATATAGTGGGAATTGGGAAGATACAAGTGAGTATGTGGGGAGGAATGAGGATTTGGGAGCTATAAGTATTGATGTCTGGTGGATTTTTGGGGTATAGATATGGTAATGAGTGTAATTAGGTGCAGGGACATGGGTGGAGGATAAGGAGGGAATATGGGGAGTGTGATTGCAATATGTGTGGAGGTATGTGGTGGATATTGTTGGAGGAAGAAGACCATGTATGGGGTATACAGTTGGAGGATAAGAAAGATACCATAAATGGGATGGTTACAGGTGTAGGCTGGGGGAGTGTGAGATGTTTAGAGGTTGGGCTGTGGCTGGACAGTTGGGTAACAGGAGGGATTTGGGTGAAGTAAGTGGCCTATTGGTGATTGAAGGGAGATATAGGTGAAGTACAAAAGAGACTTGGATGGTTGGATCAGAAGTGCATACCTGTGAAGGCTGGGTTATGAGGATGAGCTGTTCTATGGCTATTGAAGAGGAGTGATGAGAGTTTAGGGTACAAATGTTATTTGTGCTCCATTTTCCCTCCAAAACTTGGACTTGAATTTTGGCCCTCCCATTTGCCATCAGCACATCCAAAGTCGTTGTCAATGACTGAGGGATTGATCCAATCCGCTTCCAAAATGGCATCATTCCTGTACACAAATGAAAGCAAAATACTGTGGGATGCTGGAAATCTGAAACTAAAACTGAAAATGCTGGAGAAACTCAGCAGATCTGGCCATATTTAAGGGGAGAGAAACAGCTAATATTTTAAATCCAATATGACTTGAAGAACTGTACCTGGCCCCCTCTAAGTGGATCCACCTTTGCCTTCCCCAGCCAGTCAGGTCGTTTTTCAGCCACCCTCTTCCGCTCTACAATCAGCAAAGGAATCCACCACCCATCTTGCTCCAGCAGCAAGGGAGTCCACACTTCTCTTGGGGGCTCTGCCAGCACAAGGACATGCATTTGATTTAAACTTTTGTTATTCATCTGAAATATCATCTTGCTTTACAAAAGCAAATGACTTTTTTGTTGAACTGAACTACTTTATAGATAAAATGGTCACTGGCCACAAAAAGTCTACTGTAAAAATGGCCAGTCCATCTGACTTGCTCTCACAAGTGAAACTTTGTCACTGTCAACAGAAGGGAAATTTCACTGTTTCAAGATGTTCTGAACACCCATCCAGTGAATTACTTGTGATTTGCACTCACTTTGGCAACATAATCTTGAGCAACCGAGGAAAGGAATCTTACAAAGACTATCTGCTTTCTTCCCCAGTTAAATGGAATGGTCTCCATACACCTCCATCAGTGAGGAGCTCCCTGCTTGACTTCACCTAGGAGGTTGCTGCTGATATTGAAACCGAAGCCCACTACTGTCACATAGATCTTAAAGAAGGATTACAGAAGTACCCAATGTTCACACGGATGGTTGCTGCACGGAAAAACTCCCAAGAATGAATTGCATCGTAAATGGTATATGGGGTGCCGTACGGAGTAAAACTATATGAATCTACAGAGAGCGTTGATAACCTCTCCCCAACAACTGAACTATAGAAAAAGCCATTATGTTGGCAAGTGTTTGGATAAGTGGTTGTCAACAAAGTAGAAAGATTCCTTGAAACCCATGCATGATAAAAGCATGGCAGCTTTATATTTTTTATTTAAGGGGAATTTACTTAGAATGTTACTGATTTTAGAAGGATTGAAATTTTGGAAATAAAGAGAAACCCATCAAGTGATTTTCCTAAAACTTGGTGATTTATTGGATAATGTTCCAGGGGATTTTTGCGAGTGAATGGAGTAATGTTTTAGCAGCGATTGTTCAGCAAAATCAGAAACCTGCTCAACCATGACTAGGTCACTTAGAAAATGTCTCATTATTCAGAAGGGAAGGTTTTGTACCTTTTTTGTGTTGCCAGTTTATTCCTGTTCTGTTTTTGCTGGGCAGTACAAACTGTAATTCGTAAACAATTTGGTTTAAACTGGAGAAACAAAATATTTTGCTTTAAATGTATACCATTACACTGATCTGTGGCTCAATAAATGGACAGTTTTTTTTAATACTTTAGTTGTTTTGATTTTTTGTTCCTCTGAAATGTGAGATAACTAGGTAAATAGATGGTCACGGTCAAAGAGCACCGAATTTACAGAACACAATCTTTTGTCCTTATTGTGTATGTTTTAAATATGTATATGGATTAGAAGCAGAAATAAGCCATTTGGCCCTTCAAAATGTGCTCTGCTGTTCAAAAAATCATGGTTGAGCTGTTCCATTCTTGCACACATTCATTTACATTCTCAATATCCCAATTACCTTAGCCTTCTTGCCGAACATAAATCTAAAATGCCTTAAAAACATTCAATAGCCCTAACCTACTTCACCTTCTGAGGCAGAGAATTTTAAAGTCGCACAAGTTTCAAACAACTGCCCCTCAGCTTTGACCTAAAAACAGTGACTCTTTTTTTTGAGAAGTCCCCTAGTTTTGGTCTCTCCCACAAGAGTAAACACACCTACCTTCTCAGGGCAATCGCAGAAACTTCACTAAAGTGGTCCTTTGCCCTTCTAAACTCTTGATAACTGTTTCACTGTGCAGGAAATCAAGTTGGAAAATCAGCCCTGTTATTCCTGGAATCTCAAATGTAATGAGGTTTTTTTAAAAAAAAAGTGTAATTTCCCCAATTTGCTTGTCTTAGATCCAGGTTGACAGCAAGGGCCCAGTTTCTGTACTTAACAGAAATAATTATATCCTATAAATAGGTTTTTAGCTATCGGTAAACGGTTACAAGCCTTTGACGTATAAAACTCTTACCAGTCGAAAGTCTAATCCACATATAGAACTCTGAAGGATTTGGAGTAGATCTGTAACTCGGGTTGTGGGTGTTGTGGTTGGTTGGCTTGCCGAGCTGGTTTGTTCCGCAGACATTTCATTACCATGCTGGGTAACATCATCAGTACAGCCTCCGATGAAGCTTCTTCAGAAGCTCCACAGGTAATGTCACCCAGCATGGTAATGAAATGTCTGCAAAACAACAAACCAGCTTGGTGAGCCGACCAACCTCAATACAGAACTTTCACTACACGTACAGGTAGATGAAAATGAACAGTGATATGGGTGGAGGGACAAATGGGGAAAGCAGCTGAATCAGTCTGATCCACAGAATTCATTGAGATTATCATCTTACTGATAAGAACACTATTCCTTGATCTTCCTTTTCCAGGTATTTTCAGTTGTTTGCAGGAGACACAACATGACTGGTTAACACTAATAACTATCTATGACCTTTTAGTTACAAGTCACAGCTTACAGAGACTGGTGAAGAGAAATAATTGTTTTTTTACTGAAGAGGCAAAACAACTCTTTGCTGAGGCTTGATTGCTTCTGGCCTGAAAGTTCACAACCCTTAGCTGTTCAGGTATCTGGGAGACAATTGTAGAGGTTCTGAGGAAGGGCCACGAGGCCTGAAACATTAACCCTGATTTCTCAATACAGAGCTGCCAGTCCTGTTGAGCTTTTCTAGTTTTTGTTTCTGATTTCCAGCATCCACGCTTTTTCCATTTTTATTTTGTATTTAACTGCTCAGAGTTGTTGGCAGGCAAGAAATTTTCGTCAATGATCACCATTTAGTGACTTGTTGCAGGTCAAATTTTCATTTGAACACAGCCCCCTGGCTCCAACTGGCATGTAACTCAGTTTCCCCACCGTTCAACGAACAGCAGTGTAAACATTAATTATGATGAATGTTAGGTAATTTAAGAAAAGAGCAGCAACCCAACAATGACAGTTCTTTACCCATTTTTGTCTATAAAAATACAAAAATCAAAAGATTATAGTCTTCACACCAGCCTAACCAATCTTTCCTTGTAAGCCAACACATTCATTCCAGGTATTAATAGATCTGACTTGCTGCTGAATGTTCTATCTTCTTTGAATAAGTCAATCAAAACTGCACACAGATCAGCCAAGATCCAAGTAAATGTCAATGCAGGATCAATAGATCAAACACCCTTCTCATGTTCTTTATTTGCATAATTATTTTCATTCCTTTCTATCTGTAATACACCAGTATCCCTGTAAAATCTACATGCTGTTAGTGGGAGTTACTCTTTGTCTTGAAATCGATTTGCCTTACCTTAGGGCAATTGAAAAAAAATCTTAGCACCAGCTTCATATCAACATTTTCAAATTTAATTTAAAAGTTTCAGATATATTTTCTATATGTTTTCAGTGAGTGTGTTTTTCAGGAATGTGTGCTAATTTAGTTACCTCTGAGTCGATTCTGTAAAGCACACCTAATTGCATTTCAAACTTGCTGCGCATTTGACGAAAGATAGTGGCCATATTGCTGGACTAAAACCAGAAGGCCAGGTTGATGCTTAGGGGCAGGGAATTGCAGTGGTTATTCTGACTGATCCCACTGGTGCCATAACATGAAACTTCGGCATGCATTGTCACCACTCATTTACAAGCAGATGATTGATGAACTGGCCAACACCCTGCAAGATGCTAAGGACAAAACTCAATAACAAGTTGCTGGAAACTCAAAAGAAGAGCTTCCATCATTCTGCAAGCAACACTTCCTCCAAAACAGTCTAAACCACAAGGAAAATTTTATCCCAAAAGATGTTGACACAGACTAATATTATAATACTATCCTGTGTTACATGTACTTACTGCATGAAAAGCTTTTATCCTGTTAACAAATTTGGAAAAGTCTATAAGTCCACAGTCTTGGTGGTAATGGAAGGAAACAAAGGGCAAGCTAACATTTCTGCCCTCTTGAAGTCTAAAAACACATTCAAAATGGTCTAGAAGCTTTTCTGTTTCACCACAGATCTTAACAAATGCTGTAATTTTCCAGCAGTTCACGTCATAGTGGCTATACATGGTAATAAGCATATAACTCCTTCGACACAAAAACAAAAGTTCCAAACAGATCTTGTATTTGACAACTCTCATTCCTGATGATTCTAATGACGACATGTTTTCTTGGCTTAGTTGGTAATGTTCTTACCTATTAGTTCAGAAAGTCAACTTGTTTCAGGCTGACGATCCCAGTGCACTACTGATGGAGTGCTGTACTGTCACCTATGCTTTGAGACATAACACTAACACCCAATTTGCTCCCTCTCAAGTAGATGTAGAACATCTATTCTTCTGAAAAAGAGCATGAGCAAGTCTCTTTGGTGTTCATCCAATCCCTTGACCAATTTCCTGTGGCTGTTTTGCGTTTGTCTTTCTTGCATCAGTGTCACACACTCTGATGCTGCCTGACCTGCTGTATTCCTCCAACTCTACACTGTATTAACTTTGATTTCCAGCATCTGCAGTTCTTGCTATTTCTTTGTTTTAATGTATGTTTGTTAAAAAAAGTAAAATCTCCATATACACTTGTAAGTTGCTTTTCCAAACCTGAAATTCATGACCTATTTTGCCAAATATGTTGATCAGTATAATCTTAGACATTTTTAGCTGAGAGCCTGGTCCACATGTCTAAAATTGCAGGCGAAGTTCTCCCTAATTCTTAAATTGACAGATCTGAAGACAAGCCTCAATATTTTGAATCTCTAGCCCTTTATTTGTCAAATAAAGTTCATGACATTATAGCCTGAGAGCAAGTTGAAACAGGGGTTTCATTTGTTGAATTCTCTTCCCCAGAGAGCAGTGGAGGCAGAGTAATTCAATATGTTCAAGGCCAAGTTAGATATTTTTTGGTCGATAAGGAAGTTTAGGATTATTGGGAAGCTGACGGGAACATGGAGTTGAGGCCAAAATCAGATCAGCCATGATCTTATCAAATTACTTACTCCTGCTCATGATTCTTGTGTGCTTGTTCTTGAGTTTACCCAATAATCTCATTAAAATTAATTTCAGTAATTTGGCAGCTGGCAACTTTAGGGATAATTACATTGTAAATGCTTCATGATGTACTGTGGAATTCAATATGGGCGCTGAATGTAGGTAATAGATGACCTTGAAATGAATTACAGATGTGAATATGGATGTGGTTTTAGATTGTATTAGGATCACACATGTGTTTGATGGAGCTGCCACAAATATGCAGACAGACAGCACTAACCTGAATGGATTCATTTGGTTCATCTGAGCCTCTAATAACAACAGCCATTCCCTAAGGAAAGGAAAGCATGATCCCAAGGATAACTGACAGCTGGGGAACCATGTAGCAGAATAAATCGTCTTATACTTAGGAAAGGGACAAAACAGGAGTGTTAACTTGCATGTGATGATAAAGCATGTTGAAGCATTCATTTAAGCTTAGGCTTCTTCCTGATTTAAAAAACATGAAACATTAGAAAAATGGCATTCATTCCATTCTGCATCAACATTGCAAGCTAATTAACCCTTTCCTAATCAGCCTGTAATGGTTATCCGTACCAATTATTTGTTTAACAGTATACTTAATGCATCCCTGATCAGTCTTGATTACAATGGCTGCCTTGTGAACCACTGCTGGTGCCTCCTTAAATGAAAGGCCATTATTGTTTTTGAGATCGCTGCCTGAAGGCAGGTCTGGCCCACAGCACTTGCAGTCAAGTCCAACCCAACCAAAAAGGGGATTGAAGCCTGTGCTGTTGGCACCAATCTGATCCACAACAATTGTTCAGCCAACTGAAGCAAATAGCCCCTCAAAGAGATAACACGGTGTGGAGCTGGATGAGCACAGCAGGCCAAGCAGCATCAGAGGAACAGGAAACCTTGACGTTTCGGGTCGGGACCCTTCTTCTGAAAGTCCTGACCTGAAACATCAAGCTTTCCTGCTCCTCTGATGCTGCTTGGCCTGCTGTGTTCATCTAGCTTCACACCGTGTTATCTCAGATTTTCCAGCATCGGCAGTTCTTACTATCTCTGTAACAATTTCAGCCCCTCAAGAAGACCTGGATTTCTGCGGCAATGTGCACATTTACATGCATGTTGTAGTCTGGAGGAATGCATGTTAATGGCAGAGGCTCTAAACTTCTTTCCAGCATATGGTGGACCAGGAGTCTCTCCTACCATAGACCATGCCATTGGTCTATATATTGTAGGGATTTCAAGCATCACTCTTGCTGCTGAGATTTTATTTTGTTTGTTTGCAGGATGCACGTCATTGGTTGGGACAGCGTTTATTGCCCATTGCTAATTGCTCATCCCTGGCTGCCCTGGTGAAGGTGATGTTGAGCTGCCTTGTTGAATTTTTACAATCATAGAGTCATACAGCACAGAAACAGACATTTCTGTCCAACGAGCCCATGCTAACCATAATCCCAAACTAAACTAGTCCCATCTGCCTACGCTTGGCCCATATCCCTCCAAACATTCCTTGTCAATATACTTATCTAAATCTCTTTTAAATGTTGTAACTGCACCTGCACCCTCCACTTCCTCTGGAAGTTCAATCCACACAAGAACCACTTTGTGTAAAACAATTGCCCCTCATATCTTTTTTAAATCAGTCTGAGAGGTGCAGGCACCTTCATAATGTATAGGTAGAAAGGGAGCTGCGGTACTTTGAATCAGCAGCACTGAAGGAACTGCAATATATTTCAGAGCCAGAAGAGCTTAGAGGCCAATGTGGCTTTACCACGAATCTGCTGTCCTTGTCCTTCTTGGTGGTGCAGGTCACAGGTTTGGAAGGTTTTATGGAAGGAGCTTTGGAGAGATATTGTAGTGATTGCATGCACTGTTGCTGCTGTACATTGATGGTGGATGAATATCAAAGGTGGTAGATTGGGTGCCAGCCAAACAGACTGCTTTGCCCTGGATGGTTTCAAACATTTGGATATTATTAAAAATGTCCCCATTCAGGCAATTAGGGAGTATTCCACCATTCTCCTGACTTGTGCCTTGTAGATGATGGACAGGAGGGGAGTTACTCACACCGAATTCTTAGCCTTTGATCTGCTGTTGGGGCCAATGTATTTATATGGCTTGTCCAGTTCAATTTCTGGTTAAAGGAAACCCCCAAGCTGTTGATAGTAGGGAATTCAGTGATGGTAATGCCATTAAATGTCAAGCAGCGATGCTGGAGATGGTCATTGCCTGGCATGTTGTCCAGATCTTGTTGCATATGAGCATGGATTGCTGCAGTATCCAAGGACTTGTGAACAGTGCTGAACATTGCACAATTAGTGAACATCCCCAGTTCTGATCCTATGATAGAGAGAAGCAGCTGAAGATGGCTCAGCCTACCTTGAAGAACTTCCACAAGATATTCTGGAGCTGAGATAATTGGTCTCTGACAACCACAACCATCATTTCTTGTGCCAGGTATGACTTTAATCAGAGTTTTCCCCTAGAGTCCCACACAGACTCTAGTTTTGCTCAGGGCTGCTTGACGCCATACAGGGTCAAATGTCAATTTGATGTCAAGGGCAGTCACTCTAACCTCATCTTACTATATAGAAGATCAAAACTTATTAAAAACATGTGTTGTGAAAGGTCTTTAATAAAGAAATCTCTTGTGAATTTTATTTTCGGCATACACAGATATAGTAATTTCAGGAGATGCAATCTGTTTGACTACGTTATATACAAACCTTCCTTTGCCAGCAATTCCTGGTGTAAAGGGCTGTGTATTTTCATTTGTATTTTTTAAAATTGGAGACTGGAATGGAAAAGAGCTGTTTTCAAAACAAAAATCAGTATTTGAAAGTGTGGAAACAGCACCGCCTATGAGTTCTTCTCCAAGCCATCTGACTTGGTAATAGGAACATAGGAGCAGCAGTAGGCTATTTAACCCTTCATGCCTGTTCCACCAGTCAGTGAAATTGCCCATGGTCTAGCACTGTATACATGCCTTTGGCCCATATCTCTTAATATTTTTGCTTAACAAAAATTTGTCCAACTGAGATTTAATATTAACAACTGATCCAGCATCCACTGTTGCTTGTGAGAGTTCCAAGTCTCATCCACCCTTTGCGTGTAGAAGAACTTGCTAATATCTCTCCTTGACGGTCTGGCCCTGATTCTCAGAATAAGCCCCCCAGTTCCAGAGTCTCCAAACTGTGAATAGCAAGGATCCCATAGGCGTAGCGTATCTGGACTTCCAGAAAGCATTTGATGAGGTGCCACACACAAGATACGTTCACATGGGTTTGGGTTAATTTAGCATCTTGGCTAGGCAATAGGCTAGCCAATAAGAAAGCAGAGTCAGAATAAAGAGTCTTTTTTGGTTGCCAAGGCAGGACTAGTGGGATTCCACAGTTGGGGCCCAAGGATTGAACCATATTTACAATCTATATTAATTTAGATGTGGGGACAGAAAGTACAATAGACAAATTTACAGATGACACTAAAATAGATGGAGACGTCAGACCTTTCGGGAGAGATGTCAGGAAGCATATCAACACGCAAAGGGTGTTAGAGATTTGAAACCCTCTTCCATAAATGGCAGTAGATGCAGGATCAGTTGTTAATTCTAAATTTGAGATAGACAATTTTTATTAAGCAAAGGTATTAAGGGATATGGGCCAAAGGAATATATTTGGAACTATGCCACAGATCAGTCGTTATTTTATTGTATGGTTGAACAGCCTCGAGGGGCTGAATGGCCTATTCCTGTGCTTACTTTGCTAACTGGCTGCTGCATTTCGTACAGTATAACAAGGATAAACTCCAAAAGTGCTTGGGCATATCCTGCAATGATGAACAGTAGGTCCTTTCTTTGCACATGATGAGAAAACAGTCTGTTTGCAATGAACAGATCCAGTGATTGGTATTTGTGCAAATTCTGCAGATGACAGAAAACATCCTGCATGTTCCTCCATTCTGTTTCTGTTATGAAAACACCACTGATTACAGCAAACAGCCCCTTCAAGATACTCATGAATTTATAAACATATTCAGACACTTAACATCTGGCTGTAATCATTGAAATATTTTGAATTATGACCAGAACCCCAGGTTGAGTCTGAAATTATTTATTCGGGTTGGGTATACTTTGGTGAGATCTAACCCTAAATAATTCTTTCGTCAAAATGTGGCATTCATTATATTTCAATTTTCTGTTACATGGCAAATGGCTAAATGATGTGAACAATATGAAGCTAATGCACAGTAATACTACAGCACACAGTGGAATCCAATGATTAGAGGCAAAAATATAAATTACTAGAAAAACTCAACAAGTCTGGCTGCATCTGTGGGGACAAATCAGAGTTAATGTTTTGGGTCCAGTGACCCTTCCTCAGAGACATTGTGATGATATTTTTTTAAAAAGCCATATTTGTCTTTAAATCTTTTGTGAATGTTTCAGAATCCCAGTCCCTATTTATGATTAAATTAACATCATTATTCCTGTAGATATGTCCTATACATTATGTCACTTTCTTATCCAGTATTCTGAAACTATTCTCATCAACTCAGTAGTTCTTTGACCAGACTCACTCTTATACCTTCCTCTGGTGTCACTAATCTCTGGTTCAGTATCTCTCACTGGTCTCCATTCAGTATATGTCTGCCTCTTTCCCCAGCCTTGCCCCCAATTTGTGTCTCTGAATAGCACCTTACATAATACAGCAGCATAGAAAACAGCTGTGGGGCTAGGCCATTCACCTAAACAAACCAGCTCCCCTATTCGATACAGTCATGGCTAATTTTCCAACTCCATTCCCTGCTGCTGCTTTACCCCCATACCCTTTGATCTCTTTAGGTCTATGAACTGTACCTAACTCCTTCTGGAAAACATTCAATATTTTAGCCTTAACCAGATTACGTACATTCTTCTGAAATCTGTACCCCTATCCAGTACCTACACCACTTTATTTGTTCACGAGATATGGCCATTGTTGGATGGACCAGCATTTATTCCTCATTCCCAGTTACCTTTTGAGACAGTGGTGGTGAACCACATCCTTGAACTGCTGCAGTCTATGGAGGGTAGGCACATCTACTTCTACTGGGAAACTCCAGGATTTTGACCTCACAACACAAAAGATACAACAATATATTTACAAGTCAGGATGATGAGTGGTTTAGAGGGAAACTTGCAGATGTAAGACATTCCCATTTAACTTCTGCCTTTGTCCTCCTAGTTGGTAGAAGTTTGAAAGATTCAGTCTAAGGAAGCTTGTTGAATTGATACAAGCATCTTGGTGCCCCTGTGCATCGGTAGTTGAGGGACTGAGTGTTTAGCTCCTCAGGCCTCCTTTACCCTCTAGTTTGTGCCTCTCTATGAAGACCCCATCCTCCTCCTACTCAGCATCTATTTGAAACATTTGGCTCCACAAGCAACACCCCATTTTTGTGGCCATACATTCAAGATCAAGAACCAGGAATCCCCTTTTTTTGGCCATCCTGCATTCCCAACATTTCTCTGTCCCTCTGTCCACCTTTCAATTTTGAGCAGCAATTTATAGCTTGGGGATCTGTGACCTTTGCACCCTACAATTTAACAAGGCACTGGGAGAACAAAGCTGATTGGCCCACAGCACATGAGGCCAATTAGCACAGTATCCACAGCTACAGTTATCAATTGCCATTTGTGAGATCAGGTTCTTTTCTAAGTGCTTCCAGATGCAAGTTAAAGAAAGTTCCTGAGGCATGTTTGCTTTTAATTGCTCGACCCCACATTGATTGATACATAGTGCCTACAAAATCCTAAAACAACATTCCTCAACATTATTATATAAATTGAATCAATATATTTTACAATACTCAAAGATTGCTTAACTATTTTCTGCCCATTCAAGCAGCATAGTCTTTAACTTCATTAATTTGAATCAAACGGAGAAAAGGATCAAACATTCATGATTCCCTATTGAACCTCAGTTATTTTCAGCATTAAGAAATGATAGAAAAAAAACACTTGGCAGAGATACATATAGAAGTTGACTGGGGTAAAATGAGATGAAATAGCTGCAACAGAAAATCAGTGCAAATACTGTCCAAGCATATCTTACATTTACAAATTTGCTCAGGCAAAGTCACCGTATGGGAACAGCAATAGCAATGGGAAATGCCCCACTGGGAAAGTAGGGGTGCTGTTCTGTCATGAAATAGGACAAGAGCAGATGGTTTAAGACTTACTCCACCAGTTTGTAGATTTGTGAGCACAGTTACTCTTGCCTCTGAATCCCTGAGGTTGTAGATTCAAGACCCTTTCCAGGAATAGCACAGTTAAACTTAAAAGGGTTCAGCAGTAATTTACAAGGGTGTTGCCAGGGTTGGAGGTTTTGAACTATAGGGAGAGGCCGAACAGGCTGTGGCTATTTTCCCTGGAGTGTGGGAGGCTGAGGGATGACTTATAGAGGCTTTTAAAATCATGAGGGACATGGATAGCCTAAATAGGCAAGGTCCATTCCCCAGTATAAGGGAGGCCAAAACTAAAGTGCATAGGTTTACTGTGAGAGGGGAAGGGTATAAACGGGACCCAGGCCAACATTTTCACACAGAGTGTGGTGCAAGTATGGAATGAGCTGCCAGACAAAGTGGTGGAGGTGGGTCTAACTACAACATGTAAGAGTTCTCTGGATGGGTACATGTTTTGGAAGGATTTAAAGGGATGTGGGCCAAATACTGGCCAATGGGACTAATTTAGGATATCTGGTTGGCGCTGATGAGTTGGATCAAAGGGTCTGTTTCTGTGTTGTACAGCTCCATGACAGTCCAGTGCAAAACTGTTGCAACTGCTGGTTCGATGAAATCTCAAGTGGTTGCCCAAGACCCAATGTAACTGTTTTGACGAAGAAATTGGGACTTGTCCCTGATGTCCCTGACAATATCCTTCAATTAATAACGTAAAAATCTTACTGTTTACCACCACATTAAAATGGAACTACATTTCAAAAGAATTTCATGGGCTGTAAAATGTTCTGAGACATCCTGAAAGGTTCTACACAAATGCAAGTCTTCAATTTAAAATAAATATTTCATTCATCTGCAAATGCGTTGGTCCAAATTTTCCAACACTGTCTAGATTCAGAAATTACATTGCAAAATTGTAAACATTGCTCTAGTATTAAAGAAGGCAAGGAGAAAATTCCTCTGGTAATCACAAGCTTATCAGTTTAGAAACAATTGTTGGCACCTATCATTTGGGAAAGATTGAATGAGCACTTAAACAAGCAAAAAGGTAAAGATGTCAAAGTCCTGGTGGACCATAAATGACCAATAATAAAACTAAGAGAGAGCCTAGGCCGGAAACGTCAGCTTTTGTGCTCCTGAGATGCTGCGTGGCCTGCTGTGTTCATCCAGCCCCACACTTTGCTATCAATAATAAAACTAATGCTGATTTTGGAAAGGTTTGTCACATCTGGCTAATTTGGCAAAGATTTTTCAACAGGTTGCTATGAGGTCCTGGGGACTGTTGGTGAATGTTGAATATATGCACTTTGGAAGGCATTTGATAGGGTGTCATGTGAAAGATTATTTGCAAAATTAAGGGTGGAGGGAGCGAGAAGCAACCTTTGGACAGGCTAGCAATTACTTGGGACGCAGCTAAAAGGGACTAAGGGTACTCCCATACAGTTGTGTCAATGTGATTTTATGTCAAAGACAATCCTGTGAGTTTAGCCCAAAAAAACTAACATTTTATATTCTTTGTGTAAAAAGTTGCTCCTACCTTTCAGACATTAAAGCTCAAAGGAATCCGAGCCAAAGTTTAGTTCTAAAGATGTGATTGATACAACATCATTTAAAATCATCAGAGGTATAGCTAGAGTGGACAGCCAAGAGACTTTTTCCTAGGGTGGAGGTAGCTATTACGAGGGGGCATAGTTTTAAAGTGAGTGGAGGTGGTGACATCTGAGGTAGGTTCTTTACTCAGAGAGTGGTCGGGATGTGGAATGCATTACCGGAGAGGGGAGTAGACTTGGCCTCATTAGGGGCATTTAGACAGCTATTAGATAGGCATATGGATGATAGTATAAGGCAGGGGTGGAGATTAGATAGACTTTAGGATTAGGTAAAGGTTTGGCACAACATCGTGGGCCAAACAACCTGTACTGTTCTGTACTGTTCTGTACTGTTCTATGTCTATCATTGCAAATCCATTATTATTAGTAAAAATGAGTGTCAGTAAATAAATGTTTCCACGATTTATTTTGTTTTTATTTGTTCAAATTATTCAATCGGATTATGAATGATAATAAAGTTTATTTCTTGAGTGGGACAATTTTTATTTGATTACATCGTAACACTTTTTTTTTGGATTTCACTTGGGCCATGTAGAGCACACATGTTAACCACACAAACACATTGAAATGGAAAAACCTATTTTTTTTAAATTTAAGTTTTTTTTTAATTCATTCATAGGATGTAGTCATCACTGACCAAACCATCACTTATCACCCAGAAGGCAGCTAAGAGTCAGCCACATTGCTGTGGGTCTAGAGTCCCATACAGGATAGCTTTCTTCCCTCAAGAATATTAATGATCTAAAGGGCTTTGTCCCCAAAACCTGGCCAGGATTTCATTGGACTGCTCAGATCATTTTGAGACCAAAAGTGACATGAGAAAAAAAAAATTCTTGCAGCGAGTGTTTACGATCTGAAAAGCACTCCCTAAGAATGCGGTGGAGGCAGGTTTGATTTAGCCATAAAAAGTGAATATTATATGAAAAGGAAGAATGGGAAGAACTATAGAGAGAAGACTGAAGAGTAGCACTGTGTATTACTCTTTTAGTGAGCTGGACAGACACAATGGGCTGAATGGCCTGCTTCTGCGCTATAATGATACCATGAAATAGTGGTGCTCCCTGATGATTTAAACTAAAGAATCATGAAATAACTCCACAGAGGCCGGTATCCCGTCACCAAGTCACCCTTTATTTACACATGAGCAGTGCTTCAATTACGATTGCCTCATTCAGAGTCAGGTACCAGAGTGTGAGTATCCCTGACACTTACCCTTTTTATCTGTCAGCCAGGGCTCCATGATTGGACCAGATTAACAGCCCCAATCAGGGAACTCATGTTCAATGAGGCCCAGCTGGCTGACCTCCTTACGATCACTACAAGTCAACCTTTCCTCACCTAGATATGGCATAGTTGAAGGAAGAGAGAGTTATATATATAAGCTTGAAAGCTAAACTGAATAAGGAAACACCTGAGTAAGGTTAGGTGGGTAAGAGCAGTCAGTGCTACCCATTGGTTACATCAGTGTGAAAACCTACAGAAAGCAGTGCACTGAGCGGTCATCCACTTTAATGCTGAGAAATAAATATTTTAATGGGGAACCACAGGAGCTGCAATTGAGAAAAGAGTTTTGAGTGCCCATTCACATACAGATCAGTAAAGTTTAGAACACAGGAACAAATTGGAACAGCAAAAGGAGCTAAAGTGATGATTCATGTACAGAATCTTGATACAATCCACTCCAGAATTTCTCTTCATTTCTGGACAAGAATGTATGAATTAGGAGCAAGAATAGGCCATTCATCCCCTCTGACTATTCCATAACTAGTTTGGCTGATCTAATCGCTGCATACTCACTTCCACGTCATGAACATTGTGTCTCCACCTGACCTTGCTTGGGGACCGCTTTGCAGAACACCTCCGCTCAGTTCGCAAAAAACAACTGCACCTCCCAGTCGCAAACCATTTCCACTCCCCCTCCCATTCTCTTGATGACATGTCCATCATGGGCCTCCTGCACTGCCACAATGATGCCACCCGAAGGTTGCAGGAACAGCAACTAATATTCCGCCTGGGAACCCTGCAGCCATATGGTATCAATGTGGACTTCACCAGTTTCAAAATCTCCCCTTCCCCCACTGCATCCCTCAACCAGCCCAGTTCGTCCCCTCCCCCCACTGCACCACACAACCAGCCCAGCTCTTCCCCCCCACCCACTGCATCCCAAAACCAGTCCAACCTGTCTCTGCCTCCCGAACCGGTTCTTCCTCTCACCCATCCCTTCCTCCCACCCCAAGCCGCACCCCCCGCCACCTACTAACCTCATCCCACCTCCTTGACCTGTCCGTCTTCCCTGGACTGACCTATCCCCTCCCTACCTCCCCACCTACACTCTCTCCACCTATCTTCTTCACTCTCCATCTTCGGTCCGCCTCCCCCTCTCTCCCTATTTATTCCAGTTCCCTCCCCCCATCCCCCTTTCTGATGAAGGGTCCAGGCCCGAAACGTCAGCTTTTGTGCTCCTGAGATGCTGCTTGGCCTGCTGTGTTCGTCCAGCCTCACATTTTATTATCTTGGAATCTCCAGCATCTGCAGTTCCCATTATCTCTTATCAAGACCCTGTCTCCTTCCGCTTTATAGAGATTAAAAGACTTGCATTTCCTGCCTTTTTTAGGGAGGGAACTCCAAAGATGCATGGCCTTCCATGAGAAAGACACTTTTCTTGGGTTCCAGTTTTAAATGGACAACCCCTAATTTTTAAACTCTGACCCTAGTTCTAGGTTCTCCCACAAGATGAAACATCCTTTCCACCTCCTCCCGCTCAAGATCCCTCAGGAACTTATACATTATAATTAAGTCACCTCAATACCTTCCGTCCTACAGAGTACATAAGTCATCCTTTCACCGTAAGGCAACATATTCACTATTGGTTTTAATCTTGTAAATATTCTCTGAACTGCTTCCAATAAATTCACATCCTTCCTTAATCAAGGAGACCAGTAGGGTGCAGAGGATTTGCGGTGACGTCTCACCAACGTCTGCTATAAATAAAGCAAAAGCTTCCAACTTTTGTGGAGAGAAAGCAAAGTTAACATTTGGGGTTCGGTGACCCTTCCTCAGAACTAACGTCTTCAAGTTCATCCTTTTACAAAATCAATGCTACCAAATATGCTGAGATAATAAAATGTGAGGCTGGATGAACACAGCAGGCCAAGCAGCATCTCAGGAGCACAAAAGCTGACGTTTCGGGCCTAGACCCTTCATCAGAGAGGGGGATGGGGTGAGGATTCTGGAATAAATAGGGAGAGAGGGGGAGGCGGACCGAAGATGGAGAGAAAAGAAGATAGGTGGAGAGGAGAGTATAGGTGGGGAGGTAGGGAGGGGATAGGTCAGTCCAGCCAAGACAGACAGGTCAAGGAGGTGGGATGAGGCTAGTAGGTAGGATATGGAGGTGCGGCTTGGGGTGGGAGGAAGGGATGGGTTGAGAGGAAGAACAGGTTAGGGAAGCAGAGACAGGTTGGACTGGTTTTGGGATGCAGTGGGTGGGGGGGAAGAGCTGGGCTGGTTGTGTGGTGCAGTGGGGGGAGGGGACGAACTGGGCTGGTTTAGGGATGCAGTAGGGGAAGGGGAGATTTTGAAACTGGTGAAGTCCACATTGATACCATTAGGCTGCAGGGTTCCCAGGCGGAATATGAGTTGCTGTTCCTGCAACCTTCGGGTGGCATCATTGTGGCAGTGCAGGAGGCCCATGATGGACATGTCATCTAGAGAATGGGAGGGGGAGTGGAAATGGTTTGTGACTGGGAGGTGCAGCTGTTTGTTGCGAACTGAGCGGAGGTGTTCTGCAAAGCGGTCCCCAAGCCTCCGCTTGGTTTCCCCAATGTAGAGGAAGCCACACCGGGTACAATGGATACAGTATACCACATTGGCAGATGTGCAGGTGAACCTCTGCTTAATGTGGAATGTCATCTTGGGGCCTGGGATAGGGGTGAGGGAGGAGGTGTGGGGGCAAGTGTAGCATTTCCTGCGGTTGCAGGGGAAGGTGCCAGGTGTGGTGGGGTTGGAGGGCAGTGTAGAGCGAACAAGGGAGTCACGGAGAGAGTGGTCTCTCCGGAAAGCAGACAGGGGTGGGGATGGAAAAATGTCTTGGGTGGTGGGGTCGGATTGTAAATGGCGGAAGTGTCGGAGGATGATGCGTTGTATCCGGAGGTTGGTAGGGTGGTGTGTGAGAACAAGGGGGATCCTCTTTGGGCGGTTGTGGGGGGGGGGGGGGGTGCGGGGTGTGAGGGATGTGTTGCGGGAAATACGGGAGACGCGCTCAAGGGCGTTCTCGATCACTGTGGGGGGAAAGTTGCGGTCCTTGAAGAACGTGGACATCTGGGATGTGCGGGAGTGGAATGCCTCATCGTAGGAGCAGATGCGGTGGAGGCAGAGGAATTGGGAATAGGGGATGGAATTTTTGCAGGAGGTTGGGTGGGAGGAGGTGTATTCTAGGTAGCTGTGGGAGTCGGTGGGCTTGAAATGGACATCAGTTACAAGCTGGTTGCCTGAGATGGAGACTGAGAGGTCCAGGAAGGTGAGGGATGTGCTGGAGATGGCCCAGGTGAACTGAAGGTTGGGGTGGAAGGTGTTGGTGAAGTGGATGAACTGTTCGAGCTCCTCTGGGGAGCAAGAGGCGGCGCCGATACAGTCATCAATGTACCGGAGGAAGAGGTGGGGTTTGGGGCCTGTGTAGGTGCGGAAGAGGGACTGTTCCACGTAACCTACAAAGAGGCAGGCATAGCTGGGGCCCATGCGGGTGCCCATGGCCACCCCCTTAGTCTGTAGGAAGTGGGAGGAGTCAAAAGAGAAGTTGTTGAGGGTGAGGACGAGCTCAGCTAGGCGGATGAGGGTGTCGGTGTAGGGGGACTGGTAGGGCCTGCGGGACAGGAAGAAGCGGAGGGCCTTGAGGCCATCTGCATGCGGAATGCAGGTGTATAGGGACTGGACGTCCATGGTGAAGATGAAGTGTTGGGGGCCAGGGAATTGGAAGTCCTGGAGGAGGTGGAGGGCGTGGGTGGTGTCAGGGACGTAGGTGGGGTGTTCCTGGGCCAAAGGGGAGAAAATGGAGTCCAGATAGGTGGAGATGAGTTCGGTGGGGCAGGAAAAGGCTGAGACAAATGGGTCAACTGGGGCAGGCAGGCTTGTGGATTTTGGGAAGGAGATAGAAACGAGCCGTGCGGGGTTGGGGAACAATGAGGTTGGAGGCTGTGGGTGGGAGGTCCCCAGAGGTGATGAGGTCATGAATGGTGTTGGAGATGATGGTTTGGTGCTCGGGTGTGGGGCCATGATCGAGGGGGCGGTAGGAGGTTGTGCCGGAGAGTTGGCGTCTGGCCTCGGCGATGTAGAGGTCAGTGCGCCATACTACCACTGCGCCACCCTTGTCTGTGGGTTTGATGGTGAGGTGGGGGTTAGAGCGGAGGGAGCGGAGGGCTGCCCGTTCTGCGGGGGAGAGGTTGGAGTGGGTGAGGGGGGTGGAGAGGTTGAGGCAGTTAATGACTCGACGGCAGTTGGAGATAAAGAGGTCGAGGGAGGGTAGGAGGCCTGGGGGTGGTGTCCAGGAGGAGGACTTGTGTTGGAAGCGGGTGAAGGGGTCAGTGGAGGGAGGGTTAGGTTCCCGGTTGAAGAAGTAGGCATGGAGGCGAAGACAGCGAGCGGAGGCTTGGAGACCGCTTTGCAGAACACCTCCGCTCAGTTCGCACCCGGTGTGGCTTCCTCTACATTGGGGAACCCAAGTGGAGGCTTGGAGACCGCTTTGCAGAACACCTCCGCTCAGTTCACAACAAACAACTGCACCTCCCAGTCGCAAACCATTTCCACTCCCCCTCCCATTCTCTAGATGACATGTCCATCATGGGCCTCCTGCACTGCCACAATGATGCCACCCGAAGGTTGCAGGAACAGCAACTCATATTCCGCCTGGGAACCCTGCAGCCTAATGGTATCAATGTGGACTTCACCAGTTTCAAAATCTCCCCTTCCCCTACTGCATCCCTAAACCAGCCCAGTTCATCCCCTCCCCCCACTGCACCACACAACCAGCCCAGCTCTTCCCCCCAACCCACTGCATCCCAAAACCAGTCCAACCTGTCTCTGCCTCCCTAGCTGGTTCTTCCTCTCACCCATCCCTTCCTCCCACCCCAAGCCGCACCCCCATCTACCTACTAACCTCATCCCACCTCCTTGACCTGTCCGTCTTCCCTGGACTGACCTATCCCCTCCCTACCTCCCCACCTATACTCTCTCCACCTATCTTCTTTACTCTCCATCTTCGGTCCGCCTCCCCCTCTCTCCCTATTTCTTCCAGTTCCCTCTCCCCATCCCCCTCTCTGATGAAGGGTCTAGGCCCGAAATGTCAGCTTTTGTGCTCCTGAGATGCTGCTTGGCCTGCTGTGTTCATCCAGCCTCACATTTTATTATCTTGGATTCTCCAGCATCTGCAGTTCCCATTATCTTTCTCTACCAAATATGCTTTGTGCCATTTAAGATTGTTAACGAGGAGGCTAAAGCGGATCATTTCCATTTTCACCATTTGGACACTAACCTGGCTCAGTGGGTAGTTCTCCCATTGCAGAACTTTTCACTTTTCATGCCAACAAAATCATGAGGACTCTACATAATTGATTAAAACATCCACTGCACTTTAACACTGCCTGAGCAGTGATGGCGAGAACTACACTTAAGGTCTTATTGGGAGAACATTGAACTAGACATAGACAATTACTGTGTAGCATCTGTCCTGGAGGTGTGTTGTCAAAGTGATTTTTAACCAACCTGTCCTGACACATTGCAATGTCCGCCCATAGCAAGTGCCACTTGAACCAAGACCTTCTGGCCCAGGGATAGGGATATTGCCACAAAATGTTATTACAGTCAAGGCTATGATCTGAGTGCTGGAAAGTCATTCTCATGTAGATTTAGTGTAGCTTGAGTAGTATAGACACAATGGGCCATTAGGCCCTTCGGTAAAATGTGATGTTTTGATTCTATGATATCTTCTCTATGTTGTAATATGTTGACCCATTGTTATGATGGATAAGTATTACACAGATGTCGTATATTCAGTATTGCTTTGTAGGTTCAGGTTTTGCAAGGCTGCAGAAAATCATGCTTATTTCAAGTTTTGTGCACAGAGGCAGAGTGGTTTGTTCATTGAAGGTTCACAATAATCATTGAACCTTTTTTAATAAAACTTGATCAAAATCACGTGGCTGGTGATAACTGCAAGCTTTGTTGTGAGCACTGCTGAGGCTGGCTTTTGAACAATGTCTGGCTTGGAAAATTTCCTGTTTCAACTGATTCAGTTGACAAGCAGCGGAATATGAGTTGCTGTTCCTGCAACCTTCGGGTGGCATCATTGTGTCTCTGCAGGAGGCCCATGATGGACATGTCATCTGTCAACTGGGAGGTGCAGTTGTTTAGTGTGAACCGAGCATAAGTTTTCTGCAAAGCGATCCCCAAGCCTCCGCTTGGATTCCCCAGTGTAGAGGAGGACACAACGGGAACAGCGGATACAGTATATCACATTAGCAGATGTGCAGGTGAACATCTAATTGATGTGGAAAGTCTTCTTGGGGCCTGGAATGGGGGTGAGGGGGGAGGTGTGGGGGCAAGTGTAGCACTTTCTGCGGTTGCAGGGTAAAGTGCTGGGTGGAGGTGAGGCTGGTGGGAGTGTGGAGTGGACAAGGGAGTCATGGAGAGAGTGGTCCCTCCGGAAAGCAGATAAGAGTGGGGTGAGAAAATGTCTTGGGTGGTGGGGTTGGATTGCAGATGGCAGAAGTGTTGGAGGATGATACTATGGATCCGGAGGTTGGTGGGTTGTACGTGAGGACGATGGAGATTCTGTTTTGGTTGTTATTGTGGGGATGGGGTGTGAGGGATGAGTTGCGGGAAATGCAGGAGACACGGTTGAGGGTGTTCTCAACCACTGATGGTGGGTTGTTGTGGTCCTTGAAAGATGAGGACATCTGAGACGTACGGGAGTGAAACGCCTCATCCTGGGAGCAGATGCAGTGGAGGCAAAGGAATTGGGAATAAGGGGTGGAATTTTTACAGGAAGGTGAGTGGGTGGAGGTGAATTCTAGGTAGCTGTGGGAGCCAGTGGGCTTAAAATGGAAATTGGTATCTAGGTGGTTGCGGGAGATGGAGACAGGAGAGGTCCAGGAAGGTGAGAGAAGTGTTTGAGATGGTCCAGGTGAACTTGAGGCTGGGGTGGAAGGTGTTGGTGAAGGGGATGAACTGTTCGAGCTCCTCGTGGGTGCATTTGGCAGCGCTGATACAGTCATCAATGTAATGGAGGAAGAGGTGGGGTTTAGGGCAAGAGTAGGTATAGAAGAAGACTGTTCCACGTAACCTACAAAGAAGCAGGCACAGCTGGGCCCATGCGGGTACCCATGGCCACCGCTTTTTCTGTAGGAAGTAGGAGGAATTGAAAGAGCCTGCAATAACAAACAAAACAGAATCCCCCTCGTCTTCACATGCCACCCCACCAACCTCCGGATCCAACGTAACATCCTCCGACACATTCGCCATCTACAATCCGACCCCACCACCAAAGACATTTTTCAATCCCCACCCTTATCTGCTTTCTGGTAGGACCACTCTCTCCATGACTCCTATGTCCGCTCCACACTCCCCTCCAGCCCCACCACACCTGGCACTTTACCCTGCAACCTCAGCAAGTTCTACACCTGCCCCTTCGCCTCCAATCTCACCGCCATCCCAGGCCCCAAGAAGACTTTCCACATCAATTAGATGTTCACCTGCACATCTGCTAATGTGATATACTGTATCCGCTGTTCCCGTTGTGTCCTCCTCTACACTGGGGAATCCAAGCGGAGGCTTGGGGAGCGCTTTGCAGAAGACCTATGCTTGGTTCACACTAAACAACTGCACCTCCCAGTTCACAGATGACATGTCCATCATGGGCCTCCTGCAGTGCCACAATGATGCCAACTGAAGGGTGCAGGAACAGCAACTCATATTCTGCTTGGGAACCCTGCAACCCAATGGTATTAATGTGGACTTCACAAGCTTCAAAACCCCTCTCCCCCGACCGCATCCCAAAACCAGCCCAGCTGGTCCCTGCCTCCCTAACCTGTCCTTCCTCCCTGGACTGACTTATCGCCTCCCTACCTCCCCACCTACACTCACCTCTGCTGGCTCTATCCCTGCCTCTTTGACCAGCCTGCCTCCTCTCCACATATCTTCTCCTCTATCCATCTGCTATCCGCCTCCTTCTCTCTCCTTATTTATTTAAGATCCCCCTTCCCCTCCCCTACTTCTGAAGAAGGGTCTAGGCCCAAAACATCAGCCTTTCTGCTCCTCAGGTGCTGCTTGGCCTGCTGTGTTCATCCAGCTCTACACCTTGTTATCTGAGAGAATAATCATTGGTTTCCTGGATGGTTACAGGCACATTAATGGTCAAAACATTCAGAGTGGATTCACTCACTGACCCATCCACTGGTCTGAATACTCAGCCCTCTCTACACACTGATTACAGCATATTCAATCTCCAGGATCTAGTCTGGATTCACTCAGATTGGTCCGATACATCTCACTCCTAACACTTTGAAGAAGAAGAGTAGCAAAGTCTGGAATATCATCATCTCCTGCAAAGTTTCATCACACAAGTCACATCTGAGTCACCATTCCCTCATCATGCCTGGGCAGTTCTGAGAAAGAGTCACCAGACCCGAAACGTTAACTCTGTTTTTTCTTCACAGATGCTGCCAGACTTGCTGAGCTGTTCCAGTAACTTTTTGTTTTTGTTCAAAAGAAAGTTGCTTGGAATGGAACATTTCTGTGATGTAGAGAGGCTAGATAAACTCATTGATAATGGGAACTGATAAACTCAGGTTGTTTTCTTCAGAGCAGAGAAGGCTGAGGGGCAATCTGATAGAGGTTGTAAGATTATGAGGGACATGGACAGGATGGATAGAAGGTAGCAGTCCCACTTAGTCAAAGCGTCAATGGAGGGGCACATTTTTAAAGTGAAAGTTAAAGGTATGGAAGTGCTTTGAGGAAATCCATTTTCATCTAGAGGAAATGGGGTGTGGGAAAGCTTACCTTCACGGCCTTGAATGAGCACTTGAAGCGTCAATAACATTCAGAGCTACTGGCCAGGTGCAGGGATGGGTGGCTCTTCTGCATGGCT
The DNA here is from genome assembly GCF_030684315.1 of Stegostoma tigrinum. NCBI lineage: Eukaryota > Metazoa > Chordata > Chondrichthyes > Orectolobiformes > Stegostomatidae > Stegostoma > Stegostoma tigrinum. Next base: position 94,746,777 of record NC_081362.1, read on the forward strand.
TTTAATTGTTGAAGTGGGTTTTAAAGGAAGAGAGGGACATGCAGTGGGATTGAGAATGGAATTCTAGAGAAGCAGACCAACATAACTGAAATACAGTCACCAAGAGGGAGCTGAGGCTACAGAAGGAATGAGCAAAATGAGGTGAGGACATGTAAGAGGATATACAATTCCAGGTCTAGGAATTGATGGCCAGGGAAGATGAAGAAATGAAAGCAAGTTGGAAAGAAAAACTGCCATTGAACATGTTAAAACCTGGCAATAGACTGGGAGCAAATGAATGCCCTCAGAGACAGCAGTGAGAGACATGTGTGACTTGGTGTCAGATAGGACATTTGAAAGGATCTGCAAATCAAAAATAGATTAATTTGATTTTACGCAAATAAAGTCTGTGATCAAACTCAAGATCCAAATTGACTGGTAAAATTATAATCAACTAATGAGTTAACAAAGCATGAAATATTAATAGGCACAAAGCCCAGATGAGATGCAATCAAGAATCCTAAAGATAATACAATAGGCAGGGATCAAAGCTGCCATCAGGGGTTTAAGTTTCAATGTTCCTCACTTCTTATTATAAATGATCAGATTAACTCCCTGGGCTATGATTGAAACCTGGCATGATACAAATACAGTTGTTCAGCTTTTTTGTTGGTATCCTTGATACTGCAACATCGTTGAAGTAGATTTCCAAATGGTGTTATAATGGAAAGTGGAACATTAGTAAATTAGTAGCTCACACCCCACCTCCTGATTAATACGTTGATTGGCACACACGAATTTGACAGTTTCACAGCAATGTTTACTATTACCAGCATGTTACTTCAAATATTTTTGACATTGATTTCAAATTCTTAAACTGCTATTGTGCAATATGAATCATTCATTCGGAATTCTTTTTCCAAAAATATGACCAACATAATCAACATCTGATGAGGGCCAGCAGTTTGTATGTAAGTGAGCATGGTGTGTGAATTATTCAGCAGTCTGCATGTTAATGAGATTGTGTGAGAGTGTTATTGAGCAGTCTGTGTTCATGAGTATGTGTGTTATTCAGCAGTCTGTCTTAGTGAGCAGTGTGTCGGTGTGTTATTTCAGTCTGTTAGAGTACAGTGCATGTGTGTTATTCAGCAGCCTGTGTGTTACTGAGATAGTAGGAACTGCAGACGCTAGAGAATCTGACAAAGCAACGTGTAGAGCTGGATGAACACAGTTGGCCAAGCAGCATCAGAGGAGCAGGAAAGCTGACGTTCCTTCTGAAGGGTCTTCTTCTGTATGTTCCTGAGTAGTGTGTGTGTGCATGTTATTCAGCAATCTGTGTGTTAGTGAATATTGTGTGTGTGTGTGTGTGTGTGTGTGTGTGTTATTCCACAGTCTGTGAGAATATTGTGAGTATGTGTTATCCAGCTATTTCTCTGTTACAGTATTATGCGTTTGTGTTGTTCCGCTGCTTCTGCGGTAGAGTATTGTGTGTGTGTGTGTGTGTTAATCAACTGTTTCTATGTTAGTGAGTACTGTGTGTGTGCGTTACTCAGCAGTCTGTGTTAGTGAGTGATGTGTGTGTGTATTATTCAGCAATCTGTGTCAGTGAGTATTGTGTCTGTGTGTTATTCAGCAGTCTGCATTAGTGAGTATTGTGTCTGTGTGTGTGTGTGTGTGTGTGTGTGTGTGTTATTCAGCAGTCTGTGTTAGTGAGTGTTGTGTGTGTGTATTATTCAGCAGTCTGTGTTAGTGAGTATTGTGTTTGTGTGTTATTCAGCAATCTGTGTCAGTGAGTATTGTGTGTGTGTGCGTTATTCAGCAATCAGTATTAGTGAGTATTGTGTGTGTGTGTTATTCAGCAGTCTGCGTTAGTGAGTATTATGTGTGTGTGTTATTCAGCAGTCTGCGTTAGTGAGTATTGTGTGTGTGTGTTATTGAGCAGTCTGTGTTAGTGAGTATTGTGTGTGTGTCTTATTCAGCAGTCTGCATTAGTGAGCATTGTGTATGTGTGTGTGTGTGTGTGTGTTATTTAGCAGTCTGCATTAGTGAGTATTGTGTGTGTGTGTTATTCAGCAATCTGTGTTAGTGAGTATTGTGTTTGTGTGTTATTCAGCAGTCGGTGTTAGTGAGTATTATGTGTGTGTGTTATTCAGCAGTCTGTGTTAGTGAGTATTATGTGTGTGTTATTCAGCAGTCTGTGTTAGTGAGTATTGTGTGTGTGTGTTATTCAGCAGTCTGCGCTAGTGAGTATTATGTGTGTGTGTTATTCAGCAGTCTGTGTTAGTGAGTATTATGTGTGTGTGTTACTCAGCAGTCTGTGTTAGTGAGTATTGTGTGTGTCTGTTATTCAGCAGTCTGTGTTAGTGAGTATTGTGTGTGTGTGTTATTCAGCAGTCTGCATTAGTGAGCATTGTGTATGTGTGTGTGTGTGTGTGTGTGTGTGTGTTATTATGCAGTCTGCATTAGTGAGTATTGTGTGTGTGTGTTATTCAGCAGTCTGTGTTAGTGAGTATTGTGTATGTGTGTGTGTGTGTGTGTGTTATTTAGCAGTCTGTGTTAGTGAGTATTGTGTGTGTGTGTTATTCAGCAGTCTGCGTTAGTGAGTATTATGTGTGTGTGTTACTCAGCAGTCTGTGTGTTAGTGAGTATTGTGTGTGTGTGTTACTCAGCAGTTTGTGTTAGTGAGTATTGTGTGTGTGTGTTATTCAGCAGTCTGTGTGTTAGTGAGTATTGTGTGTGTGTGTGTGTGTGTGTGTGTGTGTGATTGAGCAGTCTGTGTTAGTGAGTATTGTGTGTGTGTGTGTGTATGTGTGTGTGTTATTCAGCAGTCTGCATTAGTGAGTATTGTATGTGTGTGTTATTCAGCAATCAGTGTTAGTGAGTATTGTGTGTGTGTTATTCAGCAGCCTGCATTAGTGAGTATTCTCTGTGTGTGTGTGCGTGTGTGTGTGTGTGTGTGTGTTTGTGTGTGTATGTTATTCAGCAGTGTGCATTAGTGAGTGTTGTGTATGTGTATTATTCAGCAGTCTATGTTAGTGAGTATTGTGTGTGTGTGTTATTGAGCAGTCTGTGTTAGTGAGTATTGTGTGTGTCTGTTATTTAGCAGTCTGTGTTAGTGAGTATTGTCTGTGTGTGTTACTTAGCAGTCTGTGTTAGTGAGTATTGTGTGTGTGTGTTATTGAGTAGTCTGTGTTACTGAGTATTGTGTGTGTGTGTTATTCAGCAGTCTGTGTTAGTGAGTATTGTGTGTGTGTGTTATTTAGCAGTCTGTGTTAGTGAGTATTGTGTGTGTGTGTTATTGAGTAGTCTGTGTTACTGAGTATTGTGTGTGTGTGTTATTCAGCAGTCTGCATTAGTGATTATTGTGTATGTGTGTGTGTGTGTGTGTGTGTGTGTGTTATTCAGCAGTCAGCATTAGTGAGTATTGTGTGTGTGTTATTGAGCAGTCTGTGTTAGTGAGTATTGTGTGTGTGTTATTGAGCAGTCTGTGTTAGTGAGTATTGTGTGTGTGTGTTATTCAGCAGTCTGCATTAGTGATTATTGTGTATGTGTGTGTGTGTGTGTGTGTGTGTGTGTGTGTTATTCAGCAGTCAGCATTAGTGAGTATTGTGTGTGTGTGCGTTATTCAGCAATCAGTGTTCGTGAGTATTGTGTGTGTGTGTATGTGTCTGTGTGTGTGTGTGTGTGTGTTATTCAGCAGTCTGTGTTAGTGAGTATTGTGTGTGTGTGTTATTGAGCAGTCTGTGTTAGTGAGTATTGTGTGTGTGTGTTATTCAGCAGTCTGTGTTAGTTAGTATTGTGTGTTTGTGTTAGTCAGCAGTCTGCATTAGTGAGTATTGTGTGTGTGTGTTATTCAGCAATCTATGTTAGTGAGTATTGTGTGTGTGTGTTATTCAGCAATCTATGTTAGTGAGTATTTTGTGTGTGTGTGTGTGTGTATGTGTGTGTGTATTATTCAGCAGTCTGCATTAGAGAGTATTGTGTGTGTGCGTTATTCAGCAATCAGTGTTAGTGAGTATTTTGTGTATGTGTTATTGAGCAGTCTATGTTAGTGAGTATTGTGTGTGTGTGTTATTGAGCAGTCTGTGTTAGTGAGTATTGTGTGTGTGTGTTATTTAGCAGTCTGTGTTAGTGAGTATTGTGTGTTTGTGTTATTCAGCAGTCTACATTAGTGAGTATTGTGTGTGTGTGTGTGTGTATGTGTGTGTGTGTGTGTTATTCAGCAGTCTGCATTAGTAAGTATTATGTGTGAGTGTTATTCAGCAGTTGATGTTAGTGAGTATTGTGTGTGTGTGTTATTCAGCAGTCTGCATTAGTGAGTATTGTGTGTGTGTGTGTGTGTGTGTGGGTGTGTGTGTGTGTGTGTGTGTGTGTTATTCAGCAGTCTGCATTAGTGAGTGTTGTGTGTGTGTATTATTCAGCAATCTGTGTTAGTGAGTATTTTGTTTGTGTGTTATTCAGCAGTCTGCGTTAGTGAGTATTGTGTGTGTGCGCGTTATTCAGCAATCAGTGTTAGTGAGTATTGTGTGTGTGTGTGTGTTATTGAGCAGTCTGTGTTAATCAGTATTGTGTGTGTGTGTTATTCAGCAGTCTGTGTTAGTGAGTATTGTGTGTGTGTGTTATTGAGCAGCCTGTGTTAGTGAGTATTGTGTGTGTGTGTTATTCAGCAGTCTGTGTTAGTGAGTATTGTGTGTGTGTGTTATTCAGCAGTCTGTGTTAGTGAGTATTGTGTGTGTGTGTTATTCAGCTGTCTGTGTTAGTGAGTATTGTGTGTTTGTGTTAGTCAGCAGTCTGCATTAGTGAGTATTGTGTGTGTGTGTTATTCCGCAATCTATGTTAGTGAGTATTTTGTGTGTGTGTGTGTGTGTGTGTATTAATCAGCAGTCTGCATTAGAGAGTATTGTGTGTGTGCGTTATTCAGCAATCAGTGTTAGTGAGTATTTTGTGTGTGTGTTATTGAGCAGTCTATGTTAGTGAGTATTGTGTGTGTGTGTTATTGAGCAGTCTGTGTTAGTGAGTATTGTGTGTGTGTGTTATTGAGCAGTCTGTGTTAGTGAGTATTGTGTGTTTGTGTTAGTCAGCTGTCTACATTAGTGAGTATTGTGTGTGTGTGTGTGTGTGTGTGTGTTATTCAGCAGTCTGCATTAGTGAGTGTTGTGTGTGTATTATTCAGCAGTCTGCGTTAGTGAGTATTGTGTGTGTGTTATTGAGCAGTCTGTGTTAGTGAGTATTGTGTGTGTGTGTTATTCAGCAGTCTGCATTAGTGAGTATTGTGTGTGTGTGTGTGTGTGTGTGTGTGTTATTTAGCAGTCTGCATTAGTGATTATTGTGTGTGTGTGTTATTCAGCAATCTGTGTTAGTGAGTATTGTGTGTGTGTGTGTGTGTGTGTGTGTGTGTGTGTTTGTGTGTGTGTGTGTGTGTTATTCAGCGGTCTGCATTAGTGAGATTTGTGTGTATGTGTTATTCAGCAATCTGTGTTAGTGAGTATTGTGTGTGTGTTATTGAGCAGTCTGTGTTAGTGAGTATTGTGTGTGTGTGTTATTCAGCAGTCTGTGTTAGTGAGTATTGTGTGTGTGCGTTATTGAGCAGTCTGTGTTAGTTAATATTGTGTGTGTGTGTTATTTAGCAGTCTGTGTTAGTGAATATTGTGTGTGTCTGTGTGTGTGTGTGTGTGTGTGTGTGTGTGTGTGTGTCTGTGTGTTATTCAGCAGTTGGTGTTAGCGAGTATTGTGTCTGTGTGCTATTGAGCAGTCTGTGTTAGTGAATATTGTCTGTGTGTGTTATTTAGCAGTCTGTGTTAGTGAGTATTGTGTGTGTGTGTTATTGAGCAGTCTGTGTTAGTGAGTATTGTGTGTTTGTATTAGTCAGCAGTCTACATTAGTGAGTATTGTGTGTGTGTGTGTGTGTGTGTGTGTGTGTGTGTGTGTGTGTGTTATTCAGCAGTCTGCATTAGTGAGTGTTGTGTGTGTGTATTATTCAGCAGTCTGCGTTAGTGAGTATTGTGTGTGTGTTGTTGAGCAGTCTGTGTTAGTGAGTATTGTGTTTGTGTGTTATTCAGCAGTCTGCATTAGTGAGTATTGTGTATGTGTGTGTGTGTTATTTAGCAGTCTGCATTAGTGATTATTGTGTGTGTGTGTGTGTGTGTGTGTGTTATTCAGCAATCTGTGTTAGTGAGTATTGTGTGTGTGTGTGTGTGTGTGTGTGTGTGTGTGTTTGTGTGTGTGTGTGTGTGTGTTATTCAGCGGTCTGCATTAGTGAGATTTGTGTGTGTGTGTTATTCAGCAATCTGTGTTAGTGAGTATTGTGTGTGTGTGTTATTCAGCAGTCTGTGTTAGTGAGGATTGTTTGTATGTGTGTTATTGAGCATTCGGTGTTTGTGGGTATTGTGTGTGTGTGTGTTATTCAGCATTCTGTGTTAGTGAGTATTGTGTGTGTGTTATTGAGCAGTCTGTGTTAGTTAATATTGTGTGTGTGTTATTTAGCAGTCTGTGTTAGTGAATATTGTGTGTGTGTGTGTGTGTGTGTGTGTGTGTGTGTGTGTGTGTGTGTGTGTGTGTCTGTGTGTTATTCAGCAGTTGGTGTTAGCGAGTATTGTGTCTGTGTGTTATTGAGCAGTCTGTGTTAGTGAATATTGTCTGTGTGTGTTATTTAGCAGTCTGTGTTAGTGAGTATTGTATGTTTGTGTTATTGAGCAGTCTGTGTTAGTGAGTATTGTCTGTGTGTGTTACTTAGCAGTCTGTGTTAGTGAGTATTGTGTGTTTGTGTTATTGAGTAGTCTGCGTTAATGAGTATTGTGTGTGTGTGTTATTGAGCAGTCTGTGTTAGTGAGTATTGTGTGTGTGTGTTATTCAGCAGTCTGCGTTAGTGAGCATTGTGTGTTTGTGTTATTGAGCAGTCTGTGTTAGTGAGTATTGTGTGTTTGTGTTATTGAGCAGTCTGTGTTAGTGAGTATTGTGTGTGTGTGTTAATGAGCAGTCTGTGTTAGTGAGTATTGTGTGTGTCTGTTATTCAGCAGTCTGCATTAGTGACTATTGTGTGTGTGTGTGTGTGTGTGTCTGTGTGTGTGTGTGTGTTACTCAGCAGTCTGTGTTAGTGAGTATTGTGTGTGTGTTATTGAGCAGTCTGTGTTAGTGAGTATTGTGTGTGTGTGTTACTCAGCAGTCTGTGTTAGTGAGTATTGTGTATGTGTTATTCAGCAGTCTGTGTGTTAGTGAGTAGTGCATGTGTGTGTTATTGAGCAGTTTGTGTTAGTGAGTATTGTGTGCGTGTGTGTATTGAGCAGTCTGTGTTAGTGAGTATTGCATGTGTGTGTTACTCAGCAGTCTGTGTTAGTGAGTATTGTGTGTGTGTGTGTTGTTCAGCAGTCTGTGTTAGTGAGTATTGTGTATGTGTTACTCAGCAGTTTGTGTTAGTGAGTATTGTGTGTGTGTGTGTTACTCAGCAGTTTGTGTTAGTGAGTATTGTGTGTGTGTGTTATTCAGCAGTCTGTGTGTTAGTGAGTATTGTGTGTGTGTGTGTGTGTGTGTGTGTGATTGAGCAGTCTGTGTTCGTGAATATTGTGTGTGTATTATTCAGCAGTCTTTTTTAGTGAGTATTGTGTGTGTGTGTGTGTGTGTGTGTGTGTTATTCAGCAGTCTGCATTAGTGAGTATTGTATGTGTGTGTTATTCAGCAATCAGTGTTTGTGAGTATTGTGTGTGTGTGTTATTCAGCAGTCTGCATTAGTGAGTATTGTGTGTGTATTATTCAGCAATCTGTGTTAGTGAGTATTGTGTTTGTGTGTTATTCAGCAGTCTGCATTGGTGAGCATTGTGTGTGTGCGTTATTCAGCAAGCAGTGTTAGTGAGTATTGTGTGTGTGTGTGTGTGTGTTATTGAGCAGTCTGTGTTAGTGGGTATTGTGTGTGTGTGTTATTCAGCAGTCTGCATTGGTGAGCATTGTGTGTGTGCGTTATTCAGCAAGCAGTGTTAGTGAGTATTGTGTGTGTGTGTGTGTGTGTTATTGAGCAGTCTGTGTTAGTGGGTATTTTGTGTGTGTGTTATTCAGCAGTCTGTGTTAGTGAGTATTGTGTGTGTGTGTTATTCAGCAGTCTGTGTTAGTGAGTATTGTGTGTTTGTGTTATTCAGCAGTCTGTGTTAGTGAGTATTGTGTGTTTGTGTTAGTCAGCAGTCTGCATTAGTAAGTATTATGTGTGAGTGTTATTCAGCAGTTGATGTTAGTGAGTATTGTGTGTGTGTGTTATTCAGCAGTCTGCATTAGTGAGTATTGTGTGTGTGTGTTATTCAGCAATCTGTGTTAGTGAGTATTTTGTGTGTGTGTTATTGAGCAGTCTGTGTTCGTGAGTATTGTGTGTGTGTGTATGTGTGTGTGTGTGTGTGTATTATTCAGCAGTCTGCATTAGAGAGTATTGTGTGTGTGCGTTATTCAGCAATCAGTGTTAGTGAGTATTTTGTGTATGTGTTATTCAGCAGTCTATGTTAGTGAGTATTGTGTGTGTGTGTTATTGAGCAGTCTGTGTTAGTGAGTATTGTTTTTGTGTATTATTTAGCAGTCTGTGTTAGTGAGTATTGTGTGTTTGTGTTAGTCAGCAGTCTGCATTAGTAAGTAATATGTGTGTGTGTTCTTCAGCAGTCTGTGTTAGTGAGTATTGTGTGTGTGTGTTATTCAGCAGTCTGCATTATTGAGTATTGTGTATGTGTGTGTGTTATTTAGCAGTCTGCATTAGTGAGTATTGTGTGTGTGTGTGTGTTATTCAGCAATCTGTGTTAGTGAGTATTGTGTGTGTGTGTTATTCAGCAGTCTGCATTAGTGAGTATTGTGTGTGTGTGTGTGTGTGTGTGTGTGTGTGTGTTTGTGTGTGTGTGTTATTCAGCAGTGTGCATTAGTGAGATTTGTGTGTGTGTGTTATTCAGCAATCTGTGTTAGTGAGTATTGTGTGTGTGTGTTATTCAGCAGTCGGTGTTAGTGAGTATTGTTTGTATGTATGTTATTGAGCATTCGGTGTTAGTGGGTATTGTGTGTGTGTGTGTTATTCAGCATTCTGTGTTAATGAGTATTGTGTGTGTGTTATTGAGCAGTCAGTGTTAGTGAGTATTGTGTGTGTGTGTTATTCAGCAGTCTGTGTTAGTGAGCATTGTGTGTTTGTGTTATTGAGCAATCTGTGTTAGTGAGTATTGTGTGTGTGTTACTTAGTAGTCTGTGTTACTGAGTATTGTGTGTGTGTTATTCAGCAGTCTGTGTTAGTGAGTATTGTGTGTGTGTGTTATTGAGCAGTCTGTGTTCGTGAGTATTGTGTGTTTGTGTTATTGAGCAGTCTGTATTAGTGAGTATTCTGTGTGTGTGTGTTATTGAGCAGTCTGTGTTGGTGAGTATAGTGTGTTTGAGTTACAATTGTAGTGTTGCCCCTCCTCTTCTCCCTCCCCCTCCCCAGCAGCTTGTGGATCTCAATGACTGGTATGTTCAATTTGAGGAGAGCTGGAACTTCCTTTGTGAAACCCACCCCTAGGATCTTGTCGAGTTTTTCAGCCTGTTGGACAGGAAGGGACGGAGGGACCCTCGGGGAGCAGTGAGGACCAGCGAGAGGCCTCTCGGAGGAGGTGTGAATGAGGGGCGGGGAGGGGGGCCGATGCTGGTGAGTTCCCCTTTCAGAAGCATATTCTTTGACAATGCAAACCTGAAACTTCTGACCCGGGGTCTCTCTTTGCGCAGTCTTCCTTCTGTATCCTCTTCTCGCCTGAATGCCAAGGCAAAATGACTGATTAAATTTACAGTTGCACCATTTGGGGAGGCAGGGGAGAATATATTGGTTTTGATTACAGGTTTCATTTGCATCTGAAGTGAGTTTGTACTGTTTATGAAGAATGAGCTGCTATAATTACTCTGTCCCTGATTTGCTGATTTCTTTGTACTACCAACTGCAGCAACATCACATTTTGGTGAAATTCTTCAACTTCCTCATGTGTGTGGGTTATACTTTCGGACTGAGAGACCCTGTGCTTGTCCTTCGGGGGAGGGGTGCAGTCCTGGAGTCTGTTTGTTTTGCAAAGTAATCTACAATTAACAGACTTTACTCTCTCTCTTTCTCTCTGGCCAATGTTTTTTTGTTCAAATACAATTACCACTCTAGGTCTGACCTCTTGTATTCATCGGAATTTTATGAATGACCATGAAGGAATGGGGGCGGGGCTCAGATCGGGGCTTGTTATAGAGTTACACAGCATGGAGACAGACCCTAGACTCCAACTCGTCCAAGCTGAGCAAATATTGCAAGCTGAACTAGTCCTATTTGTCAGCATTTGGCACATATCCCTCTGAATCCTTCCTTGTCACATACCCAGACAGTTGCCTTGTAAAATGTAATGTAGCCAACATTTAGAGCTGACAGATAGTGTACTGTTACTTTCATACATAACCTCAACTTCATTCAGCAAGATGTTCAGACACATTCCCAAAACAACTCCACGGAGGCTAGTATCCCATCACCAAGTCAGCCTTGTTTCCTGGTGGAGAGTCCTGATTCAGCACTTCTGCCTGCTGCGGTTTGGCTTTTTCACAATGTTATAACTTCCTCATCCCTAACTCATTCACTGACACTGCAAATGATGCTTCTGCCTTCCTTTTAATCTTTTGTTTCACAGCATTTTTTTGTTAATCTGTAAGATTTGTACCTAGGTACTTGTAGCTAAGATGGTACTGTTAGAAGGCAGCCATTATAAAAACTTTTCACTGTACTGGAGTACAAGTCATGAGAAAGGATATGATATATTCTATATTCCTTCAGGTCCAGCTCCCAGAGCTTCAGAGCATCTGACATTCCTGTTTATATCCATCAGCCAGGGCTCCCTGATTGGGCCAGATTAACAGCTCCAATCAGGGAAGTGACATTCAATGACCTTGTTACAATCACTGCATCTCATCTCCTCCGAGCCTTTCAGCATCTCATTAAGGATTAAACCATAGTCACATGCCTCTGCCAGTCATCTTAACCTGATCAGAAATCCTGATATAGATTCCCCTGGTTCTCAAATTGCCGAGTAAAACTGATAGTGTCTCAGAATTAGAGAAGACTTGGGATCATAATATTCCTTATCTAAGTCTGCCAACTCTTGAAAGATGTTACATCAGGAGCCCCAGGGAAAGTTAGGCTCCTAATAACCATAAAAAGCTGCGGTCCACAAGCTGTCAGGAGATTTTCTTAGACATAGTAAGAACTGCAGATTCTGGAGTCAGAGACAACACTGTGTGGAGCTGGAGGAACGCAGCTGGCCAGGCAGCATCAGAGGAGCAGGAAAGCTGATGTTTTGGGCCAGGCCCCTTCCGAGGAGGAGGCCCAGGATGGATATGTCAGGCAGGGAGTGGGAGGGGAAATTAAAATAGTTCATGACCAGAAGGTGTTGTCATTTTTTGTGTACAGAGCACAGATGCTCTACGAGTCTATGTTTCGTCTCACCAATGTAGAGGAAACCACGTGGGGAGTAGCGGATAGAGTAGACTAAGTTGGCGGATGTGCAGATGAACCTCTGTTTGATACGGAAGGTTTGTTTTGTGCCTCGAATGAAGGTGAAGTGGGGGGGTGTAAGGGCAGGTGTAGCACCTCCTATGGTTGCAGAGAAAGGTGCCAAGGATGGTGGGGATTTCCTTCCTGCCTTTCATCTTCCCCAATGTCATTTACCTGGAAAAAATAGCGCATTCTTTCCACATACTGGGCCCAGTCTTTGACAGCAGGATAGAATGGATCAAGCTTCCCAAATAGCGGCATGATGCCAGAAACACTTCCCCCAACTCAAAGATGACAGTTGCAAGTGAATTTCTTCAGGAGTGCACTTTTCTCTCATTGCAACTGAAATAACTCGCACACAGGCCAGGAGACCATCACCGCATCAGCCTTTATTTACACATTGAGAGTCCTTGACAATTCTAATGTTTTTTTTAATTGCCGCCTCTGCTTTCTGGGCGCACACCCCCTTGCTCTGTAATTAGCATTGCAACATCCAACATACTGGAGGGTGAAGACAGCACATGTCCTTATTTCCCTCTCTCTTGCTGTTTCCTATGGTTCCCACATGTCTATGGTGTCTCCTCCTCAGTCACACAAACTCACAAATCCTGGAAAGAAAGATCTCCTGATGCCTAAGTTTATTTGGGTCTTGTTATACATTGAAACTCAATTGTTTTAAGCCCATTAATGGGGGTTTCTGATCACTTTGAACTAATGCTTATGTCAGAAAAACATTATTTTGAATCCGACTGTTCAAATGTGTTTTGACACACCTCCAGAGCAGCTGGGATTTGAACCTTCAGCCCAGAGGGAGGGTTATGACCACTGCTCCACAAAAGCCCCCTTAAGGCAATGAAATGGTTGCAATTCCCAGATGCACAGACTCTCAGAAGCTGGTGTTGGTTTTATGAAATCCTTGCCATTTGGGTGAAACTTTCCTGTTGGCTGCTTTGACACATCTGTTTAAAATGAATGAATGATTGCATTAAATTTACTGTGGAGAGGAGACTTGAGGATTAAGTTTTGAGTTTGTAAAACAAGTTGAAGACCAAAGTTGATCACCAAGATGTAAGGTGGGCCAGAACGACTGAGGAGACAATGACTGATGAATCAGTGGTCAATGAGAAGCATCCTCATGAGTACATCCTACTTGTCTTGAACTTAATTTCCATTAACACTTAATTTCCATTGTTTGGCTCCCGCTTCTCTTCCAACTTTCCCTGTTGCTAATCGAGATTTACCCCAATTGCTTTTTTTCTGTCAACCATCACAATGTAGTCACAAGCTCTGACTGACTGTCTGTGTGGAGTTTGCACATTCTCCATTGTCTGCATGGTTTCCTTCGGGTGCTCTGGTTTCCTTCCACAGTCCAAATATGTGCAGGTTAGGTGGATTGGCCATGCTAAATTGCCCGTAGTGTCTGGTTATGTGCAGGCTAGGTGGATTAGTCATGGAAAATGTAGGGTTACACGGATAGGGTAGAGGGATTGATGTGGGTAGGATGCATTACAGAGGGTCGGTGTGGGCTTGATGGGCTGAATGGCCTGCTTCCACTCTCTAGGGATTCCATAATTCTGTGATTCTATATATTAGATAACTGTCTGGGATTCAGTTTCTGAAACCTCAATTTTATGGTCGATTTTCTTACAACAAAGAAAACTCCTACAAGCAAACTAACCACAAGCACTATGTGAGCTCTGAAAATCAGATCAATATTGTCAAGGCTTTTTCAGTTACATTCATCAGCACAGCTGCAAAAATACCAAACTTCAATAGTAATAACAATTTATACTGTAACTCGTCATTGTCTACAGGAATGGTGCCAGATGATTGGAGGATAGCAAATGTGGTTCCCCTGTTCAAGAAGGGGAGTAGAGACAACCCTGGTAATTATAGACCAGTGAGCCTTACCTCAGTTGTTGGTAAAGTGTTGGAAAAGGTTATAAGGGATAGGATTTATAATCATCTAGAAAAGAATAAATTGATTAGGGATAGTCAGCATGGTTTTGTGAAGGGAAGGTCGTGCCTCACAAACCTTATTGAGTTCTTTGAGAAGGTGACCGCACAGGTAGATGAGAGTAAACCGGTTGATGTGGTGTATATGGATTTCAGCAAGGCGTTCGATAAGGTTCCCCACGATAGGCTATTGTATAAAATGCAGAGGAATGGAATTGTGGGAGATATAGCAGTTTGGATTGGAAATTGGCTTGCTGTAAGAAGACAGAGGGTGGTAGTTGATGGGAAATGTTCATCCTGGAGAGCAGTTACTAGTGGTGTACCGCAAGGGTCGGTGTTGGGTCCACTGCTGTTTGTCATTTTTATAAATGACCTGGATGAGGGCGTAGAAGGATGGGTTAGTAAATTTGCAGACAACACTAAGGTCGGTGGAGTTGTGGATAGTGATGAAGGATGCTGTAGGTTGCAGAGAGACATAGATAAGCTGCAGAGCTGGGCTGAGAGGTGGCAAATGTAGTTTAATGCAGACAAGTGTGAGGTGATGCACTTTGGTAGGAGTAACCGGAATGCAAAGTACAGGGCAAATGGTAAGATTCTTAGCAGTGTAGATGAGCAGAGAGATCTCGGTGTCCATGTACACAGATCCTTGAAAGCTGCCACCCAGGTTGACAGGGCCGTTAAGAAGGCATACAGTGTTTTAGCTTTTATTAATAGAGGGATCGAGTTCCGGAACCAAGAGGTTATGGTGAAGCTGTACAAAACTCTGGTGTGGCCGCCCTTGGAGTATTGTGTACAGTTCTGGTCACCGCATGAGAAGAAAGATGTGGAAGCTTTGGAAAGGGTACAGAGGAGATTTACTAGGATGTTGCCTGGTATGGAAGGAAGGTCTTACGAGGAAAGGCTGAGGGACTTGAGGCTGTTTTCATTAGAGAGAAGAACGTTCAGAGGTGACTTAATTGAAACATATAAAATAATCAGAGGGTTAGATAGGGTGGATAGGGAGAGCCTTATTCCTAGGATGGTGACAGTGAGCACAAGGGGGCACAGCTTTAAATTGAGGGGTGAAAGATATAGGACAGATGTCAGAGGTAGTTTCTTTACTCAGAGAGTAGGAAGGGAATGGAATGCTTTGCCTGCAATGGTAGTAGATTTGCCAACTTTAGGTACATTTAAGTCGTCATTGGATAAGCATATGGACGTACATGGAATAGTGTAGGTTAGATGGGCTTCATATCGGTATGACAGGTCGGCACAACATCGAGGGCCGAAGGGTTTGTACTGTGCTGTAATGTTCTATGTTCTATGCATAAGAAAAGGGTTCTTTGAAATAGTTGAACAGCCATTAGGCACTGGCAATACAAATGGTTTTCTCCTCTGACAAGAAATTGCAGGCAAGGCAAAGCAATGTTATTCCCACCTTAGAGATGATAAGGTGAGAGATAAATTTTAGTGCTGGTGCAATGCTAGATGCATAGGTCTTGTGATTTAATAATTCCTGGTGGATTGTATTAATCCCCACTTTCTGCCTATTTGCAGCAAGCAGCATAATGACCATGTTCAATCAGGCTGCTCTTACAAAATTCAGAGCATACTGTGCATCCTTAAATGTGACTCCACAGTTGGACAGCATTTGCCAAACAATCCCAAATGTACTAAGAATTGCACTAACAATGGATTTAAGATTTTTAATCATTGTAACTCACAGACACTTGTTACACATATACAGAGATAGGACCCTGTCCTCAAAAGCACACAGGCAGCAATTCACTGGTGCATTCTCGATAGGAATATCTCAGCTTGTCTACCAATCAACACACTTTTCTCATAGAGCATAAATTGTTGCTCAGCTTGAAATTTGATATTCTTGATAAAAACTGAAAGAACTGTGGACGCTGTAAATCAGGGATAAAAACAAAGTTGCTGGAAAAGCTCAGCAGGTCTGGCAGCATCTGTGAAGGAAAAGACAGAGTTAACATTTTGGGTCCGTGATCCTTCTTGTATTCTTGTGTCTGTCCTTAGGTAGAAAGTTTTAATAGAATTTCTCTTTTCACAGCAATATATCACATTGTTTCAGTGGAGAATACTTTCATCTCAGACCCCGGATTGTGGGTCATCACACAAACTCATGATCATACCAGTGAGCTGCTCTGGTCAGAGATACTGTTTAACACAAGATGAAATATTAAACAAATGCATGCCCACAGTCTAGGATGAACATTAAAGATCCTAAGGTCTCAAAAAGGAGTCATATAGATTTTTTCCAATGTCAATAGTTATCCTTCATCCAGTACTGGGCATCCATCTCATTGCTAGTGGAAAATTGTGAGCATATTGTCAGCAACAGTTCCTGGAAAGGATGAGATTTTTGGATATTTGGAAGAATGGTAAAATAGGGCAAAGTCAGCATGATTTCATCAAGGGGAGGTCATGCCAGAATTCTTTGAGCAAGTAACAAGCAGGGTAGACCAAGGAGAGCCAATGGATATTTTCAGCCTGAACTTCAAGAAGGCCTTTGTCAAGATGGTGTAGAGGTGGCTGCTGAGTAAGATAAGGGCCCATGGTGTTTGAGGCAAGGTGCTAGCATAGATAGAAGATTGACTGACTGGTAGAAAGCAGAGTGTCGGGATAAAGGGACGTTTCTCAGGATGGCAGCGAGTGACCATTGGTGTTCCACAAGGGTCAGTTTTGGGACCACAACTTTTCACTTTCTACATTAATGATCTAGATGAAGGAACTGTGGGCATTCTGGCTAAGTTTGCAGGCGATACAAAGATAGATGGAGAGACAGGTAGTATTGAGGAGGTGGGGAGGCTGCAGAAGGATTTGGTAAGGTTAGGACAGTCGGCAAAGAAGTGGCAGATGGAGTACAACGTGAGAAAGTGTGAGGTCATGCATTTGATAAGAAAAATAAAAGCATGGGCTATTTTCTAAATGAGTAAAAAATTCAGAAGTCTGAAGTGCAAACAGACTTAGGAGTTCTAGTCCAGGATTCTCTCAAAATAAACTTGCAGGTTGAGTCAGTGGTCAGGAAGTTAAGTGCAAAGTTGGCACTTATTTTGAGAGGATTTGAATATAAAAGCAGGAATGTACTACTGGGGCTTTACAAGGGTCTGGTCAGACCACACTTGGAGTATTGTCTGCAGTTTTGGGCCCCACATCTCAGGAAGGATGTACTGGCCCTGGAGCGGGTTCAGAGAATGTTCATGAGAATGGTCTCAAGAATGTAAAACTTAACATATGAGGAATGTTTGAGGACCCTGGGACTATACTCATTGGAGTTTAGAAGGATGAAGGGGGATCTAATTGAAACCTCCAGACTACTGAATGGGCTGGACAAAGTGGATGTTGGGAAGATGCTTCCATTGGTAGGAGAGAGTAGGACCCGAGGGCACAGCCTTAGAGTAAAGAGGAGACCTTTTAGAACAGAGATAAGGTGAAACTTCTTCAGCCAGAGAGTGGAGAATCTATGGAATTCACTGCCAAAGAAGGCTGTGGAGGTGAGGTCACTGAATACATTTAAGGCTGAGATAGATATGTTCTTAATTATCAAGGGGATCAAGATATATGGGAAGAAAGTAGGACAGTGAGGTTGAGGAACTTAGCAGCCATGATTGAATGGCAAAACAGACTCGATGGGCCAAATGGCCTACTTTCTACTCCTATGTCTTATGTTCTTATGGTCTATTTTACAGCATTGGCTGAACTTCCTGAGATGTTACAATGTCCTGACGCTGTGTAAGATACTACAGAAATGAAGGGTTTTCTTAAAATAAATATATTTTATTGTACAGATTCAGAATCTCCCAGTCTGTTATTGACTGAACGGTGCTGTCAAAAGTATCCCCCAATCAATGCTTCAGTTTCGGACACTGTCAGCACATTACAACAACTTGCATTTATGTAGCAGATTTGATGAAGTAAATCACATCAAGAAACAAGGTGTATTTGGCACAAATCGAAGCTGTGCAAAAGCTGTGGATGATGGAATAGATGGAAGGAGGTTCTAAAGAGCATAATAAAGAAAGTGAAGAGGTTTAGTGAGGGAATTCCAGAGTTTGGGATCTAGGCATTTGAAGGCGCAGCCATGAATGGTGGGGATGTGCAACAGGCCAGAATTGGAAGAATGCAAAGACTTTGGAGAGATGCGGGACTTGAGACGTTCATAGAGAGTTCAATGAAACCATGGAGGGATTTGGATACAAGATGAGAATTTTAAAATTAAGACCTGAAACAAAAACAGTGAATGAGAAGGATGATGATTCAATGTTGAATGGAACATCACTGACTTTTTCTTACAATAGCAAGCCACTGTTTTTGTACCAACATGCACTTTTTTCTTTTTATCATTCACAGGATGAGGGCATCACTGGCTGGGTGAGGATTTATTACCCATCCCTAATTGCCCAAAGGGCAATTAAGAGTCAGCTACATTGCTGTGGGCCTGGAGTCATAGGTAGGCCAGGCCAGGGAAGGATGGCAGTTCTTTTACCTAAATTGAACCAGATGGGATTATTCCAATAATTGACAATGGATTTATGGAAATCAGATTCTAGACTTTTAAAAAAAAAATTCAAATTCCACTATCTGCTGCGGCAGGATTTGAACCGTGGTCCCCAAAACATGAACTGGATAATGCCACTGGGTCATCACCTCTGCTGTAGCTCAGCTACGTTGGTTGCCTTTGAACCTAAGCCCCCAGAAAAGCTATCTGAATGCTAGATTAGTACCATTACCATTGTGACACTAACTTTCCCATTGAAGGGCTCATGTTGCAGGAGTATATTGTACCTTAGACTGTTTTAACACGTATTGTTCACTTAATGTGAGGAAGAAAGTTCAATTATCTCCATTCATTGAGTGCATTATCTGATACTCATTGCCAAACAAATTTTATCATGAAATTGGACAGGAAGTTGAGATCCAGGGGAACTTATCGCAATGGATTGAAAAGTGGCTTTGTGGCAGGAGAAGGAGAGTGATGGTAGAAAGCTGTACATATTACTGGATGACAAACAGGAGGCTGGAAGTACACAGAATCCAGGCAGCATCTGGAGCAAAGGAGCAGTCAGTGTTTCGGGTATTACCCTTCTTGAAGACGGGATGTGAGGGTCAGGGGAGCTGCAGATAAAGAGGAGGGGCGAGGGTTGGAGGCGGGATGGTGGTGATAGGTGGACACTGGTGGTAGGTATGACCTGGTTGGTCGATGGGAGAGGTGAATCCAGTTGATGGCTGGAAGGGAGAGTCAGTCGGCAGAATGGAAGGCAGAAGGTGGGGCTGGAAAAGGAGCTGGGGATGGATGGGAAGGTTATTTAAAATTGGAGAACTCACTTTTGAGCCCTCCAGGCTGTAGGGTGCCCAAACAGAAGGTCAGGTGTTGTTCTTCAAATTTACGTTCCGAGTCACTGTGACACTGGAGGACACCTAGGATGGGAACATGTCAGATTTGAAATGGGCGATGACTGAGAGGTTAGGTTGGCTGTTATGGGCCAGGCAGAAATGCTGAGCAAAACTATCACTTTGTCCATATTTGATCTCATCGATGTGGAGGAAGTCCACAACCAGAGCAGCAAATGCAATGGACTGGGTTGGAAGAGATGCAGGTGAAGCTATGTCTCACTTGGAAGGGCTGTTTGGAGCCTGGGATAGAAGTGAGGGAGGTGGTGTGAGGGCAGGTATTGCACTATTTACGGTTACAGGGGAAGGTACCGAGGGGGTTGGAGTGGTTGGTGGGGAGTGTGGTGCGAACTAAGGAGTAGTGAAAGGTTCTTGCGGCAGGCAGAGAGGAGTGGGAAGTGGAAGATAGTCTGGGTGGTGGGGTCTAACTGGAGTTGGCGGAAGTGTTTAAGGATGGTACGTTGGATGCAGAGGCTGGTGGGGTGTAAAGTGAGGTCAAGGGGGATGTTATTTTTATTATGTTTGGAGGGAGATGGTGGTTAAGAGCTGTGGGCAGGGTCTGGAGGAGCTGCAGGGGAGACCTGGCTGGATGGTAGAGTGGGGAAAGAGCATTGTTTGAAAAAGACGGACATCTGGGATGCTTGGGAGTGGAATGTCTCCTCATCAGAGCAGGGCAGATGTTACTGCAGCCTAGTATTCAGTAGTGCACCAGAAGGATCAGTGCTAAGCCCCTTAATCTTTGTGACAGACAATGTCAGTAAGAATGTGGAGAGGAGGGTTGAAAAGTAAGCTTGCAGTTGACAACCCCACCACGCCCGGCACTTTCCCCTGCAACCGCAGGAAGTGCTACACTTGCCCCCACACCTCCTCCCTCACCCCTATCACAGGCCCCAAGATGACTTTCCACATCAACCAGATGTTCACCTGCACATCTGCCAATGTGGTATACTGCATCCGCTGTACCAGTTGTGGCCTCCTCTACTTTGGGGAAATCAAGCGGAGGCTTGGGGACCGCTTTGCAGAACACCTCTGCTCAGTTCGCAATAAACAACTGCAGCTCCCAGTTTCAAGCCATTTCAATTCCCCCTCCCATTCCGCAGATGACATGTTCATCCTGGGTCCCCTGCAGTGCCACAATGATGCCACCCGAAGGTTGCAGGAACAGCAACTCATATTCCGCTTGGGAACCCTGCAGCCCAATGGTATCAATGTGGATTTCACAGGCTTCAAAATCTCCCCTTACCCCACTGCACCCCAAAACCAGCCCAGCTCGTCCCCGCCTCCCTAACCTGTTCTTCTTCTCACCTACCCCGCCTCCCACCTCAAGCCCCACCCCCATTTCCTACCTACTAATCTCATCCCTCCCCCTTGACCTGTCCGTCCTCCCCGACTGACCTATCCCCTCCCTATCTCCCCACCTACACTCACCGTTACTGGCTCCATCTCCACCCCTTTAACTTGTCTGTCTCCTCTCCACCTATCTTCTCCTCTATCCATCTTCGACCCGCCTCCCCTCTCTCTCTATTTATTTCAGAACCCTCTCCTCCTTCCCCCTTTTCTGATGAAGGGTCTAGGCCTGAAACGTCAGCTTTTGTGCTCCTAAGATGCTGCTTGGCCTGCTGTGTTCATAGAGTTCCACACTTTGTTGTCTCAGATTCTTCAGCATCTCCGGTTCCCATTATCTCTGATACTAATTAGCTGGATGGTTAATAGTATGGGAGAAGGATTTAGGTCACTGGAAGATACAAGTGGATTGGGTGGGTGAGAGATCAGTAACAGATGGAATTTAACCCTGAAAAGTATGAGGTGATACATTTGGCAGAAGTAACAAGACAAGGGAGTATGTAATGAATGGCAGGACACTAGGAAGCTCAGAGAGGAATGGAGGGATCATGGGCTGATTGTCTTCAGGTTCCACAAGATGGCAGGATGGGTTATGAATACTTAAAATGTCATAACATTCAAGGCTTTGGGTTAAGTGCTGGAAAGTGGGATTGGAATAGATAGGCTGTCATAGATCGATGGGCCAAAGGGCCTTTCCTGTCCTGTATGATTCTGAGAGAAAGTAAAATCTACTGAGCATGTGAGCTGCGTAGGCCCGTTCAAACAATGCACTCTACACAAAGAATATATCTGGGTTTACATGTATGTGCACACACAGATAAATGCACCCACGCTCAAAAGCAGACACGCAGAAATTTACGTACACAGACAGATTCGGGTAGACACAGATTTGCAAACACATGGACATATATACACAAACACAGACTTCCATGCATATAGACACACATACACAAGCACAGACTTGCATACACATAAACAAACACAGACTTACACACTCACAAATGCACCCACTTGCAAACCAGAATGTTACGGATGGTAGATCTTCACCAGCCCCAGGCCAGTGCACTGGGACTTTGAGTTCAAACCCCATCATGGCAGATGTTGAAATTTGGATTCTTGAAAGTCTGGAATTTAATGGTGACCCTGTAAACATTGTCAAATATCATAAAAGTCACATTTGGAGACTAATGTTCTTTTAGGAAAGAAATGCGCCATCATTTTACTTGTTCTGACCTACATGTGACTCTGGACTGACAGCAATAACTCTGGACTGCCCTCTAGATGTTTCATGATGGGCAACAAACGCTGTCCTGACCAATGATGCCCACATCCATAAAACCAATTTTTAAAAATGCCCATTCAAGGGGGCAGTGCACGTACAATGAGCCAAGTAACCTTCATCTATATTTGGGCAGCACGGGGGCTCAGTGGTTAGCACTGCAGCCTCACAGCACCAGGGACCCGGGTTCGATTCCAGCCTCAGGTAACTGTCTGTGTGGAGTTTGCACATTCTCCCTGTGTCTGTGTGGGTTTTCTCCGGATGCTCCGGTTTCCTCCCACAGTCCAAAGATGTGCAGGCTAGGTGCATTGGCCATGCTAAATTGCCTGTAGTGTTCAGGGGTGTGTGGGTTATAGGGGGATGGGTCTGGGTGGGATGCTTCAAGGGGTGGTGTGGACTTGTTGGGCTGAAGGTCCTGTTTCCACACTGTAGGGAATCTCATCTATATTGGAACAATTCTGTGAATCTGCAATGTGTATTTCCTATTGAATCAACACCTACAGCTGCTCAGTAACCAGAGATATAAGCAGTCACATTGATCAAAACAAAAATTGCATTCTCTGCCTTCATATGTTACCAAACAAACATCTGACAAAGATTAAAATTCACAAACACACATCTTGGCAACATGACTATTGTGATCAGGTGATCAATGAAAGAGTTTTTCAAAAAGCATACAAATCAAGAATGTAATAATCTCACATCTGGATTCCCAATTTACCACATGTGGCTAACATCTTGGACACTGCTGGTTTAAAAGGCTCTGTTCATTGTGTTTACACATCAATCAGTGTGGCAATGCTGTTAGGTGGTTAAAGCAGAAACAGTGCATGGCCTTGGAGTCACAGCAGCTGGTTTGATAATTAAGAGTGTGTTTATTGACAAAAGATTTGTTCCGTATTTTTTTACAGACTGATTTCTTTTGATCTGTGGAAGGAGGTGTATTGCCCTGCATGTTAAAGAGTTGAGATACTGGTCGTAGAAAAATTGAGATTGAGTCACATGAACTATGCACATGAAACTAATAAGATTGAAAGTAGTAACACGTTAGTCACTGGGATCCGATACTGGAGTCTATATGATTTATACATAAAGCAATAACGAGAGGACACTCAAACATTACACAGCACATTATCTGTTTCACTAAAAATGGGACGGAAGGGGTTAAATTCACACACCGTACCAATATGAGTATTCAGATCACATAATCAAATTGCAGGAATATACCTCTGTATTCTGAAAGACATATGGCTGATGTATTGAACAAGGCTAGTCCATTCATAGAAGCAGCAGTGGGCCATTCAGCCCATCGAGCATGTTCTACCATTCAGAGAGATCATGGTTGATCTGTGGCCTAGTTTGACATATCTGCCTTTGGCCCATATTCCCTTCATACCTTTGTTTTAATGAAAATGTTACATGATGTTGGAGCCTCTGAATTAGCAACACTGTGGAGAAATTCTTTGTTCATGCCAGCATGAATTCGTTATTTCAAGACATTTTGATTGAAAATTGGAAACATTTGTACCAAACCAAGTTCCCCCCATGACATTTGCCTCAGGCGTTGTCATAATATACTTAGAAATTCCAATCTGTAAGTAATTTATGGTCTAGTCTTAATTAACCTTTAACATAATGATTTCTATTAACCCCTAACATTAAGCTGAGAAGAAATCAGGAGGTAATGAGGGCATGTTAAAATAGCAGTTATTAATCATCTATCTTCATATAGATTGGGATAGTCAGATTGGCAAAGATAGCCATGAGGAAGAATTCATAGAATGTATTCAGGGCAGATACTTAGAACAATATGTTCAAGATGATTTTTATTTTATTCATTCATCTGATGTGGGTGTGACTGGCTAGACCAGCATCTATTGCCCATCCCTAATTGCCCAAAGGGCACTTATAAGATTCATCATGTTGCTGTGAGTCTGAAGTCACAGGTAGACCTGACCAGATAAGGATGGCAGAACTCCTTTCCTTTCACATTAGTGAATCAGGTGGGTTTCTGTTCCCGAAAAGTCAGTGATGGTCTTCATTAAACTTTAAATTTCATTGAATTGAATTCAGATTCCACCATCTGCCATGGTAGGATTTGAATGCAGAGTTGCCATTACATTACGTAGGTCTCTGCATTAATAGATCTAGTGATAAAACCATTAGGCGACCATCTCCCATTCTCAACTCCACTTCCCTGCCCTTCCTCAGAACCTTAGACTGCTTTATCTTTGAAATTTGCTGCCTCATTTGTGTCAGTATCCCTCAGAGACGTATGTGAAGTGTTAGAAAGCTTTGTTTGGATGATTAACAAGCTAAACTGTCATACAATTATTCTTCTAATTGCCATATCATTCATCACCAGTCAGGTCTATTATTTTCTCTTCTCCTTATCGACCCCAGTGTGAGGTCCTTTCTGTGAACCAGGCTGAGTAAGTCAGATCCTGGAATGAAAGCTGTCCTGATGTTTCTTTTATTTTAGATAATTTGGTAGTCATTCAATAAAACATAGGAATACCACAATGTAGTTTTTGTTTTAACAATGGAATAGAAAGTTATTATACAAAAGACAAGAAAAAAGGTTTTCTAATTCTAGAGCACAGTTTGAAACTTCTTGAAACATCCAACAAAAGAAAGTCTCATTCTGTTTTCTGAGACTACCCATTACAGAGTTTCAAATACAGTGAAATTACTCTACCATACAAAATACTTAAATTTTATATCACTAATTCTGTCTAGCTCTATTCTGTGAACCGTCAAATATGAGCTTAAACTTTCTTAGCTCCCAATAACCTGCAGATTTCTACTCTAATACATCAGGTTTAGTTGTTTCACAAACTAAACATTTTAAACCAAAATAACCATGTTTTCCCTGAACTGTCATATACTTCTTTATCAGAAAGAAATTATGTTTGCTTAGCTAAATATATTTACCTGAACCCACTCAGTCTATTTTGAACTAACTGAAAATTCTTTCAATTTCAGCAACAATCCTTGACCTCAATAAAAAATAAGCAAATAGCTTCAATATTTACTCAAGCTGTCATAAAAGAAACAATCAAAACAATCTTCCATGAACACTTCAAATGCCTCTGCTGACTGATATGTACTGATTTAGATCACTATTCCAGAAGACTGTCTGAACTAGTTATTTTTTAAAAATGCTTCAGAAGAGCTATATGCCACTATTTGAAAACCCATACTTTCAAAATTATCTATATATATTCATCTCACTGTTCTGGACAGATCTATACCCAGCTATCAATCAAGATGGATCCATCCTCTTGGTCCATGACCCTCCCCTACTCCCTGAAGATCTGTGGCCCTCATCATGATGGTATCTAGTTCTAGCTCGGGAATGAGTCATGTGTGATGTTATGGAATGGAGCAAGATACTGAGCTAAAGAAATGGAATGTGAGAAGAGGCCATTTGATCAATTGTCCCAACAAGGAGCCATGTGCTGATGAGAGAGAGGAATGGTTGTGAAGTATCATGCAAGAATGCATCTAAATGGATTGGTAATCCAGCAGACATATCTTTCCTCTCATGGGTAGCTCCTCTCTTTGAGAAACCCAGATGAATACATGAGAGAAATGGGGACAGCAAGATACCCTAGAAGGCTGAGACAAGATGAATGGACTGGGAGTCGGCTTCTCAAGTGTATAAATGCCAGCAGAGACAAGTTGAGCTGAATGGCCTGATTCTATGCTACAGGTTCCAAGTTCTGGGGTTGAAATTCCACTTAGTTCTTCTGCTGCTTGTTTGGTGAAGTGTTTACCTTATGGTTTCTGACTGAAGTGTAAGGGGTAAAGAGGAAAGAGTGAATTTTTTTTTATTCACTCAGGGAACATTGGGGGTACTGGCTGGGCCAGCATTTATTGCCTGTTGAGAAGGTAATGGTGAGCTGCTTTCTTGAACTGCTGCAGTTCACCTGCCGTGCATTGAATTTGCTGAAATTCACTCAGATTTCATCCCCAATTTTTGTCGTAAGGGCTCGCTGAAGACTCTTCACCAATGCTGACTGTAGCTTTCACTGAATGTGTGGATTCCTCTTTTATTTTATGGTTTTGTCAACAGTGAGTAACAGAAATAAATTATGTTGCAGTCATCAAATTCCTGTAGTTTAGAGGCCCGTGCTAATAATTGGGTAGACAGTGAGGTCAACTCCGCTTTATGTTCAGTTTTAAAAAAGAATTAGATTCAAAAAACCGTAATCAGCAATGTCATAAAATCTAACTTGATCACCTTTTAGGGCTGGAACCTGACTGTTCTCGACTAGAGACAAAAAACAGCTGCAGATGCTGGAATCTAAGGTAGACAGACAGGAGGCTGGAGGAACACAGCAGACCAGGCAGCATCTGGAGGAAAGGAGCAGTCAATGTTTCGGGTATAACTCTTCTCCAGTCCTGTTCTTCCAGCCTCTTGTTTTTCCACAACTGACTGTACTCACCTGGTCAAACTACAGGAGGTGACCTCAATTCCAAACCAACACTGTTGACTCCCAAGTTTCCTCCAAAATGGTCACTCAGGTGTATCAAACTGCTTCTGCAGAATACAGAGAAGGTGCAACAATGCCATCACTGGGTTGGTGAGGGGAGGGATTCAAATGCCAGTCTTATCAGTAAAGTCCATATTTGATGCCTGAATGAAAATGAACAGCAAAGAGGTGGAGTGTCGTTTGCAAGAAGGTTGTAGTGCTGAGAGTACAGTGCCACTGGTGAATCTGGGAGAGGATGATTGACCAGTGAAGGCTACTGCTGAAATTTGATGCTACAGCTTAAACCCCTGGGAGAATATCCTGAACTCTCCCCGTATGTGCTTGCCATTGACAGGGAAAAAGGTTTAAGGACTGTGGAGATATTAATGTTGCTGTTCTCTTACAATCTCTTCCATCAGGAAGAAGATACAGAAAACTTGAACATATGCATGAACAGGTTCAGGGACAGCTTCTTCCTAGCCATTATTAGATTGGTGAATGAACACTGTAGCCTCACATAGCACTGACCTTGCTAACATTGACCTCGTCATTGCACGTCCTGTGCAATGTAACCTGTGTGCCTCTGCCTAAGTCTTTTTGATCTATACATCCTTCGCTTACTGTGATCTGCCTGTACTGCTCATAAACAAAGCTTTTTACTGTATTTCAGTGCACTTGATGATAAATCTATCCATGTATTTAAACAGAGCCATTCACGTCCTCAGGATATGCTTTGGACACAATAAAGAGTTTCTAAACTGTGTCCCTGGTATAACAGAGGAAACATTGCAGGCAATTAACACGTAGCAAGCTCCCACAAACG
This sequence comes from Stegostoma tigrinum, assembly GCF_030684315.1. Classification (NCBI taxonomy): domain Eukaryota; kingdom Metazoa; phylum Chordata; class Chondrichthyes; order Orectolobiformes; family Stegostomatidae; genus Stegostoma; species Stegostoma tigrinum. Next base: position 94,773,527 of record NC_081362.1, read on the forward strand.
TCCAGGGCCCTAAGTGCCTCGCTAAACTTTTCAAAATCTCTTTCCTCCTTTAAGCTGCTCTTCAAAACCAACTGCATTAGATCAGCTTTCAGTCAATAGGTTGAATGTCTGCTTATGTGACTGTTCAATAATGTACAATAATGCTCCAGGGGCATGTGTTAGAGTAGTTTAATTAAGGCAATGTTTTAAGTGCAAATTGTGGGCAGCTTGTTGTTATTGCAGTGTCTCAATTATATGGTATTTGAGAGATTTCTCTAGAGCCAAGTCCTTTCCTTTAATTCACTGACCTCTGTATTCCAACCGAGGAAAGGGCTCGCTAAGGTCGAAGGAATCATGAAAGTAAGTGATGTGACAAGGAGGTGTACCAGCAAGGTTATGGTAGGATTAAGGACTGTCATTGTGTGTTTTACTAAACAATGTTTCCCTTGGCAGGTCTTCCGCTCATGCTCCTTGAACATGTCCTCTGATGAGCTCTGTAAGTTCACCCTTTTTCATAAATTGTTTTGGAATGTTTGACTTGTGTTCACCTGGAGCTCATTTACCCTACTCATTTTATTCTGAACTCCTCATTTAATGACGAGCACACACACCAGTTTTGAGTGCGTGAGTGTCAGTAGGTGATCAGAGTCAGAGAAACATGCCAGAATGGAGGCCCACAATCCCACAAGCCATCACAAATATCCAACCAAAATGATTACTTTGCTTGATTCACTGCTATTCAGGACAAAGCCAATTCACACCAGGTTTCCTCATTAACAGGAAAATAATGATTTATTTAACAAAAAAATCTTATTCACCTACAAATGGCGAAACAAAAATAGCTTAGTCATTACTGCTTTTCAACATAAGCTATAATCCTTTAAAACCCAAGCGTATACACGTTCATTCACAAATAAGAAAGATAAAATACAGATGACTTGACTATAAATTATTCAGATAGAAAAATATAGGCAGGGCAAAACAAATTCTGTCATTCAAATTCCAGACCAAAGATTGGGGCAAGTTGTTTCACATGATCCTTTTAAAGCTTTCCCCAGTGATGATGACGCAATGTTATTTGCAAAGCAATGGTTGACCTTTGATTGGATAGCTCATTGGATGGACATACAGGTCTTTTCTTTATCAGAAATCTTTCTTTATTTTCCTCTTCTGGTAATGGAGAGAGGTGGTGAGAGATGCTTCTTGTTTACATGTTTCTGGATAACTCTGAGTACATGACACTCACCAGTCTAACAAACTGCAGCCAGACCAATACAAAGGCTGTCGTTAAGCAGTTTTTCCTTCACAAAAACCTCCTGGTGCGCCCTTCCTCATAAAGTATTTATGTCACTGATCTATAAATCCATGCATGGCGGTTCAGAGGTTGGCACTGCTGCCTCACAATGCCAGGAACAAGCAAAATGGAAGGGCAAAATGTGGCAGCGCAAGCTTGGAAGGCCAAAGGGCTGATTTCTGTGCTGTATTGTTCTTTTTTCTTTGAACCCAAGTTTTATTCCGCCCGCAGGCAACTATCTGTGTGGAGTTTGCACATTCTACCCATGTCTGCATGGGCTTCCTCCGGGTGCCCCGGCTTCTTCCTACAATCCAAAGATGTACAGATTCGGTGAATCAGCCAAGCAAAATTGCCTGTAGTGTATAGCGATGTGCAGGCTAGGTGGCTTAACCATGGGAAATCCAGGGCAACAGAGATAGGATAAGGGGGTGAGTCTGGGCAGGATACTCTTTGCAGGGTTAGTGTGGACTCGTTGGGCCAAATGGCCTGCTTCCACACTGTAGGGATTCCATAAAATAACATAATCATGTACACTTGAGGTGTGCACTACACAATCCTATTTGATGTTCAACTTATAAATACTTTTCTGGTTCCCATGGCGATATAACAATGCCCAACTTCTGTCTTCCAGCTTGGAGTCCGAAAGGAAAATAAAAAGTATGTGGTCCCACACAGCAGTCAACCCAAAACTGGAGATCACCAGTTGTTGATTTGCAATTTGAACTTTAATTTCATGGGTCATTCTCCAGGTCAGCTACAATTAAAGCTGCTATATAAACGCAGGTTGTCATTGTTGTCACAGGGTGCGTGGACTGTGGGAAATGCCTGCCAGGGGAGTGTAGGATACATGGACCGTTGATCAAGGTGAAAGACAGGACCATTCCCAGCCGTGCCAGGCTGACTCTTCCACATTACCTTGCCCTCCGAGTGTTGGAGATGCCAGCTGTCAACAAACACAGTGAGTGCCCGGTTAGGAAACTGTGCCACACGGGCCGCAGGTTCTGAAGGTATCACTTACAGTTGGAGGTGAATGGTTATAAACTGGAGGAGAAGGGAACCTAACAACGAACATAATGCAGAAGCAGCTCCAAAGCAAAAGAATGGAATAATGAAGCAACATCTTGGAGTTATCACCAACTAGAAACTGACTTGGACTAGCCTCAAGCTGGTTCACAAAGACGTTAGTACACAAGCTAGTTCACAGAGACGTTAGAACACAAGCTGGTTGGCAGAGACATTAGTACACAGCTGGTTCACAGAGACGTTGCTACACAGGCTGGTTCACAGAGACGTTAGAACACAAGCTGGTTGGCAGAGACATTGGTACTCAGGCTGGTTCACAGAGACGTTAGAACACAAACTGGTTCGCAGAGACATTGGTACACAGGCTGGTTCACAGAGGCATTGGTACACAGCCTGGTTCACACAGACATTGGTACACAGGCTGGTTCACAGAGGCATTGGTACACAGCCTGGTTCACACAGACATTGGTACACAGGCTGGTTCACAGAGACATTGGTACACAGGCTGGTTCACAGAATCATTGGTACACAGGCTAGTTCACAGAGACATTAGAACACAGGCTGGTTCACAGAGACATTGGTACGCAGGCTGGTTCGCAGAGACATTAGAACACAGGCTGGTTCACAGAGACATTGGTACACAGGCTGGTTCACAGAGACATTGGTACACAGGCTGGTTCACAGAGACGTTAGAACACAAACTGGTTTGCAGAGACATTGGTACACAGGCTGGTTCACAGAGGCATCGGTACACAGCCTGGTTCACACAGACATTGGTACACAGGCTGGTTCGCAGAGACATTAGAACACAGGCTGGTTCACAGAGACATTGGTACACAGGCTGGTTCACAGAGACATTGGTACACAGGCTAGTTCGCAGAGACATTAGAACACAGGCTGGTTCACAGAGACGTTGGTACACAGGCTGGTTCACAGAGACATTAGAACACAAGCTGGTTGGCAGAGACATTGGTACTCAGGCTGGTTCACAGAGACGTTAGAACACAAACTGGTTCGCAGAGACATTGGTACACAGGCTGGTTCACAGAGGCATTGGTACACAGCCTGGTTCACACAGACATTGGTACACAGGCTGGTTCGCAGAGACATTAGAACACAGGCTGGTTCACAGAGACATTGGTACACAGGCTGGTTCACAGAGACATTGGTACACAGGCTAGTTCGCAGAGACATTAGAACACAGGCTGGTTCACAGAGACATTAGAACACAGGCTGGTTCACAGAGACATTGGTACGCAGGCTGGTTCGCAAAGACATTAGAACACAGGGTGGTTCACAGAGACATTGGTACACAGGCTGGTTCACAGAGACATTAGTCCACAAACTGGTTCGCAGAGACATTAGTACACAAGCTGGTTCACAGAGACATTAGAACACAGCTGGTTCGCAGAGTCATTGGTACGCAGGCTGGTTCACCGAGACATTGGTACACAGGCTGGTTCATAGTGACTTCTTACCTATCAAGGGCAATGCACCAACCAATAGCAGAAGGGTGAATCTTGCTCTGAAATGCCTGTTGCAGCATGTATGGCTACACATTCCTCAACTATGCCCATGTATTTGCTATTAACTTGTGGCTGACCCACCATCTGTAATTTAAACTTCTCCCAAAGCTTGATTAGAATACGCTGCGTACCCTTCCATTGAGGAAGGTCCTACAGCCCAGCCTCCTAAACTGGTAGAAAGTGGTCTTTAAATTTCCCAAACAATTGACCTTGAGAAGCAGTTTTCCTTTGTGGGTCTGGTGCAGGATTAGGAGGAAAGATCCATGAAAAACAGAACAATAGAGATTATGTTGAGTGGAGCATAAACACTGTTTCTGATGTAATTTTGATTTAATTTTATTTAATTTGCCACCTCTTCACAGTCCTTGGTGTATTTGCTAAGAAGGTGATCCAGAAGAGGACACAGTTTGGACCATACGTGGGGCAGCTTTCAACCAGTCTCACTAACAGTGATGACAACAGGCTTGTGTTCCAGGTAGGGACTGAGAAAGGCAATTTCTGACTATTTCCTGTGCAGGCTGGATTGTCTTATGTGGGGGGACCATGGAGATTAGGCCTGGGTTCTCTCAAGTTTCAAAACAATGTACAGTACTCTCATTGAGACTTACAAAATCCTTCCAGAGCTCCATGGGGTAAACATAGATAGGCTGAAGGCCCGGGGACCAGGAGAACAGTCTCAGAATAAGGGACAAACCATTTGCAACTGACCTGAAGAGGAATTTGTTCACTTAGAGGGTTGTGAACCTTTAGAGATCTGTACCCTAGGGGGCTGAGAATGTTCCTTCATCGACTAATTTCAAGACAGAAATGGATAGACTTCTAATTCCTCATGATGTAAAGGGATATGGGGATAGTTCTGGAATATGGCCTTGAGGTAGAATGATCAGCCATGATCTAGAGTGGCAGAGCAGGCCCAATGGAGTGAAGGCTTCCATTTCCACCTCTCATTTTTTTTTCCTTCCCTTACAATGAGTTTGGATTAATATAAGGAATAGAGACCCCATGGTGCCTTAAAGATGCTACACCATTGAGGAAGACCATGGCTAATCTTTAACTCCACTTTAATCCAGTACCCTTGCATTTCCTTAGCACCTAAAGATCTCGTAATCTCAGTTGCGAACATATTCAGCAAATGAGCATAAAGAACTCTCTGATGTGAAGAGCTATGGGTTGCATAGTGGCTCAGTGATTAGCGCTTCTGCCTCAGAGCGCCAGGCTTGATACGAGCCTCAGATGTCTGTGTGGTGTTTGCACATCCTTTCTGTGCCTGCGTGGGTTTCCTCCCACAGTCCAAAGATATGCAGGTTAATTGAATCGGCTGTGGGAAATTTGCTTATGGCATGTAGGCATGTGCAGACTATGTGGATTAACCATGAGAAATGCAGGATTAGGGTAGTGGGTGGATTGGTTGAGATACTCCTCAGAGGATTGATACAGACTGCTTCCACGCTATAGGAATTGACCTAATTGAGGTATACAAGATAATGTGAGGCATAGATAGAGTTGATAGCCAGAGACTATTTCCCAGGGCAGAAATGGCTAGCACGAGGGGTCATAGTTTCAAGCTGGTTGGTGGAAAGTATAGAGGGGATGTCAGAGGCAGGTTCTTTACGCAGAGAGTTGTGAGAGCATGGAATGCGTTGCCAGCAGCAGTTGTGGAAGCAAGGTCATTGGGGTCATTTAAGACACTGCTGGACATGTATATGGTCACAGAAATTTGAGGGTGCATACATGAGGATCAATGGTCGGCACAACATTGTGGGCTGAAGGGCCTGTTCTGTGCTGTATTGTTCTATGTTCTATGTTCTATGTTCTAATTGCAAAGACTCACCATTCTCTGACTGAAAATATCTCACCTCAGAACTAAGCGATACTGTGACCTCTGAGTTTGACACTTTCTGGCCAATGGAAACAGTCCACCATCTTAAACCCTTGAACTTAGCGTGCCACAAGTATCTGGCTCTGTCCAGATATCCATGTCTGGTTTTTCCCATTTGTGTTTGAAATATATATAGGCCAGCTCCAATGGTGGCGAAATTCTTTTGTAAATGTTCCACCTCATGTGGTGAGGTTTCTCCCACAATACCCTTAGGGAGGGAATTCCGAGATTTTGACCCAGCGATTGTGAGGGAACAGTGATATATTTCCAAATCAGAATCGCGAGTGGCTTGAAGGAAAACTTTCAGGGGATGATGCCCCCTTGTATCTGCTCCCCTTGTCCTTCTAGATGGATGTGGTTGTGGATTTTGGAAGGGGTTCAGATATTGTCTTTCATCTCCTTTATCAGAAAAAGGGGGTTCCAGATCTGGAGAGGTTGCAACAAAGATTTACCAGACTGAATTCAATAAAATGTGGAGCTGTAGGAGTAGAGCAGGTCAGGCAGCTTCAGAGGAGCAGGAATGTCAACGTTTTGGGTCTGGACCCTTAGTATGGACTGGGAAGGGGGGAAAGGAGCTCAGAAGTAAATGAGTCGGGGGGGAGACAACTGTCTTAGAGCCAACATCCATTTTTAAACCAACGACTCCCATTGCTCCCTTAACTACACCTCCAGTCAACCACCCTTTGCAAAAATGTGATCCCAAACTTTCAATTCCTCCACCTCCGCTGTATCTGCTCCTGGGATGAAGCGTTGCCCTCTCAAATATCTCAGATGTCTTCCAACTTCAAGGGCTGTAATTTCACTCTCACATGGTTGATAATGCCCACAACCGCATCTCCTGCATTTCCCACACTTCAGTCCTCAAACCCGCTCCCTCACAACAACAGCAAAGATACAGTCCCCCGGTTCTCACGTCCTGCCCCACCAATCTCCAAATCTAATGCATCATCCTCCCCCATTTCTGCCATCTGCAATCTGACCCCCCTACCTGAAAGATATTTCTTTCCCCACCCCTGTCTGCTTTCCATAGGAACTGCTCACTCTGCAACTAAGTCGTCAGTTCCACGCTCCCCACTAACCTTTCCACCACACCCGGTGCCTTTCCATGCCCCTACACCTCCCTCCTAACCTCTGTCCAAGGCCCCAAACAATCATCCTCTTTCTGACAGGGATCCACATGTACATTTTCTAACCTGGGCTCCTGATGCGGTCTCCTCTATATCAGGGAGACCAAGTGCAGACTTGGGGACCAATCTCTGGAGCATCTGCGCTATGTACTCTCCAATCAACACCACCTTCTGGTTACCAGCCATTTCAACTTCCACTCCCACTCCAACTCCCTCGGTGATATGTCCACCCTGGGCTTCCCCCATTGTCAAACTGAGGCCACACATAAACTAGAGGAACAACACATTACATTCCGCCTCAGGAACTTACAGCCCAATGGCCTCAATGTAGAATTCACCAGACTTCAGAATCTCCCCAATCCCTGGCTTCACTGCATGTTCAGCCCTCTCTCTCATCCCCATCTTCTTGACCTGACACACCCTGTCCATCTTCCTTGTCACCTATCCACCCCACACTTCCTACTGACCAATCTCTACAAACCCCTTCCTGCATCTACCTTCTGTCTTCCCACCTACTTTCCCCCAGCCTGTCTCCTCCTCCCTATATTTATTTATGAGTTCCCTTACCCTTCCCCAGTCCTGATGAAGTTTTCAGACTCGAAACATCAACTCTCCTGCTCCCCCAATGCGGCCTGATCTGCTGTGTCCCTCCAGCTCCACATTTTATGATTCTGACTTCCAGCATCTGCAGTCCTTACTATCTCCTTTACCAGACAGATTCCTGGACTGGCAGCACCATTACGTGAAGAGAGACGGGTTAGGACTATACTTCCTGGAGATCATATGAATGGAGACGGATGGGGTCTTATGGAAACCAATAAAGTTCTAACAAGACTAGGCTGGTAAACACTGGAGGGATGTTCCTGATGACTGGAGGGTCCAGAATCAGGGACACAGTCCAAGAATACAAGGTAGACCATTTAGGACCAAGATAAGGAGAAATTTCTTCACCCAGAAAATGAAGAGGTAGCGGAATTCTCTGTCACAGAAAGCAAAACAATCAATGTTTTCAGGAAGGATATAGTCATGAGAGCTAAAGGGATCAAAGGATATGGGGAGAAGTAGGAACAGATACTGTGTTGGATGATCAACCATGATCACATTGAATGGCAAGGAAGGTTTGATGAGCCAAATGGCTGACCCCTGCTCCAATAACCTATGTTTGTCAAAAGCGCCTCAATGCAGAGTATCTTGTAGATAATGCACGCTTCTGCTATTGAGTGTTGCTGGTTGAGGGAGTGGATGTTTGAGGGTCTGGTGTTAAACAAGCAGCTACTTTGTACGAGATGGTGCCAAGCTACTTGAGTGATGTTGGAACTGCACCCATCATTGCAATTGGGGAGTATTCCATCACACTCCTGACCTGTGCCAGTAAAGGCCACAATAACATCCTCAGACATCCTTCAGGCGGATTCCTTCAAAGATTTTCGGAAATGAGTGTTGAGGCAAGGTCTTACAGGAAAAGCCACTCCCTGCACCATTGTCCGCACAGGCAGAGTCTGTGCACTTCATCAAGGATGTATTTCTTCATCCAAAGCAGGGTAGACATTAAAGACAATTCCCCTCAAAATGTTGTGGGGCACATCAAAAGAAATTCCAAAGTTGATAGGCTTTTACGAGACAAGGATGTTATGTGACATGGAAACAAAGCAGGTAATGAAGACGTCAATTAACAATGATCAGGTTGAATTGTTAAACAGCCTACAGTCAAGGACTTCTTCTGTTTGCATATCGAGTTTTGAGAAGATTTGTAGCTCAGGTTGAGGTTCTGGATGTGAGTTTGCTTGCTGAGCTGGAAGGTTCGTTTTCAGACGTTTCATCACCATGTTTTTATTTGAAAAAAATATACTTTATTCATAGAATGTACAAAAAATAAAACATATTTATACACCTACCCAGTCATGCAAGCCGCTCCGGGTTACCCAGGGGGTACATACACCAACTAAAGGAAGAAACAAACAAAGAAGAAAAAAAAGACAAAGCAAAGAAAATACCCCAGCAGTCGTCTCCCCGTACAGTCCCCGTTGGCCCCCTGACCAGTTGGGGAAGGCGCCAGCTGGGCCCAGTTACCAGATAGGGCCCTTGTTTCTATTCTGGACGAGGGGGCTCATATGGTGGTCTTTCCCCACCGCGCCTTGGCGGCGGCTGCCCCAAGCTTTAGCACGTCCCTCAGCACGTAGTCCTGGACCTTGGAGTGCGCCAGTCTGCAACATTCAGTCGGGGTCAGTTCTTTCAGCTGGCAGACCAGCAAGTTGCGGGCAGACCAAAGAGCGTCTTTCACCGCATTGATGGTCCCCCAGGCACAGTTGATGTTAGTCTCGGTGCACGTCCCAGGAAACAGCCCGTAGAGCACGGAGTCCCGCGTCACGAAGCTGCTCAGGACGAACCTCGACAAATACCACTGTATCCCCCTCCAGACCTCCTGCGCATAGGCACACTCCAGAAGGAGGTGATCGACAGTCTCGTTCCCCCCGCAGCCACCTCGAGGGCAGCGTGCGGTGGCGCAGAGATTCCGGGCATGCATAAAGGATCTCACTGGCAGAGTCCCTCTCACCGCCAGCCAAGCAATGTCCTTGTGCTTGTTTGAAAGTTCTGGCGATGAGGCATTCTGCCAAACGACTTTGGCAGTCTGCGTGGGGACCCACACGACGGGATCCACCCTCTCCTTTTCCCGAAGGGTCTCGAGGATACTATGTGCTGACCACTGCCTGACGGCCTTGTGGTCAAAGGTGTTTCCTTTCAAAAATTTCTCCACGAAGGACAGGTGGTACGGAATGGTCCAACTACTCGGAGCGTTCCGCGGCAACGAGGCCAGGCCCATCCTTCGCAACACTGGGGACAGGTAGAACCTCAGTAAGTAGTAACACTTGGTGTTTGCGTACTGAGGATCTATGCATAGCTTGATGCAGCCGCACACAAAGGTAGCCGTCAGGGCGAGGGTGGCGTTCGGTACGCCCTTTCCCCCATTTTCCAGGTCTTTGTACATGGCGTCCCTGCGGACCCGGTCCATCCTCGACCCCCAAATGAAGTGGAAGATGGCCCGGGTGACCGCAGCGGCGCAGGTCCAAGGAATAGGCCAGGCCTGCGCCACATACAACAGTACCGAAAGTTCCTCGCACCTGACAACCAGGTTCTTACCCGCGATGGAGAGGGACCGGAGCGTCCACCTGCCCAGCTTCTGCTTCAATTTGGTGATACGTTCCTCCCAAGTCTTAGTGCACGCCCCAGCTCCACCAAACCAAACACCCAGAACCTTCAGGTAGTCTGTCCTGACGGTGAAGGGGATGAAGGAGCGGTCGTTCCACTTCCCGAAGAACATGACCTCGCTCTTACCCCTATTGACTTTGGCACCCGAGGCCAGTTCAAACTGGCCGCAGATGTTCAATAGTCTACTCACCGACCAACAATCGGTGCAGAAGACGGCGACATCGTCCATGTACAGGGAGGTCTTGACCTGAAGGCCTCCGCTGCCTGGGATAGTCACGCCTTTCAGGCTCACGTCCTTCCTGATGGATGCGGTGAAGGGCTCCACACAGCACATGAACAAGACAGGAGAGGGCGGGCAACCCTGCCTGACTCCAGATCTGACGGGAAAACTGTCCGATTCCCACCCATTGATCGAGACTGTGCTAACGATGTTGGCGTAGAGCAGCCGGATCCAATTGCGGATGCCCTCCCCGAACCCCAATTTGGAGAGGACGTCCCTCATGTAAGCATGAGAGACCCTGTCGAAGGCCTTCTCCTGGTCCAGGCTGACGAGGCAGGTGTCCACCCGCCTGTCCTGCACGAGGGGAATTGTTTGTATATGTCACTGGGGAAGGGGGCACAAGGGAATTGTTTGTACATATCACTGGGGAGGGGGCACAAGGGAATTGTTTGTATATGTCACTGGGGAGGGGGCAGAAGGGAATTGTTTGCATATGTCACTGGGGAGGCGGCACAAGGTATTTGTTTGTATATGTCAGTGGGGAGGGGGCTCAAGGGAATTGTTTATATATGTCACTGGGGAGGGGGCTTCAGGGGAATTGTTTGTTCTTTATTCATTCACAGGATGTGGGTGTTACTGTCTAGGCCAGCATTCTTTGCCCATCCCTAATTGCCCAGAGGGCAGGCAAGAGTCAACCACATTGTTGTGGGTCTGGAGTCACACATGAGCAAGGGCATGATAGGAAGGCAGTTTCCTTCCCTAAAGGGCATTAATGAGCCAGATAGTTTTTCCTGACAATCGATTCATGGTCATCATTAGTTTCTTAATTCCAAATGTTTTTTGAATTCCAATTCCACCGTTTGCAGTGACAGAAATCGAACCCAGGTCCCAGAACATTACCTGGGTCTCTAGATTAGAAGTCCAGTTATAATACCAACAGGCCATTGTCCCCACTAAGTTCAGCTTGAGCTTGAGGAATCCCTTGTTGTGTGCCTCGTTCTACGTACACACTCCAATGTGTACACTCTTGTCCTCCTCAGGTTTTAAAGGATGGAGTGAAATATTTCCTGAACAACCCAGACGAAGAGTCTGGTAACTGGATGATGTTTGTCCGCCCTGCAAGGAACCTCGAGGAGCAAACCCTCGTTGCGTATCAGCACCGGGGAGAGGTGTACTTCACCACTGTAAAGGTAGGGGCCGGAGATCTTATCACAGCTTGGATCCATTGGAGGTGAGCAGGTACGTACAAGCACGTGAAAAAATCTAGAGGTAAAGCCACCACTGTCCTACCAGAGCATAGGGCTGCTCTGCATTACAGAGAAGGAAATGACTTGTGGTGATTTAACATGAGGGTCACCACACCTTAAGTGACGGGAGAATTTGAGAAGGAACGTCCTTCATGGTAACCTCGGTCAGAGCAGGGATTGAACCCACACTGTTGCTATCACAAACCAGCTGTCCAGCCAAATGAGCTAACTAATGCAATTGGGAGCAAAAGTAGTCTATTCTGCCACTTGAACCTCTGCTGCCAGTCAGTCAGATCATAGCTGGTCTGATTATCTTGCATTCCCATACCCTCCGATAACCTTTTGCCATCTTACCTGTCAAGAATCTATCCACACTGAGTGAGAGAAAGGCAGTGTCAACTGACACCTACAACAGCGGGCAACCGTGCATCTGTGACTGCAGGCTCAGTATTTGGTCACGCAGAATTTGCGACAGCAGTGGGCTGTGAGAGCACAGGATGTGGGAATGTGAGGGCACAGGGTAGCAGCAGGACATGGGATGAGAGTGTGGTCATGGGAGTGGGGGCAATGTGGGAACACAGTTCAGGGGTGGGACATGGGATGGGAGTGTGGTTACAGGTGTGGGAGGACAGGAAGGTGTAGGGTGGGGTGAGGGCGTGGATGTGGGACCCCAGAGACCCCCACCAGCCTCTTTCCTCTTCAACTTTCCCCCCCACCCCACCCCCTTGCTCACTCCCAGGCATTGGGACACACTGCCTGAAACTATTTATTCACTTGTGTGTGAATTAGAAAGAGATATAGCACACAGATTAGTGTCAGCAAGTGTAAGCCTTTAAACTTTGCTAGAAACTCAACCTGATTTTATATTTCTAGCTAGCTTTCTCTTGCAAGCCACTTTTTCCCTCCTTGTTAACCTATCTACCCATCTTTGCCTAATTATATGCTTTAATTTTAAGCTTGGTACTATCTTTTACATTTTTACTTAACCACATGTGGTGAATCTTTGCTTTGAAGTTTTTATTTCTTCTCAGACTGTTTTTAGTCTGTGTTTTCAGAAATTTCCCTTAGACGTTTGGTTAGGTCTATTGAGCTATCCTTTAACCTATTGGTCAGTTCACTTCAATTGCTTCTCCTTTCATGCCCTCATAATTGCACTTATTTGAGTTTAAAATACTAATCCTGGACCCAATTTTCTCTTTCTCAAACTGAATATGAAATTTAAGCGTATGATCGTTACCTAGGGAAGCCTTTGCTGTGTAGTTATTAATTAATCTTGTCTCATTGCACAATGCTAGGTCCGGTATTGCTTAATTCCTAGACGTGTCACTGCATAGAGCAGCGTCACGCAATACAGAATTCTGCCAGATATGTACAAGCAGGACAGTGTGATGTACATCAGGGTTAAGTGTTATCTATGTCAATACCAATAGAATGGTTTCTTCTGCAGAATGTCCAACCGCATGTGGAGCTGAAAGTCTGGTATGCAGCAGATTACGCCAAATTCATAGAAGCTCCTTTGGTGGTTATCAAGCAGGAGCCTGGACTCTGCACATCTCCTGCTGCAGTAAGTCTCAGTTTGTCACTGAGAGATTGGTTTGGTCAGGTTAATTCATGTCACCAGATGATTAATAGTAAACCAGTTGAACTATACCCATAACCCAAAGCTAGAGAGCCAGTCTCTTTGCCAAACAGACTTGGAAGATCCCAAGTTCAGTTCTCTGCCCATGGCAACTCGTTTCACTGCTTGAGGTGAAGATTAAAAGCCAGTGGTAGCCCATCTAGTGCCCTGCTCAACACTTCTCCCTCAGTTATTACTATCTCTTTCATCTCCTTGAGGGATTTTGACAGGGAGGATGTTGGCAGGTTTGATTATCTGCAAATGAACAGTTACTCATTTCTAAACTAACTCATTGCACGTGAAGAATGTGGACACTCTTCCATGTGTCAAGATATGGACTAGATGCGACAAAAATGGAAGACTTTACTTCTCAGTAGTTGACTGCAGCAACTTATGTTTGGGATGCAGAGGGAAGATAGACCGAGATCTAGAAAACGGAGCAGATAATTTTCCAAAGCATCCTTCCATTTTTTGCTGAGACATTTCCTCATCTCCAGAAGGATCATCAAGTGATATCAGGGAAGTGAGATACACAGATGGAGAGATGTTTTCTTTTTCTGTTGGCAGGAGGGCTGTAACCACAAGGAAGAGAGATATAATTGGGAAAAGAACTGGAGGATTATTTGAGAAGTATAGGCACTAAGAGGGCTAAGAGAAGACATGAGATATTGCTGGCAAACATGGTTAAGGAAAATCCCAAAGCCTTTTATTCATATATAAAGAGCAAGAGGGTAACTAGAGAAAGGATTGGCTCACTTAAGGACAAAGAAGGAAAGTTATGCACTGAGTCAGAGAAAATGAGTGACATTCTTAACGAGTACTTTGCATCGGTATTCACCAAGGAGAGGGACATGACAGATGTTGAGGTTAGTGTTAGATATTTGCTTACTGTAGGTCAAGTTGACATAAGGAAGGAGGAAGAGTTGGGTATCCTAAAAGACATTAAGGTGGACAAGTCCCCAGGTCCGGATGGGATCTATCCCAGGTTACTGAGGAAAGCAAGAGAGGAAATAGCCAAGGCCTTAACAGATATCTTTGCAGCATCCTTAGACACGGGTGAGGTCCTGGAGGACTGGAGACTTGCTAATGTTGTCCCCTTGTTTAAGAATGGTAGCAAAGATAATCCAGGTAATTATCGACCGGTGAGCCTGACGTCAGTGTTAGGGAAGCTACTGGAGAAGATACTAAGGAAAGGATCTATTCCCATTTGGAAGAAAATGGGCTTATCAGTGACAGGCAACATGGTTTTGTGCAGGGAAGGTCATGTCTTACCAACTTAATAGAATTCTTTGAGGATGTGACAAAGTTGATTGATGAGTGGAAGGCTGTAGCTGTCATATACATGGACTTCAGTGAAGAGTTCGATAAGGTTCCCCATGGCAGGCTGATGGAGAAAGTGAAGTCACATGGAGTCCACTGTGTGCTAGCTAGATGGGTAAATAAACTGGCTAGGCAACAGGAGACGGAGAGTAGTAGTGGAAGGGAGTTTCTCAAATTGGAGACCTGTAACCAGTGGTGTTCCACAGGGATCTGTGCTGGGACCACTGTTGTTTGTGATATATGTAAACGATTTGGAGGAAGGTGTAGGTGGTCTGATCAGCAAGTTTGCAGATGACACTAAGATTGGTGGAGTAGCTGATAGTGAAGGGGACTGTCAGAGATTACAGCAGAATATAGATAGACTGGAGAGTTGGGCAGATAAATGGCAGTTGGAGCTCAATCCGGGCAAATGTGAGGTGATGCATTTTGGAAGATCAAATTCAAGGGTGAACTATACAGTAAATGGAAAAGTCTTAGGGAAAATTGATGTTCAGAGAGATCTGGGTGTTCAGGTCCATTGTTCCCTGAAGGTGACAACGCAGGTCAATAGGGTGGTCAAGAAGGCATATGGCATGCTTTCCTTCATTGGATGGGGTATTGAGTACAAGAGTTGGCAGGTCATGTTGCAGTTATATAGGACTTAGGTTCGGCCACGTTTGGAATACTGCATACAGTTCTGGTCTCCACATTACCAAAAGGACGTGGATGCTTTGGAGAGGGTGCAGAGGAGGTTCACCAGGATGTTGCCTGGTATGGAGGGCGCTAGCTATGAAGAGAGGTTGAGTAGATTAGAAAGACGGAGATTGAGGGGGGACCTGATTGAGGTCTACAAAATCATGAGGGGTGTAGACAGGGTGGATAGTAAGAAACTTTTTCCCAGTGTGGGGGACCCAATTACTAGGGGTCATGAGTTCAAAGTGAGAGGAGGAAAGTTTAAGGGAGATATGCGTGGAAAGTTCTTTACACAGAGGGTGGTGGGTGCCTGGAACGCGTTGCCAGCGGAGGTGGTAGACGCAGACACGTTAGTGTCTTTTAAGATATGTTTGGACAGGCACATGGATGGGCAGGGAACAAATGGACACAGACCCTTAGAAAATAGATGACAGGTTAGACAGAGGATCTGGAATGGCGCATGCTTGGAGGGCCGAAGGGCCTGTTCCTGTGCTGTAATTTTCTTTGTTCTTTGTAGTGAATTCTTGTGATCTCGAACGTGCTGCCTGAAAGGGTGATGGTGGCAAATTTGCTGGAAGCTTTCAAAAGGGAGTTGAAAGAAATTCCTGATGGAGAGAAAATTGCAGCGAAAAGCCAAAAGATGTTTGCCTTTTTAGCCGAGACAAAGAATTTAAGGTTCTGGAACTATAAAATGTGGGCTCATCCACGGCTCAAATATTGGGTGCAGTTCTGGAATCTATATTATGGGAAGGATATGATATGAGTGGAGAGCGTACCAGGGAGATTTACCAGGATATTGCATGGAGTGGAGAGTTTTAATAGTGGAGGGAGATTGGACAGTCTGGGGGTGTTTTTATTGATTTAATAGAATCGCTACAGTGTGAAAACAGGCCCTTCGGCCCAACAAGTCCACAACGACCCTCAGAGAATCCCACCAGACCCATCCCCCTATAGCTCACCTAATCTACACATCCCTGAACACGGGCAATTTAGCATGGCCAATCCACCTAGCCTGCATATCTTTGGACTGTGGGAGGAAACCAGAGCACCCGGAGGAAACCCACGCAGACACAGGGAGAATGTGCAAGCTCCACACAGATAGTCACGCGAGGCTGGATTCAAACCCCAGTCCCTGGTACTGTGAGGCAGCAGAGCTACCTTGGAGCGGTGGAGACTGAGGGCAGACATGATTGAGATATATAAAATTATGAGGGACATAGACCCGGCAGACAGGAAGAACATTTTCCCTCGGCAGAGGGATCAATGATCAGGGGTAAGGGGTGGGAAGTGTGTAGGGGATGTAAGGAGATACTTTTCCACCCACAGGATGGTGGGGAATCTGGAACCCAATGCCTATAAGGGTGAGAGAGGCAGAAACACATCACATTTCAGAAATATTTAGACGTGCGCTTGCGATGCCAAGGTTTAGAAGGCTTTGAGTCAAGTGCTGGAAAATAGGATGAGAACAGTTAAGTGGATATTTTTTGACTGGCAACAATGAGCCAGACTCAACGGGCCAAAGGGTAGCTTAGTAGTTAGCACTGCTGCCTCACAGCACCAGTGATCTGGGTTCAGTTCCACCTTTGGGCAACTGTCTGTGTGGAGATTGCATGTTCTCCCTGTTTCTGTGTGGGCTTTGTCGCACAGTCCAAAGAGATGTGTAGGTTAGGTAGATTAGCCATGAGAAATGCAGGGTTACAGGACTAGGAAAGGGGTTTCGGACGAGGTTGGGATGCCTTTCAAAGGGTTGGTGTGAACTCGGCGGGCTGAATAGTCTGCTTCTATACTGTAGGGATTCTATTCTATGATTCATAGGACATTTCCCTGTCCTTTCCAATGTGTGGGACTATTTAAATCAATCTTTCACAGAGCCGGTTAAGACAAGCTAAACCCCATTTTCTACCAGCGCGTATCTGCAACTCTAACTTCAAATGCCTTTTTCTCCTGCAGATAGAGGCTGCCAATCGGTGGAAATGCTCCAGCTGTTGCCGTGTGTTCAGCTCCTCCAGTTTGCTGGAGTCGCATCCCTGTAGCAGTTCAGGCCAAGGGAGCGTGAGGGGATTGGCTGACACTGGGTGCCTGGGGTCAGATTACAGGGCTGCTCGCTGGAAAGCAGGCATTTCTGTCCCGGATGGTCAGGGTGAGTGGACGCTGGGTCTGAATGTGCTGCAGCAAGATGGACAGTCAGACACAGACAAGGAGGGACAAGAAATGCAGAAGCACTTTCCCTGTCCATTGTGTAAGAAGATCTTCCTCAGTGCTGACAAGCTGACCGCTCACTCCTGTTCTCATAGCAGAGAACGTCCACATGTCTGCTCGCATCATGAGTGTGCGAAAGCTTTCATCTCCAAATACAAACTGATCAGGTAATGGTTGCAGTTTTGGAAATTTGCTTTCTAAACCCCTCCCTCTCTTCCCTCACCCTCTTGACTGAGTCTTTTGGTCAGGCTCCCACCATCTCTCTGTTTGGTCCAGTGAAAGGCTTTGGCACAAATTTGGACATTGAAGCTGTGGTAGAAACTTTGAAACTATTGGATGAAATAAGACCAGGGTGCACCTTTTTTTAAAAAAAAGCTGGTGATGCAGGCGTTGCTGGCTGGGCCAATATTTATCACAAATCCCCAGTTGACCTGGAGTTAGAGGTGGTGGTAAGCTGTCATCTTGAAACACTCAGGTCCTTGGGGTATAGGGTCATCAGTGGCACTGGTATGTGAGTTTCAGGATATTGGCCTAGTGACACTATAGAAACAGCAATATATTCTCAAGTCAGGATGGTGAATGGCTTATCACTGAAAGTTGCCACCCAGGTTGATAGGGTTGTGAAGAAGGTGTACATTGTGTTAGGTTTCAGAGATAATGGGAACTGCAGATGCTGGAGAATTCCAAGATAATAAAATGTGAGGCTGGATGAACACAGCATCTCAGGAGCACAAAAGCTGATGTTTCGGGCCTAGACCCTTCATCAGAGAGGGGGATGGGGAGAGGGAACTGGAATAAATAGGGAGAGAGAGGGGGAGGCGGACCGAAGATGGAGAGTAAAGAAGATAGGTGGAGAGTGTATAGGTGGGGAGTTAGGGAGGGGATATGTCAGTCCAGGGAAGACGGACAGGTCAAGGAGGTGGGATGAGGTTAGTAGGTAGATGGGGGTGCGGCTTGGGGTGGGTGGAAGGGATGGGTGAGAGGAAGAACCGGTTAGGGAGGCAGAGACAGGTTGGACTGGTTTTGGGATTCAGTGGGTGGGGGGGGAAGAGCTGGGCTGGTTGTGTGGTGCAGTGGGGGGAGGGGACGAACTGGGCTGGTTTAGGGATGCAGTAGGGGAAGGGAAGATTTTGAAACTGGTGAAGTCCACATTGATACCATTAGGTTGCAGGGTTCCCAGGCGGAATATGAGTTGCTGTTCCTGCAACCTTCGGGTGGCATCATTGTGGCAGTGCAGGAGGCCCATCATGGACATGTCATCTAGAGAATGGGAGGGGGAGTGGAAATGGTTTTGCAACTGGGAGGTGCAGTTGTTTGTTGCGAACTGAGCGGAGGTGTTCTGCAAAGCGGTCTCCAAGCTCCTCTACATTGCGGAAACCAAGCGGAGGCTTGGAGACCGCTTTGCAGTACACCGCCGCTCAGTTCGCAACAAACTACTGCACCTCCCAGTCGCAAACCATTTCCACTCCCCCTCCCATTCTCTAGATGACATGTCCGTCATGGGCCTCCTGCACTGCCACAATGATGCCACCCGAAGGTTGCAGGAACAGCAACTCATATTCCGCCTGGGAACCCTGCAGCCATATGGTATCAATGTGGACTTCACCAGTTTCAAAATCTCCCCTTCCCCTGCTGCATCCCTAAACCAGCCCAGTTCGTCCCCTCCCCCACTGCACCACACAACCAGCCCAGCTCTTCCCCCCCACCCACTGCATCCCAAAACCAGTCCAACCTGTCTCTGCCTCCCTAACCGGTTCTTCCTCTCACCCATCCCTTCCTCCCACCCCAAGCCGCACCCCCATCTACCTACTAACCTCATCCCACCTCCTTGACCTGTCCGTTTTCCCTGGACTGACCTACCCCCTCCCTACCTCCCCACCTATACACTCTCCACCTATCTTCTTTACTCTCCATCTTCGGTCTGCCTCCCCCTCTCTCCCTATTTATTCCAGTTCCCTCTCCCCATCGCCCTCTCTGATGAAGGGTCTAGGCCCTAAACGTCAGCTTTTGTCCTCCTGAGATGCTGCTTGGCCTGCTGTGTTCATCCAGCCTCACATTTTGTTATATTGTGTTAGGTTTTATTGGTAGAGGGATTGAGTTTCGGAGCCATGAGGTCATGTTGCGGCCCCACTTGGGGTATTGCGTACAGTTCTGGTCGCGAATAGGAATTATAGGAAAGGTGTGGAAGCATTGGAAAGAGTGCAGAGGTGATTTACCAGGGTGTTGCCTGGTATGGAGGGAAGGTCTTATGAGGAATGGCTGAGGGACTTGAGATAACAAAGTGTGGGGCTGGATGAACATCGCAGGCCAAGCAGCATCTCAGGAGCACAAAAGCTGACGTTTCGGGCCTAGACCGTTCATCAGAAAAGGGGGATGGGGAGAGGGTTCTAAAATAAATAGGGAGAGAAGGGGAGGCCGATACACCCTCCCCCTCTCTCCCTATCGGCCTCCCCTTCTCTCCCGTTTTGTTTCAGAACCCTCTCCCCATCCCCCTTTGATGAACGGTCTAGGCCCGAAACGTCAGCTTTTGTGCTCCTGAGATGCTGCTTGGCCTGCGATGTTCATCCAGCCCCACACTTTGTTATCTCGGGTTCTCCAGCATCTGCAATTCCCATTATCACTGAGGGACTTGAGGCCGTTTTTGTTAGAGAGAAGAAGGTTAAGAGGCGACTTAATAGAGACATACAAGATGATCAGAGGATTAGATAGGGTAGACAGTGAAAGCCTTTTTCCTCAGATGGTGATGGCCTGCACAAGGGGGCATAGCTTTAAATTGAGGGGTGATAAATAGAGGACAGATGTCAGATGTCTTTACTCAGAGAGTAGTAAGTAAGTAAGTAGTAAGAGAGTAGTAGTCAGTGAGTAATGCCCTGCCTACAACAGTAGTAGGCTCACCAAGTTTAATGGCATTTAAATGGTCATTGGATAAATATGGATGATAATCTGTATGTGAGTTTGCTCGCTGACCTGGAATGTTAGTTTTCAGACGTTTCGTCACCATTCTAGGTAACATCATCAGTGAGCCTCCGACGAAGCGCTGGTGTTATGTCCCGCTTTCTATTTATGTGTTTAGGTTTCCTTGGGTTGGTGATGTCATTTCCTGTTCTTTTTCTCAGAGGATGGTAGATTGGCTCCAAATCAATGTGTTTGTTGATGGAGTTCCGGTTGGAATGCCATGCTTCTAGGAATTCTCGTGCATGTCTCTGTTTGGCTTGTCCTAGGATGGATGTGTTATCCCAATCAAAGTGGTGTCCTTCCACATCTGTATGTAAGGATACGAGTGATAGTGGGTCATGTCTTTTTGTGGCTAGTTGGTGCTCATGTAATGGGTGATAATGGAATAGTGTAGATTAGAGGGGCTTCAGCTTGCTTTCACAGGTTGGCGCAACACTGAGGGCCGAAAGGCCTGTCCTGTGCTGTAATGTTCTATGTTCTATGTTCTGTGGTTTGGAGGGGCACCTTCAGGTGGTGTGTTCTCACTCCATCTGCTGCCCTTGTCCTTCTAGGTGGAAGTGGTCATGGTTTTGGAAGGTGCTGTCTGGTGATCTTTGGTGAGAGTCTGCAGTGCATATTGTAGATGGAACACCATGCTGCCATTGTGCATCTCTGGTAGATGGTGTGAGTGTAAAGTATGGTAGATGAGGTACCAATCATGGAAGGTGTCATCAGTGATGCCCAAGTTTGGGTTCTGTCAGGTCTTCTCAGCTCCTGGCCTCTTTACTGCCTTGGTTCAAAGATGGCCTAAGAGATGAAGTCTAGAGTTGATGCAAAAGTGACAGCCCTTGACATCAAGGCTGCATTTGACCAAGTGTGGCATCAAGGAGCCCTGGATAAACTAGAGCCAACAGAAATCAGGGACAAACTCTCCTGTAGTTGGAGTCACACCTGACACATAGGAAGATGGTTGTGGTTGTTGGAGGTCAGACATCTCAACTCCAGGACATCTCTGCAGGAGTTCCTCAGGGTAGTGTCCGAGGCCCAACCATCTTCAGCTGCTTCATCAATGACCTTCCCTCCATCATAAGGTCAGAAGTGGGGATGTTTGCCGATGATTGCACAGTGTTCTGCACCATTCATGACTCCTCAGTTACTGAAGCAAATGCAACAAGACCTAGACAATATCCAGGTTTGAGCTGATGCTTGGCAAGTAACATTCATGCACAATGCCAGGCTATGACCATTACCAATAGGAGACAACCTAACCATGGCTCCTTGACATTCAATGGTGTTAGCATCACTGAATCCCCCACTATCAACATCCTTTGAGGCTGCTATTGACCAGAAATTCAACTTGACCACCACATAAACATAAACATAAACAAGAGCAGGTCACAGGCTCAGAATACTGCAGCAAGTAACTCTCACCTCCTGACTCCCCAAATCCCATCCATCATCTCTAATGCAAAAGCCAGGGGTGTGATGGAATACTCCCCACTGGCCTGGGCGAGTGCAGCTCCAACAACACTTAAAAGTTTGACATCGCCCAGGATGAAGCAGTCCCTTGACTGGAATTTCATCCATAAGCATCCACTCTCTCCACCACTGACACTCAGTCACAGCAGTATATACAAAGTACAAGATGCGCTGCTCAAATTCACCAAAAGATCATCAGGCAGCACCTTCCAAACCCATGACCACTTCCATCTAGAAGAACAAGGACAGTAGATACATAGGAACACCACCCCCTGCAAGTTCCCCTTGAAGCCACTCGCCATCCTGACTTGAAAATATCTTCCTGTTCCTTAAATGTCTTTGGGTCAAAATCTTGGAACTACCTTCCCAAGGGCATTGTGGGTTTATCGATAGCACAAGGAATGCAGAGGTTCAGGATTGCAGTTCACCACCACCTTCTCAAGGGCAGCGAGGAATGGGCAGTAAATGCTGGCCAATCAGCAATGCCTACATCCCATGAGGATAATCAAGCAGGTCCACCTTCCATCAGTGATATCATACAACAGTAATGGTGCTAGTGACTCACCGTAGTGAGCATTCACTGCCTCTTTTGCATTGGTAGTGTCCCCAACTCTAGGCCAGGACGCCTGGTTTCAAGACCATCTGCTCCAGAGGTGTATAATAACGTCTGAGAATATATTGATTAAAAAGTGTTTTGCAAACGTGATGTCATAGCGGTAATGTCACTGGCGTGGTAATCCAGAAAGTCAGGTTAAAATTCTGGGGCTATAGGTTCAAATCCAGCTTGATAGATGGTTACATTGTGAATCACTAAAATCTGGAATTAAATGCTGATTCTAGTTTTTAATATCTATCTAGTTCGCTAATGTCCTTTAGGGAAGGAAAACTTGGTGTGGCTTAAATGTCAGTCCGAGCCCATAGCAATGTGGGTGGATCTTGACCAGGCAATTAGGGATGTGCAATTAATGCTGGCCTGACCGGTGGCACGTCATGAGTAAATAACTTTAAAAAAAAATTGAAAGCAGATCTAGGCATGCAACATGGAAACCTCATGGGGCTGGTGAGCTTTGGGAACCGTGGAAAATAAGAAAACTCTTGCAATCATTTAGTCTTTCTCATGCCTTCTGAATGTCCAAAAGTGTGCACAGCAAGACATCACAAAAAAAGCAGTATGATAATGGCAGGTAATCATGCTAGTCACGCTGGAAGAGGGTGAATCGTCACTCAGGTATTGAGAGTATCTCATTGGAACAGGGACCTTAATGGTATTGATGGTTTTGATGCAGTGAACTGCTTTCCTGGACACAATCTCGTAAGAGAAAGCCGCAGAGAGACACAATAAATATCCAAATCGTTTCCGGGTAATTTGTAGAACGTGTCTTCCTATAATCCCCTGGCTAGGGCTCTTGTGATGCCGTGGTAGTACCCTTACATCTGAACCAAGACTTAGCCTGTATCTAAGTCCTACCTCACTCAGAGGCGTGTCTCTGACTGGGTTTGACTTCAGTCTGAATCTTTTTGGCAATGATTGGACCACAATCTGAAGATCCAATCAAGATGACCGTTTGTTTAATTTTAACCTGTCACCCAGGCAAGGTTGGCTCCTGCTCAGAGAGATTGAGCAGGATGGACTGATACCCTGAAGAGTTTAGAAGAATAAGAGGAGATCTCATTGTAACTTCAAAGGGCTTGTTGAGGGGCTATTTCTGTAGCTGGAAAGTCTAGGAACTAGGCATTACGGTCTCAGAAAATGTGATTGGCCATTTAGGACTAAAATTAAGAAGAGCTTCTTCATTTTAATGGATGAATGTTTGGAGTGCGCTACGCTAGCGCTGTGGAAACAGTCACTGATATTTTCAAGGCTGAGTTAGATGTGTTTTCAGACACTAAGGGAACTGAATAATATGGGGATCAGTGGGAAAATGAAATTGAGATTGAACATAAACTGTCATCAGACAGATTCATGGAGTACACTAGAGAAGCCGAATGGCCTACAGGTGAATCTATTTCTTCTTAAATGATTTCAGGAATTTTGCTTCCACTGCTGGACTTGAAAATCTCTTCCAGATGGTGGCTAATCTCGAGCTGAGGTTACGTTCCTGATTTTGATCTTACGTTGGGGCTTTAAACAGTTTGAATCTGTGTTCCCAACCTCACTGCGTGCCCAACCTCACTGTTCCCAACCTCACGGCCATATTCTGATCTCAGAAAGCATCCACAAGCTCAAGAGAAGTGTGGTGAAGAGAAGATAATGAGGATGAGCGCATTGCTCATAGGCTCCAGGGAACATGGTTGCACAGTGGGCATATTGGATTGGGAAGTTTCCTCGACAGGATTTTTCAGGGATCAAGAGAGTAAACATCCTCCTTAACTGGAGATTTAAGACCTCGCTGTCCTTGTTAATTTTCCTGTTTAATTTATTCATTCATGGCACGCGAGCGTCACTGTCTGGGCCAGCTTTTATTGTCCATCCCTAGCTGTCACTACTGTCTTGGGTTTGGAATGTGCTTCTGAAGATCTTTGGTGAAAGAATTTTCTAAGAAGCTTCCTACTGTGCTTGCTCCTTCAGACACATGGCCACTCACTGTCCTCAGAAGCCTCACCGATGTTCGCACTGTGAGAAGATGTTCCATCGGAAGGACCACCTCAAGAACCATCTTCAGACTCACAACCCTAACAAGACTCTCTTCAGGTGTGGTGAGTGCGGCAAGAGGTATAACACCAAGCTGGGTTACAGGCGGCACCTGGCATGGCACACGGCCGCCAGCGGTGACCTGACATGCGGAGTGTGTGCCTGTGAGTTTGGACGGTCAGACCAGCTCCTGGAACATCTGAAGGGTCATGCGGGCAAACTGACCAGCAGTGCCCGGGAGAAGCGACATGCGTGCGATCGCTGTGAGCGCCGTTTCTACACCCGCAAGGACGTCAAACGGCACACAGTGGTCCACACGGGGCGCAAGGACTTCGTCTGCCAATTCTGTTCACAGCGCTTCGGCCGGAAGGACCACTTGACGAGGCACACCAAGAAAAGCCACGCCCAGGAGCTGCTGAAGGGGCGGTCAGAGGCTGACAGATTGGCAGTGCCAATGAATGATGCCTCCTCCATCTCCTTAAAGGAGGAGATTGCCAGTGCCTGGCCTGATCCTGTTGACGAGCTGGAGCAGAAGGGCAATGCCAGCATGAGCAATGAATTCTATGCCCATCCGTTACCATTCAGCCAGCACACAAGGAAGACTCGCCACATGGTGCCCGGCTCACTGGGGACAAGGTGGAGCTTCATGGAGATGCCATCTCCGATACTTTCTCCTCCCGCACCACATCCTCCAAGCCAATGTATACAACACCCCCGATACCAACTCAACACTCCCTCCTATAGCCCCTTGCACAGCAAAAACCAGTCAACAAAGAATGGCATGAGGAGTTACAATCTGAGTTTGCCAGGAGATCTACCTGGTCTTGAATCCCAATCAGTGCCCACCAAGGAAGACTCGGACGTTGGCCTGGAAACTTTGACGGTCTCCCTCGCCACCACAGACTGTGACAGCACGATGCACAAAAACATCAAGCCCTTGAATGTGAATTCCACTGACATCTCCCGTTTGCTTGGACTCTCGCCTCCTGGTACCACTGGCCAGCCTTCAGGTGGTGATGCGGTGCTGTCGTACAGGCAAGGGGAGATTGGGCAGAGGGTCGGCCCCCTCCTCGAGCAGCAGCAGACGGCGCGGGAAGGGAGTGCTCCCATAACAAGTTTGAACTTGAACCAGCTTCAACAAGTCGCGCCAACCTTCTCCTCTATGCTAGCACCGACTCCATTGCCCTGCTTTCACCAAATCTTTCAGTAATCCCCTGGTGCCCTTCATTCTATCGAGGAGCCACAGGCAACAGAGCATTGAGAAGCAAATTAGAAAGTGTCAAGATGCCAATGTTGAATTTTAACAATTTTTAAAATAGATTTTATATGTATTTATGTAAATAAATTGTTTTCTACCAATGTCAGGCTATGAAATCTCCACGCCTGTAGATAAAAGTACTTCCACGTGTAATCAGTTTTCAGTGTGTATTACAACTTATTTTGGAAGCTTATCTTTCTGTACTAATTCAATTCAATCAATTTCAAACTGAGGGGAATATGAAGAATTACACAGTTTTTACATTGCAGATGGTGGCCATTTGGCCCATCATTCTATGCACTAACTCTTGAAATGGGCAGCCCACTTAGTGTCGCTCCCTCATCTCCCCGTAACCCTGCACGTGGCAATGATCCCATTTCCTTTTCAATGTTTCAAATGAACTTGCTTCAATTGTGCTGTTAGGCAGTGTGTTCCATTCTCTGTATGAAAATGATCTTCCTCATATTGCTTTTGCTACCTTTACTGATTAATTTAAACCTGTGCCCCTTCATTCACAATACTTTCACATGAGTTAAATATTTGAAGGGGAAAGAAATTAGCTGACCAGTGGTTGACTGGCAAGGGAGTGGACTGGCTTGAATAATTTTACCAAAGAGCTAGTATGGATACAAGGGGAAGAATGACCTCCCTCTGTGCTTGCTGATTCTAGCTTTAAAATTAGCAATAAGTTATCAGGCAGCAAATCAGTTTTGTGTGAATCAACCAACACTTCTCCACCAAAGAGGGATATTTGTTCCAATGGCAGATTTCAAAATTGAGATTGATCCATTTTTTTTTGTGAAGATAAGAAGGGATTGGAAGGAAGGGACTGAGTGGAGTTGAGATGCAGATAGCCATGATCTGATTGAATGGTGGAGATGCCTCAAGGGCTGAATGGCCTCCTCCAGTTCACTTCGCAAGTATTGACACATTTCCGGAGACTCCCACAATTAAATTCCCATTTGTAACTCGCACCTGGATGATATTTCATCTACAAAAATTTGTACAGGTCATTTAGGTTTTAACTTGTAACTTATTTTCAGTTAACCAGTATTCCATCCAAACCCACCAATTAGACTCCAATCTGATACTCACTCCCAGATATCTGTTATTCCATATATAAACTAACCCAAACCCCCTGGTTAGATTCCAGTCTAATACTCACTCCCAGGTATCTGATATTCCATATATAAACTAACCCAAACCCCCTGGTTAGATTCCAGTCTAATACTCACTCTTGGGTATTTGTTATTCTATATATAAAGCAACCCAGAATCTATCCACTAAATTCCAGTCTGTAGCTCACTCCTGGGTATCTGTTATCTTATATATAAATGCCCCAAACCTCTTGACTAGATTCTAGTCTGTAATTCACTCCCAGGTATCTGTTATTCTCTATACAAACCCCTACAATCCTTAATTAGATACGAGCCAGTAATTCAATTCTGGGTATCTGTTGTTCTACCCCTGAACCCTCAATTACATTCCAGTCTGTAACTCATTCCATGATATTTGATATTCTATGTATAAACCCCTTTGAACCCATCAATTAGATTATTGATTAATCCTCAATCAGCTTTCCTCAGTTCTGCTTCCCTTGATGGCCAGTTTTGATTCCCATTTAGGTTTTTTTTCCCTAATCTCTCTTTAAGAAAGATGAGTTTTAAAAACTGGGGTGAACGCAAATATTCAGTAAGGTTTTACTTTTTAAAAGATGTTTATATTTTTGCTGGAATTGACCACAAACATTTTATATTAAGACTGATCACAGTATAATTATTGAAGTGATGAGGATTGGTTTTACATTGTGAAATGGAAAAGTATATTTTTTTTGGAAATTATTACTTTTTTTTACACAATGTATTAAAATCTTATATCTGATTTGGAACTAGTAATTGTTGCTTTTGTCTCTGTGTCTAACTCAGCTCATTATTTAGCTGATATAATTGACTGTCTGTATTGATAAATTTCCTGGTTAGTGCATTGAGACAGCAGAGTGGAATTTTAACACCCATTTGGAAAAACAGGGAGTGACGCTCTGGAGTCTGGGCCCAGGATGGCACTGGGAATGGGATGGGAGTCTGGGAAGTAGAACAGCAGACTCTGATCTGTCAGAACATTGGGGAAGCAAGCAATCGGATTCAACCCCCAATGTACACACACATATTCACAGTCACACACACATACTCTCACTCAGAGACACACCCCACTCTCTCACTCACATATAAAACACACAACGCACTCTTTCACTCACAAATTCCCCGCTCTCTCATACACACATGTACACCCCACTCTTTGTCAGTCAAACACATGCCCCACTCTTGCACATTCACCACTTTCTTACTCACACACACATTCCATAATCTCTCTCACCCACACACACACACCACTCTCTCTCTCTCACTCATGAGCACATACACCAATCTTTCTGATTCATACAAACACATACCGTACTCTGTCTCACACACCTCATAGAGCCATACAGCTCACAAACAGACCCTTCGGTCCAACGCATCCTAAATTAGTCTAGCTGTATTTGCCAGCATTCAGCCTCTATCCCCCTCATCCCTTCCTATTGGTAAGCCAATTGGTCTCCCCCACACATGCACACTATCCTTTTTACAGTCACAAACACAGATCGAATTTAATTAAACACTAACTCTGGGTGTTGTTTAGTGAAGCGTTGGATGATTAGGGTTTAATGTTAGTGTTGAGTTGTCATACTGACAGCGCTCACCCATCCACCGCCTGCCCCTCTTCCCCTCCAGCCCATGTGCCCACTAAATGAACCAGACGGTACTGAGTTGACCTTTACTGCTTTTTGACTGTGGGGAGAGACCAGTTGGTGCTGAGGAGGCACAAGGAGGATTAGGTGCAGCTGGATTCACTCAGACATTTAGTCCTGCTGCAGTTTGGAACTTCTTCTACCAGCTTTTCCCAATCTCCATACTCTGCTGTTACTTCCGACTGTATCGAGACCTGAAAAAACAGATCAGAGAAAGAGACAGTGTGCTGTCTGACCAGGACTTTGTCTTATTCCATTGGGGTTAAGCTGATCCACATTGGTTGGGTTGGGACTTTACTCTCTGGAGTTTAGAAGAATGAGAGGTGATCCCATTGAAACATGTGGGATTCTTAAGAGACTTGACAGGGTAAATGATGAGAGGATGTTTCCCTTCATGTGAAAGTCTACAACCAGGTAATGTTGTCTCAGATCAAAGGGACGCCAATTTAAGATTAAGGTGGGAACGAATTTCTTCTCTCATAGAGTTATGAATCTTTGGAACTCCTTACCACAGAGTCCTTGTGTGCTCATCAAGAATCAGTAAAGAATACAGGGAAAGGGCGAGAAAATCACCATGTGGAATAATGAGCTTCCATTGTTCACCCCCAGGTTCACTCTGACTGGCCATGCTCTTCAGGTATTTACCCTGCTGTCTTTGTTCACCCCCAGGTTCGCTCTCCTTTGCTCTGTTGCTGCTGGTCACTGCTCGGACTAACTTTCTTCCCTCTCTCCTTGCATTATTGAGCTTTCTCTAAGATCCATCAGTGCTATTTATTCCACTCACTTCCTCTGGTGGCGAGTTCCACACTCACTGGCTTTGGAAGGTGTTTTGAAGGTGCTTTTGTGGTGTCTGTCATGTAATGATAGTTTCAAACTACACTCTTCGCCAGAAGATGAAACCTGCCTAAGGCCACCCCTTCAGCCTTGTGTCTTCAAGAGAAACAAGATTCTTTACACAACTGCCATTTCCAGTATTTTTATCATTTCATATTCTCACCAGTAGATTCATCCACTTTACACTAGCCTGTAATCTTCCTTGTCTGGTCGAGCCAAGGTTCAATATATGTTAACATGACTGCTTAACTTTTCACTGTAGCCTCCAAAAACAAATCTCAGTGTTTAGGGTATTTTATTGGCCTTATTAAGCTGAGTTAGTGCATTTAGTGGCTTCCTTGTTCCTCCTTGCTAAACGTGATACCTTAACATTTTCAGTAACTAAAAGCTAAAAGAACTGCAGGTGCTGTAAATTAGAAACAAAAAACAGAAATTGTTGGAAAAGCTCAGGTCTGCCAGCGTCAGTGGAGAGAAATCAGAGTTAACGTTTCAGGTCACGTGACCCTTCCTTAGAACTTACAGCAATCGCACTGAAACTTGTTGGCCAGTTCCCTCTTTCAATGGGAGCTCCCCCTTTGCACTTTTCATGGGACACGGGGATTGCTGGTAAGAGCCAGCATTTGTTGCCCATCCCAAGATGAGTTGAGTGTCTTGCGCAGCCATTGGCTTTTAAGAGTCAGCCACATTGCTGTTGGTCTGGAGTGACACATAGGCCAGACCAGATAAGGTAATTGTCCTCTCTAAGGGTCATTAAAAAACCAGATGGGCTTTTAACAACAATGTCATAGTCACCATCACAGAGACTAGCTTTCAGTCCCAGAGTTTATGAGTTGAATTTACATTCCACCACCCATATCACTAGAACTTTGACCTAGCCCTCTGGATGACTAGCTCAGTGAAATTATTGGCTTTCTCACTGCACCACCATCAAATAGTGATGTCACACATTCAAGGCAGATGAGACAGAAGTTTTTCTCTCAGAAGGTAGTGAAACTGTGGAATTCTTTACAGAGGGCTGTTTATGCTCGGTCAATAAGTGTATTCAAGGCTGACATCGTTTTTTAAGAAATAAGGGTAATGTGGAAAGGCAGGAAAGTGGAGTTTAGCATTATCAGATCAGCTGTGTTTTTTTTATACAATACCCACAGTGTAGGAACAAGCCATTCAACCCCATAAGTCCATACTGATCCTCCGAAGAGCATCCCACCCAGACCCATCGCTGTACTCTATCCCTGTAACCCTGCATTTCCTGTAGCTAATGCACCTAACTACACATCCCTGAACACTATGGGCAATTTAGCATGGGCAATCCATTAGCTTGCACATCTTTGAACTGTGGGAGGAAATCGGAGCACCCAGCTGAAAGTCACGCAGGCGGAGGGAGAACATGCAACCTCCAGGCCGACAGTAGCCGAAGGTGGAATTGAAGGGGGGAATCTGGCACTGTGAGGCAGCTGTGCTAACCACTGAGCCTCTGTGCTGCCCCTAGTTGAATTGTGGATCAGTCTTAATGGGCTGAATGGCCTACTTCTGCTCCTACATCTTAACATCTGTCCCGCCTCTCAGTATGATGGACATAACAACCCAGAGCTTTGCAAATTTCCTTCCCAAAGGGCAGCATTTAGTGGACGGGCCTGTTGCTTGGTGGATTGGCCCAATACTTGATGGACTGGCCCATTGTTTGATGGACTGGCCCACTGCATTTACTCACTGCTGTGCGGAAAATGGTCCTTTTGTATCAGGTGGCCCTCTCATGTTGGCTGATGGCCGACTGGTGGATGGATCATTGTAATCTTCAATATGTAAAATGTACAAAAATACATTAAATATAAACAATACATTTACAATTAAAGTCACTGAATTACAAACTCAGAACAGAGAAATGAACTATTCAACCCAACAGATACAAAGTCCAGGCTAATATCCC
Organism: Stegostoma tigrinum; assembly: GCF_030684315.1. Taxonomy (NCBI): domain Eukaryota; kingdom Metazoa; phylum Chordata; class Chondrichthyes; order Orectolobiformes; family Stegostomatidae; genus Stegostoma; species Stegostoma tigrinum. Next base: position 94,804,687 of record NC_081362.1, read on the forward strand.
CCCACATGAATTCATCTCACCCAACTTGCACATTCTTCTATTCTTCTTCGTGTGTTTATCCAATTTACCTTGGAATACATCAGTACCACTGGCTTAATTCCTGGGACTGAAGTATGAAGAGAGGCTAGGACCATATTCACTGGAGTTTACAAGAATGAGGGGGATTCTTGCAGAAATCTATAAAATCCTAACAGAACTAGACAGGGTAAATGCAGGAAGGCTGTTTCTGATGACTGGGGAGTTCAGAACCAGGGGCTACAGTCTAAGGATACAGGGTAGGCCATTTGGAACTGAGATGAGGAGAAATGTCTTCACCCAGAGTGGGGGAGCCTGTGGGAGTCTCTGCCACAGCAGTTGGTTTCAAGAAGGAGTCAGATATTCTTAGTTTGATGTCTTCAGAAGTAAAGGGTTCGAGGGGCATGGGTAAAAAGTGGGAACAGGATTCGGAGTTGGATGATCGGTCATGATGGAACAGGCTCGAAGGGCTAATGGCCTACTACTGCTCCTATTTCTCGGGCTGGTGAATTCCACCTCTGACCACGTTCTGAGAAAACATTTCTTCAGCATCCTATCCTGTGAACAAGTACCACAGTTTCCACCTTCATTATATGTCCACCTTTACCTCAGCTCCTGAACGATAAAAACCCTCACCCAGGCATCTCTTACCCACGAACATGGAAAATAAGCAAGGGTACAGGCCATTTGGTTCATTGCATCTACTGCATCATTCAATGGGAACATGGCTGAAATTCTACCTCAACACCGTTTCCCTACATCCTTAGATATCTTTCATATTTAGCATATTATGGCAAAAGGTAAGGTAAGCATCTGCAACAATCTTCAACCAGAAGTGCTGAAGGGATGATCCATCTCGGCCTCCTCTAGTGGTCCCCAGCATTACAGATTCAGGTAATTCCATTCACTCCACATAATATCAAAAAACTGTTGGAGACACTGGATACTGCAAAGGCTACAGGCCCTGACAACATTCTGGCAATCGTACTGAAGACTTGTGCTCCGAACTTTCCATTCCCCTAGCCAAGCTCTTACAAAACAGCCGCAACACTGGCATCTATCCTACACAAAAAGCAGGATTAATCCAACCCGACCAAATACCGCCCCGTCAGTCTCCTCTCGATCATCAGTAAAGCGATGCAAGGTGTCAGTAACAGCGTTATCCAGCAGCACCTGGTCAGCAATAACCTGCTCAGTGACGCCCAGTTTGGGTTCTGCCAGGGCCACTCAGCTCCTGACCTCATTACAGCCTTGGCTCAAACATGGACAAAAGAGCTGAATTCCAGAGGGTGAGGAGAGAGTGACAGCCCTTGACATTTGACCGAGTTTGGCATTTAGGAGACCCGACAAAACTGGAATCAATGGGAATTAGGAATTCCTCAGGATACTGTTCTCAGCTCAACGATCTTCAGCTGCTTCCTCAATGTCCTTCTCTTCATCATAAGGTCAGAAGTGGAGATATTCACCGATGATTGCACAATATTCAGCACCATTTATGACTTCTCAGTAATGGAAGCAGTCCATGTTGAAATGTAACAAGATCTAGACAATATCAAGGTGCTTGGCTGGATGAACACAGCAGATCAAGCAGCATCAGAGGAGCAGGAAAGCTGGCATTTAAGGCCTAGACCCTTCTTCAGCAAATTTTCTGAATCTTCATTTTCTGAAGAAGGGCCTAGGCTCTAAAAGTCAGCTTTCCCTCTCCTCTGATGCTGCTTGGCCTGCTGTGTTCATCCAGCTCTACACCTTGTTATCTCAGATTCTCCAGCATTGGCAGTTCCTAATATCAGTGGACAATATCAAAGCTTGGGCTGACAAGTGGCAAGTGACATTCATGCTACACAAATGCCAGGTTATGACCATCACCAATAAAAAAAACAATCTAACCACCATCCCATGACATCCAACAGTGGTACCATCACAATCCTCCCACTGTCAACATCCTGGAGGAGGGGGTCACCTTTGGCCAGAAACTGAACTCTGAGGCTACGAATATCGCAACAAGTAACTCACCTCTTCAATCCCAAAGCCTGTCCACAGTCTACAAGGCACAAGTCAGGAGTGTAATGGAATACTCCCCACTTTCATGGATGAGTGCAGCTCCAACACTCAAGAAGCTTAACACCATCCAGGACACAGCAGCCTAATTGATCTGCATCACATTCACAAACATGCACTCCCTCCACGACTGACACTTAGTAGCAGCAGTATGTATTACCTACTAATTGCACTCTAGAAATTCACTAAACATCCTTAGGCAGCACCTTCCAAACCCATGGCCACTTCCATTTAGAAAGACAAGGGCAGCAGATACATGGGATGACCTCCTGCATGTTCCCGTCCAAACCATTCACCATCCCAACTTGGAAACATATCACTGTTTCTTTGCTGTCACTGGGTCAAAATCCTGGAATTCCCTCCCTAAGGGTAGAGTGGAGCAACCTACAGCACATGGACTACAGCGGTTCAAGGAGGCAGCTCACCGCCACCTTCTCAAGGGGCAGCTAGGGATACATAATAAATGCCAGCGATGACCACGTGCCACAACAGAATAAATTTGAAAAAAATGAAAACATTTAGAAATTTGTCAATTTCAGTCTTGAACATGCTCAGTGACTGAGAAAATGTCAACTCTTTACAGAGCTCTGTCATTCCACCCCTCAGCTTTCTACTTTCAAAAGGAAAGCTCATTAGTCTGATCAATCTTTTCTAACTCATTCTAAGCTCTGAGTTGTGACTTACTGTCTGACATTATTGCAACAGTGTACACAGTCCTTACCTGCTCTGACTCCCATTACAGCCTGGGCAGCTGCTGTCAGTTTGCCTCTCGATGGAGGGCCTGCTGCCTTTGATTCAGGGGCAAGAGGGAGACAAAGAAAAATCAGTAAGAGATCCCCAATCACAAACATTGACTACAACAATGCAAGGTCAGGTCTGACAGTCACATCTGTGAACCCACATTCAATTATTCCTCAAGATACATTCGGAGCAATCTCTCATCTTTGAACCTGGAATGGTTGGCTTCAAGAATGCCCGCTCTTGAAAGCTCAGAACAAAGTCCTGAAGGACTCTAACCAACTGTACTGGACAGAGTGACCATACCGGACTGAGTGACCACATCAGACAGAGTGAATGTACAGATGGAGTGACAATATCAAACAGAATGGCCATACTGGATAGAGTAACCATTCAGGACAGAGTGACTGTACTGGATAGAATGACCACATCAGACAGAGTGACCATATTACATAAAGTGACAGTATTGGGTGGAGAGACCATACTGGACAGAGTGACCATACTGTGTGGAGTGACTGAACTGAATGAAGTAACTATACCGGGTAGAATGGCCGTATTGGGTGGACTGACTGCACTGGGTAGAGTGATCATATTGAACAGACTGACCGCATCCAATAGAGTGACCACACCGTGTAGAGGCACCTTACTGGGCAGAGTAAACATGCTGGGTAGGTGACCACATGGATCGGGTGACCATTTTGGACAGAGTTATCATAACAGCTGGAGTGACCATTTTGGACAGTGACCATATTGGACAGAGTGACCGTACCAGGCAGAGTGACCATACAGGGTGGAGTACTGCATCAAACAGAATGTCTGTTTTGGGTGGAGAGACCATATTGGACAGAGTGGCCATTTTGGACAGAGTCACTGTATTGGACAGAGTGACTGTACCAGGTGGAGTGACTGTACCAGGTGGAGTTGAAATGCCTGTTGCAATTTGATAGAGATTATTAGCTAAAAATGAACGGGCACAAAAATGGAGATAACAAGGAGTGACCGGTATTAGACCAAGTGATCGTCAGGGTAGATGTCCTTACCGAAGGTGATGAATATGTTGTAGGGTGTGAATATACAGCCTGTGCTGTCCGTGCTGGAGGGCCTCGCGGGGGCTGGTGGGAGGTAGACGGCGCAGCTGGAGCTCTCACTGGGCTCGTGAGCTGCTTGGATGCCAACTGAACTTGCGCTGGAGGAGGGGGAGGTCTCGGCTGGATGGAGGATGGCACCGGGGCCTGCCTGGCCACAACCTTGCGGTTAACGTTAGTCTTGCAGAAGTTGATGTGTCGCTCAGCAGCTGTTTCATTGAAACGCCTGTTGCAGTAGGGACACTCGATGTAATCTGGGGGTTAGACACACACAATCATTCCCCGGTCAGGGCTCACTGCAGAAACACCCATACTGGTGCATTCATGTCAGAGTGGTGTCATTTCCTTCTGACATTGGAAAAAAGGAGCACGACTAGGCCATTCATCCCCTTAAGCCTGCAACCCTATTCATGACCGATCTACCCCACGCCTCAAACCCAATTCATGCCAGCTCGGCAAAGCTGCCTCAAATATCACCTTCCGGCTCAGTGACAAAGTGAAGCTGAGCTCTCAATCCACCATCTTACCGAATAGACAAGCATGCTCAAGGGGGCTGAATGGCCTATTCTTCTTCTGGGCACACCTGTCAGTGGAAGTGAAGGTAAGAGAGCTGTAGCCTGATTAATTCCACCCCCCCCCCAACCCCGTTAAACCCAGCAGAGACAGAGGAGGGAGACAATTGTCAGCAAGGCCTAGCTGAAACCTGAAATTAAAAAGACAGAAATTGCCGGTGAAATTCGGCAGGTCCGGCTGCGCCTGTGCAGAGAGAAACCGAGAGTTAATAATGTCTTGGATCCAGGGACCCTCCTTCCGAATGTTGCCTGAAATCCCTTTGTTTTCGTCACGCTGCAGAACATGTTTCAGTTCCACGCCACAAAAGGTAGACTCAAGGGTGGATATTACTCAAAGGATTCCCAGAGGCCATAGATAGAGATTATTCCCAGGAAATGAAAGTGCCAAAAATTGGAAAGACCTAGGTTTGGCCTTCGGGTGTCTCAAGAGCAAAGGCTTGTGGGAAGTCAATGTGAGGAGTGGAGGAAAGGGTTTTCACAAGACTTGCGCATCACCTTGTGTTGGGATGGACAGACAGACAGCTGTACCAATGAAAGCAACTCAACTGAAGCAAGGTTTTACCTGGGTTGATGCTGGCGGGTGGGGGAGGGGGAAGAGGCAGGCCCTTTTTAACAGCATCTGTGGCGAGCCTAGCTGACCTGATGGTGTTGATGAAATCTTCATGCTGTTGCTTCCAATGTGACACAGGTAGAGGCATCTGCGGAAGAGCCACACAGTCATTTGCCAGTTTAAAACTATTTCCAGTCGCCGTCACCCGGGATACTCCCAGACATAACATCGCAAAGCAACCTCGAGTACATTCACAGGATTGGGCAGTATGAGTGTAATCAGTTCTCTCACTTTTCCTCCACCTCCAGGCACCATAAATCACCCCAGTCAAACTTGTCAACAGCTTAAAATCTGAACAAAGTGAAAGCCTAGAAACTTTATCACCTTTAGCAGTTCCAGGCCAGGTTTTGCAATGAAATGTTCTTTTCCCCCAGAAGTTTTCAAACCAGAAACATTATCTCCTTTTCAACAAAGGCCGCTGCCTGCTTCAGTTTGCCAATATCAGCAGGCACAATCCAAGGGTGTTGTTATTTGAAGATGGGCTCATAAGAAGCTCAGTGTGAGACTGTCACCTCTTTAGAGTTACTTATGAATATTTATTGTGAGAACAAATTCTAAATTACAACAGAATGAACACTGTATCATAGACTATCAAATACGAATAGGGAGGGTGTAAAGGGATGTGGGCCAAATGCTGGCACAAATACTAGACTAATTTAGGATATCTGTTCAGCATGGACAGGTTGGGCTGAAGGGCCCGTCTCCCTGCTGTACAGCTCTATGATTTTGTGAGTATTCTACTCCAAATTTATACATAATGTTTAAATCCACCTTCCAAATCCTTTTAGATGTTCAAACAAAATAAGACTGAAAGAAATATGTACCCAAAATCCGGGATAATTTCTTTGTCTCAACCTTCACAGGGGGTTAGTACTAAACCTGGTGTCTGGAGTCCCAGGGTGGATATCCCATGGTTCTCTGTTTATTTTATTGCTAACCACAACTGTATTGATTCAATCTTCTCCATTTATCAGCCAGTGAACCTGAACAATTTCACTTCAATCTATTAAGAAACCGTGTGAGGACACGCACAGAGCCAATACCCCAACTGTTCCCCACTGCTCAGGGATGAGTCCTACCTTGGCAACTGATGGGCCTCTCACTGATGAAATGCCTGTCCCAGCAGCTCTTTGCTTGTACGAATTGAAGACTCTTTTCTTCTTGTTGGAAACTTTGCTACAAATAGGTTCATGTCGTTCCTTGAGACAGAAGCCAACATTGAGTTTTATAATGATTTCAAATCTATTCCAAATAAACCTGAAACTAAACCCTTTCTTCTCCTGTCTCCGTCCTGCCCCAATCTCCATTTAGAGTTCCTGAAGGCTCATCACAGGAACTCTTTCCCCCAACCTCTTGCTATTGGTCACCTGGCATCCTAATCCCACAATGCCCTACTTTACTGCAGCCAATTGTTATAGAGCATTATACAATTGCACAGCAAAGAAACAGACCCTTCGGTCCAACTCTGCGATGCCAACCAGGTTTCCTAAACTGAATAGTCCCATTTGTCTTTGTTTAGCCTATATCCATCTAAACCTCTCCTATCCATTACCTGTCCAAATGTCTTTTAAATGTTATAATTATACCAGCCTCTACCACCTCCTCTGGCAGCTCATCTCATACATGTCCCACCCTCTGTGTGAACAAGCTGTCTCTTGGATCCCTTTTAAGTCTCTCTCCTCTCTCCTTAGATCTATATCCTCTAGTTTTGCACTCCCCTACCCTTGGAAATGAAGCCTTGGCTATTTACCTAATCTATGCTTCTCATGATTTTATAGAAACAGAAAATAGGAGCAGGAGTAGGCCATTCAGCCCTTCGAGCCTGCATCACCATTCAATACAAATCATGCAATCTCAGTATGTCGCTCCTGCTTTCTCTCCATACCCCTTGATCCCTTTAGGTGCAAAGGCAGATCCAGCTCCCTCTTGAATATGTGTAACCATTTAGCCCCAACAGCTTCCTGAGGGAGAGAATTCCACAGGTTCACAACTCTCTGAGTGAGGAAATTCTTCCTCATCTCAGTCCTGAATGGCTTCTGCCTTATTCTTAGATTGTGACCCCTAGTTCTGGACTTCCTGCATCTAGCCTTTCCAGTTCCATCAGGATTTTATATGTTTCGATGAGATCCTCCCTCATTCTTCTAAATTCCAGCAAGAACAAGTCCACTTAATCTATTCTTTCTTTATATATCAGTCCTGCCATCCCAGGAATCAGTCCGGTGAATCTGTGCTGGACTCCCTCAATGGCAAGAATGTCCTTCCTCAGACTAGGAGGCCAAAACTGCAAACAATACTCAAGAAGTGACCTCATCAAGGCCCTGTATAAATGCAGCAAGATATCCTTACTCCAACAACTTTAAATTCTCTTACTATGGAGGCCAGTATGTCATTAGCTTTCCTCACTGCCTGAACGAGGCCCCTGTGCTAAGCTTGGAAGATGACAGAGAACTTTGAATTTTGGGATTGAAACTTGCATCCGCATGCCATTTCTGATGAAGGGTCTAGACCCAAAATGTCAGCTTTCCTGCTCCTAAGATGCTGCTCGGCCTGCTGTGTTCATCCAGCTCCATACCTTGTTATCTCAGCTTTCCTCACTGCCTTGCTGCACCTGCATGCCAATCTTCAGCAACTGTTCTACAATGACACCCAGGTTTCATTGCACCTCACCTTTCCCTAGACTGTCACCATTCAGATAATAATCTGCTTTCTTGCTTTTGGCACCAAAGTGGGTAACCTCACACTTATCCTCATTCCACTTCATTTACTAAAATTTTTCCTACTCAGCCAGTCCATCCAAGTCACTGTGCAGCCTCTGAGCATCCTCCCCACAGCACACACTGCCACCCAGATTGGTGCCATCTGCAAATTTGGAAATATTGTATTCAATTTCATCATTCAAATCCTCAATGTATATTGTGAACAACTGAAATCCCAGCTGGTACCCCACTCGTCACTTTATGCCACTCTGAAAAGGACCAACTTTGTGCTTCCTGTCTGCCAACCAGTTCTCTATCCATGTCAATACATTACCTCTGATACCATGAGCCTTAATCTTCCTTACTCATTTCTTGTGTAGAACCTTGTCAAAAGCCTTTTGAAAGTCCAGATACACAACATTTACTGATTCAAAAACAGAAATTGCTGCAAAATCTCAGCAGGTCTGACAGCTTCTGTGAAGAACAGAGATTCTGAGCAAGGGTTACTGGACCCACAATGTTAACTCTGATTTTTTTTGTCCTCACAGATGCTGCCAGACCTGCTGAGCTTTTCCAGCAACTTCTGTTTTTGTTCCTGATTTGCAGCATCTGCAGTTCTTTCGGTTTTTATCGACAGATTCACTTTTGTCCATATAACTGGTCACATCCTCAAAAAACCCCAGAAGATTTGTCAGGCATGATTTCTCTTTAGTGGACCCATGCTGATCTGGGCCGATCTTGTTACCGCTTTCCAAATGCTCAGTTATTACACTTAATAATATTACCTTATTAATTGATCTTATGAACACCTCAGCCGTCAGCACTCCAGGGAACAAAGTCTCAGCCTAAGATAACAAGTAGCATCAGAGGAGCAGAAAAGCTGATGTTTCGGGCCTAGCCTTCCTGCTACTCTGATGCTACTTGGCCTGCTGTGTTCATGCAGCTCTACATCTTGTTATATCAGATTCTCCAGCATCTGCAGTTCCTACTATCTCTGAAAGTCTCAGCCTATCCAGCTTCTCCTTATAACTCAAACCCTCTAGTACTGACAACATCCTTGTAACTCTTTTCTGTGCCCTTTCTACTTTAATAACATCCATCCTATAGTAGGGTGACTAGATTTTTACACAGCATTGTAAAAGTGGTCTCACCAACGTCCTGAACCACTGTAACATGACATCCCAATCCTGTACTCAATGCTCTGACCAATGAAGGCAAGCGTGCCAAACACTTTCTTCATCGCCCTGTCTACCTGCAATGCCACTTTTAAGGAACTATGAACCTGCACTCCTTGGTCTCTCTGTTCAATAACACTTCTCAGGACCCTGCTATTAACTGTATAAGTCCTGACCTGGTGTGCTATGCTATAAAAACTCAATGGCTCTCCTTGATTCTGTGAACTCTTGATCCAATCTTTTCACTTTCAAATTTCTCACAAGAAGAGATATTCCCACAAGCAGCAGAAAAAAAAAAACATTTTGTCGACAGGATGAGCAAGAAAGCTGGCCTTGGGAACTTCAAGGAGAAAGCAGTCCTCTTCTTATTGATGATGCAAAATGATCAGTAAAAGCAGGCTTGGATTTTATTTTGTGATTTGCTGTGCGCTGAAATAGTCACTCTGCTGGATACTGTAGAAGAAAGGGAGCAGCAAGCAGGACATCACCATGTCCTTGTTAAATGATTACAGAGAAAATTATGGGCAAAACTTCACTTCTTTCAGGGCACGAGGCTCCAAGATGGCAACACATGGACCACTTGCTGGTTTGAGCCAAACCTTAACCCTTACCATAGCCTTAGCCTTAACATGAAACCTAGCCTTAACCCTAAATCTAACCTTAACCCTAATCCTCAACTTAACCCTAGCCTTAACCTTAATCCTAATGCTGACCTTAACCCTAATCTAAACTTTAACTGTAACCAAACCCTAACCTTGACCCTAACCCTAACCCTAACCCTAACCTTAACCCTAACCCTAACCTCCACCCTAATCATAATTTTAACCCTATCCCTAATTTTAACCCCAATCCAAACCTTAACCCTAGCCTTAACAGTAACCCAAACCTTAAACCTCACCCTAACCTTAACCTTAACCCTAAACCTAACCTTAACCGTAATATTAAATTTAACCTAAACCCTAACCTAACTCTATTCATAACTTTAACCCTAACCCTAACCTTAGCCATAGCCCAAACCTTAACCCTAACTCTAACCCTAACCCTAACCATAACTCTAACCCTAACCTAATCCTAACCTTAGCCCTAATCCTAACCCTAACCTTAACCCTAATCCTAACCTTAACCCTATTCCTAACCTTAATGCTAATTCTAACTTTAACTCAAATCCTAACCTTAACCCAAACCCTAATCTTAACCCTAATCCTAACCTTAACCCTAATCCTAACTTTACCTCAAATCTTAACCCAAACCCTAACCCAGACCCTAAACCTAACCCAAGCCCTAAACATAACCCGAACCCCAACCTAATCCTAAACCAAACCCTAACCCTACTCTAACCCAAACCATAACCCTTAACTCTAAAACTAACCCTAACCTTAACCTTAATCCTAACCCAAACCCTAACATCACCATAAAGTCCCATTTAAAAAATCAACTACCCTGAATATAGAAAGGGGTGAACATGACCTGACAATAACCTCTAATTTATATAGCAGCTTTAATTCATAAAATGTCCTAAAATGCATCACTGGGCATTTATAAAACAAAATTTGACATTGAGACACATTAGGAGAATAAAAATTATATAAATCCTTCATCAACGAGATGGGGTTTAAGGAGTGAGCTGAAGAGGATAATGGGATAGAGGGAGGGTGAAATACAGGGAGGAAATTCGAGAGTTTAGGGTTCTGGTGAATGAAGGCTCAACTGCCAATGATGGAACAATGAAAATTAGAGGTGCATAATAGGTTACATCTGCAAGAGCACAAATATCTCAGAGGGCTGTGGGACTAGGAGGACGTTGCAGAGATAGCTGGAATCTGAGGCTTTGGGCCAATTTGGAAACAAAAACGAGAATTTTAAAATCTTGATGTTACTTACCCATGAACCTGGTCAGGGGCCACAGGGGATGATAGGGCAAGAGGACATCATGTGAGTTAAGTCAGGCAGCAGGGTTTTGGCTGTTTTAATGGTAATTTACGAAACAAACGTAGAGCCACACACAAATCTCGCACACAAACTTACCAGATTATTTGGCTCAAAATTTCTTCCACAGTTTCTACAGGGTACAAGGTTCAGATTCTGCTCTGTTTTCAAGAAAAAGAAAGCTAAATAAATCAAAATTCAATGTTTTTCATTCATTGTTACTGGGCCAGTAATCCAGAGGACTCAATTGAGTTCAAATCTCACCCCAGCAGTTTGTCGAGAAAACATTATATCGGTGAAAGTCTCCAATGTAGAGTTCAGGATTGTTGTAAATTCTTGTGTGGCTTATAAATGCCTCCCTGGAGAAAGATATCTGCCTTCCTCACCCTGTCTAGTGCTAATCGTTTTAATCATGCGTGGGATGTGTGTGTGTCCCTGGCTGGCCAGCATTTATTACCCATCCTTAGTTGCCTCTTAAGAAGGTGATGGTGAGCTGTTTTCTGTATGTGACTCCATGCTCACACTAATATAACTGACTCCTCAATCCCTTCTGAAATCACCCAGAAGCTATTCAGTTACCTTCTAAGATAAACTAGGAATTTAACAGTAAATACCAGCTTCATCAGGAATGTGCACATCCCAAGAATGAATGAGTGATCAAAGATTGTAATATACTGTGATGGCTAACAAGAATGCAGTAGAATCTGGTACATAAAAGGCCATTTGGCCCACTAAACCATTCTGATCAGTAGCCATGGGTATTAGCTGTAGTTCAGTGGATGGTATTCATGCCTCTTGATGTCAGCAGGTTGTGCAATTAAGTCCTGCACCAGAGATACCATAGGATAACAGAGATATTATGGTGTAGGAGGAGGTCATTCAGCCCAACCTGTCTGTAATAGCCCTCTGAAAGAGAATCTCACTTGGTCCATGCCAATTCCTGCCTGCTCCCTGTAACCCTCCCCATTCTTCCTTTTCAGATAACAATGTAATTCTCTTTTTAATGTTTCTATTGACTGTGCCTTCCACACCTCATTCCACATCCTAATCACTCACTGTTCTTCTTCCACATGTCACCATTGCTTTCTTGGCCAAAATCTTAAATCTGTTTCCTCTTGCTGTTTCCACCAATAACAACAGTTTCTCTCTCTCTTTCTCTACTCTGTCCAGATCCATCATAATTTTGAACACCTTAATCAAAAAAATCCCCTTTGACTAGTCTTCCCAAATTTCTTCAAGCAACCCACTGAAATAACGGGACATGGTAGTGTAGCGGTAATATGACCAGATTGGTAATTTAACGTCCTAGCTAACCCACTGGCAACATAGTTTTGACTACTATTCAGAAAAGATTTCCAAGGATATTGCTGGGGTTGGAGGGTTTGAGCTATAGGGAGAGGCTGAATAAGCTGGTGCTGTTTTCCCTGGAGCGTCAGAGGCTGAGGGGAGACCTTATAGAGATTTATAAAATTGTGAGGGGGCATGGATAGGGTGAATAGACAAGGACTTTCCTCGGTTTTGAGGAAATCCAAAACTGGAGGCCATAGGTTTGAGGTGAGAGGTGAAAGGTTTAAAAAGGGACCTAAGGGGGAAATTTTTCACGCAGAGCATTTCGTTTCCTTTATTCACTCACAGGGTGAGGGCATCACTTTTAGGCAGCATTTATTGCGCAGAGGGCAGTTGAGAGTCAACCACATAGCTGTGGGTCTGGAGTCACGTATAGGTCAGACCAGTAAGGATGGCAGCTTCCTTCCCCAAATGTCATTAGTGAACCAGATGGCTTTCTTCTCGACAAGCGGCATGGAGCCATGGTTATCACAAACATCATGAGGGGCGTGGATAAAGTGAATAGCCAAGGTCTCTTCCCAGGGTAGGGGTGTCCAAAACTACAGGACATAGGTTTAAGGTGAGAGGGGAAACAATTTAAAATGGACCTATGGGGCAACTTTTTATGCAGAGGGTAGTGTGTGTGTGGAACAAGCTGCCAGCGCAAGTGCTGGAAATGGGTATGATTACAACATTTAAAAGGCAAGTAAATGGATATATGCTTAAGAAAGGTTTAGAGGGAATATGGACCAAATGAGCCTGAGTTAATTTAGGATATCTGGTCAGCATGGACCTGTGTGTTGGATTGGTCACTTTCTAGTTAAAGAACTTGTATTTATTTAGAACCACTTATGGTAGCCTCCCAAGGTGCTCTACAGGAACGTTGTCAGACATAATTTGACTAAACGATAATAAATTAGCTAGAATCTTACCAGACCATAGGGCTGCTCTCTCATTAGAAAGACAGAAACTGGTGGTGGTTTAACTGGAGGGTCACCACACCTCAGGCGAGGGGAGAGGTTGAGAAGGAGAGACCTTCATTGTAACCTCACCCAATGCCGGAATTGAACTCACACTGTTGGTGTTACTCTGCAAGTTTGATTGTTTCTTCTTCTGCGATCATACAGAACTGAATGGCTTTAGTGACTATGTATATTAATATATTTTATGAATAAAATATATTTTAGAATTTAAAAAATAAAATCACAAACCAGCCTTCCAGCCAACTGAGGTAGTTGATCTGCTGCTGAGCTACATATGGAGATTAGAACAATGGCTGAGAAGCTTGGTGAGAGAAGTAGGGTTTAAGAAAACGGACCGGGTCCCCAAGCAGCTCAGGTTTATGCAGCTGTAACCCCATGAAAACTGGAGAGATGCGAGAGTCAGGAATTGGAAGAGACAAGTGACAGACAAGGTCAGGGGGAAATGGAGGAGATAAGGGAGGAAGGAGGGCGTGATTTGATGAAAAATTTGAAATATAGACTGGAAGCCAATGTAGGTCAGATAACAGTGTGTTGGGTGAACAAGAATGGCACAGGGGCAGATAAAGTGTATCATAAGGTCGCACTAAGTAATTTGTAGATGAGCTTGAAGATTGCTGAAGATATATTGTGGATTTTCAAAGTCCGTGTCTGCTCACAGTCAAATTAGCAAATGGACGTGTAGATATCAGGTGCCCTGCTCTTCTTCAATGTGTGATCCAAGTTTTTGTTTCTTCAACTGGATGGTTCTGAGAAAGCAAAATCCAAAACATAATCTACAGAGGACTGTTTGATGATTGTTTGATGAGAGATGTGCAATAAATCCACAAGACAACCTACTTGCTCCAGGCAAGAATCCCAAAGGTTAATCTCCTCAGGTTTAGGGTTTATAATGACTAATAGATTCTCCTTGAATCACTCCCTTCCTCCACCATATAACAGATATTCACCTGTGCCATTAATACCAAGTAGTAGTTATAAAGAAGTCAGATGCTGGAAACAAAATTCAGATGGAATAATGCACTTTCCCTTAATTGTTCATGACTAATTCTTTGGATGCAGGCCTCGCTGGTCAGGCAAGCATTTGTTGATGGCAAGTGATGAGCTACCTTCTTCAATTGCTTCAGTCCTTGGGGTAAAGGGACACCTACAATGCTGTAGAAAGGATTTCCAGGACTTTGATCCAGCAACTGTGATAGAAAATTAAGTCAGGAACGTAACACCACTAGATAAGGGCCGGATGAGATGGTTCGGTCCATCCAGTTTGTTTCACCATTCATCCCTGTAACATTTGAATGCCGTAGTAATCAATAACCTACATATCTCGGTCTTAAATACACTCAATGATGGGGCCTCAACAGCCCCCTGCAGCAAGGTGTTCCACAGATTCACCAGCCTCTGGCTGAAGAAATGTCTCCTCATCTTAGTTCTAACAGGTTATTCCTTCACTCTGAGGCTTTCCCTTTGGTCCTAGTCTCTCCTACTAAGGTAAACATCTTCTCCCAAATCTACTCAACTTTATCCTCACTGCGAAGCCTCTTCCAGGATGCCTCACCTGAATAAGTTACCCTCCTCCCTCTGGATCAACCTCAAGGGCTTTGGTCCGCCTCCCCCTCTCTCCTATTTATTTCAGAATCCTCTCCCATCTCCCTTTTCTGATGAAGGGTCTAGGCCCAAACGTCAGCTTTTGTGCTCCTAAGATGCCACTTGGCCTGCTGTGTTCATCCAGCCCCACACTTTACTATCCAGAACCTTTGAAACTTACAGAATACTATGAGACCCTCCCTCATCCTTCTGAACTCTCCAGTAAAAATCCAGAGTTCTCAACCACTTATCATTTGACAAGCCCTTCTTTCCGAGCATCATTCCTGGAAAACTCCGCTGGACACCCTCCATTGAAAGCAGTCGAGTGGTAGAGGCAGGGGTGGGATGGATGGTGGTAATGTTACTGGCATTGAATGTCAAGAGAAAACGGTTAGATTCTCTCCAGTTGGAGATTATTGCCTGGAACTTGCATGTTACTTGGCACTTAGCAACACAGACCTGAATTCTGTCCTGATCTTCCTGAATGCAGCATGGACTTCTTCATTATTTAAGCGATTGTGAATGGTTCTGAACATTATGCAACGATTTTCGAACATCCCCACTTGTGACCTAATGATGGAGGGAAGGTCATTCATGAAGCAGCTGAAGATGATTGTCTTAGGCTCAAACTCCTGCAGCAATGTCCTGGAGCTGAGGCAACAACCACAAACATTTTCCTTTATGCCAGATCAGACTTGAACCAGTGAAGAGTATTCTCCTGAATCCCATTGATGCTGAAGAAGTTCTACTGGACACGAAACTTGAACTCTGTTTCTCCCTCCACAGATATTGCCAGGCCTGCTGAGCTTCTCCAGCATTTTCTGTTCTTATCCAATTGATTCTAGTGTGCAAGAACTCCTTAATGCCACACATGGTGGAATGTTGCCTTGCTGTCGAGGACAGGTAATGTCACTTCTCAATTCAATTTCATCAGATATGGGCTAAATCTGTAATGACATCTGGAACAGAACAATCCTGCCAATGCTCAAACTGAGCAACAGAGGACTTCATAATTACCAGCAAAGTGTCATTGAGACTTTAACTATAGACTGACAGGACTATAATTGGTCATAGGGCTTGTCCAGAAAGGATAAAGCAGAACAATTTTTAGAGTAGATATCAATGTTTTAACAGGAACATGTACCACGATTAGTTCCAATGCACTGTTCTTCATCAACCAGGATGTAAATTAATTAATGGAGTAAATTAAATTGGCTGAAATTGGGATACTAAAACCTGTGAAGTATCATCCACATGGCACTTCTGGCTGGGGATGAGCGCCAATTCCTTTCAAGCATGTCCAAAACGGTCATGACAGTGCAGTCACATGTAAATCCTTGCTGGATAAACATAGACACAGTGAAAGTAGGAGCTGGCACATTTGGGGGGGGGGGGGGGGGGGCGGGGGGGAAGGGGGAAGAGGCCTTGCGCCAACCATCTGCCAACAGACCTGTACCATCTGATTTGGAGGTCAAGCTTCTCTTACCAGCTTTCTCGGCCCTTTAAACTCACTCCATCATTCAATATGATGGTCGTTGATTATCCAACTCAGTACCCTGTTCCCCCTTTAATGTCTTTAGCCTTGAAGACTTTATCTAACTCTTTCATGAAAACGTGGGCAGGAACTCTCCTCCCCGAAAGGGCATTAGGCAGCCATCATGACTCCCCCAATTATCCCCAGTCCACATCATTGTTCCCCACTGAGAGTGAACAAGGCACTATTGAAAGATCAACACAAAAATCTCAAAAACATTCAATCAATATTGTCATGGCCCCCAGCGTCTCTGCGAGATAAACATCTGATCAGACCGCTGTGATGTCAGTGCAGCAATGTAGTGATGTACATGACTCAAAAGAGGCTGTAACAAAAGAAGAATGAATGCAATATTCTATCTTCTTCTTAACAATCTATCCTCCCTCCACTCCCATCAGCAGTATTGTCATTCTTAATAAGCCCCTAACTGCACTTATTCCTGTTTTCTCCCTCTGATGTATTCAAAGCAGTAACATCTACTTACGAGAAGCATTCATTTTAGGCCTGGTAAGAGAAGCTTGACCTCCAAATCAGATGGTACAGGTCTGTTGGCAGATGGTTGGTGCAGGGCCTCTTCCCCCCCCACCCACCCCTTTCAAATGTGCCAGACTGGGCTATACTCTATAGCAACCGTTGCTAGGGCAAACAATGAGAACAATTTCTCTTCATTTTCCTCCATTGCTCCCTTTCATTGGCCTGTGCTGAAATTGTACCTTATTTGTTTACAGTTTTTATTCAGCACGCAAGTAAA
Organism: Stegostoma tigrinum; assembly: GCF_030684315.1. NCBI lineage: Eukaryota > Metazoa > Chordata > Chondrichthyes > Orectolobiformes > Stegostomatidae > Stegostoma > Stegostoma tigrinum. The sequence goes on from NC_081362.1 coordinate 94,821,737, forward strand.
ACAAAGAATGAAAGCTACATTTAGCAGGAAAGCAAGGAAGATGGAGTCCACTCAATCCTTAGCTCACCTTGAATTGTGTCAAGCACATGCCCTTACATGTTGTGGTTAGAAGCTGTTCATTTGAGTTAGTTACTGGGACAAGAGGACTGTCCTGAAGAAGTATGGAGCAGCTTAGACGTAATTTCCGCAGTTTAGAAGAATGTGTGGTAGCTTCATTAAGAAAAAAAACTGAGGGTCTTGGAAGGGTTAGGGTAGAAATCAAAGGGCACGGGGGTGGAGTGAATGATGGAAATATTGAATTGGGCAGATTTCAAGGGCTGAATAACCTACTCATTTTTTTTGTTTCCTTAGAAAAGGAAGGACTTTTTGAATATTCTATTTTGGAGAGCTGTGGATGATCCATCACTGCATCTATTCAAGATCAAGATCAACAGATCTTGATACTAAGAGAATCAAGAGGCAAGAGTCATGTACAAAAGTTGAGATGTAAGATACTTACTGAATGATAGATCTTTTAATTAAGATGGAATGGCTTTTCGATGTTCACAATACATAAATTGTGTGATACTCTCTGCTGTGACCTAAGAGGTGATGTTGTGGAGTGACAAATTTTTCTACATCATGGATAACTTTACCTCTGACAGTGGGCAATTTTAAATATTGTTGCTATCCTAAATTACTCAATGACCTGCCTGACAGTCCAACAATGACTGCACTAATAAATCACCCTTCAAGATGAAGGTTTGTATTTACTGAGCACCTTCCACACTCCAAGGATGTTCAAAAAACTGTTTCACAACCTATGAGTTACTTTTGAAGCAATGTTACGAACCTAAAGGTGAACATAGAAATCGAGTTGCACACAGCAATATCCCACAGGCAAACATGAGATAATGACCAGATTTCATTTGCTAGTTGAAGGATTGATATTTACAGGATACTCCCCTAGTTGCCTTCTAATAATGCAAGTCTTTTGCATCACCAAGGACACAACATACTTTTAGAATTTGATTTGAAAGAAGTCACTATCAATAGTGCAGCACTCCCTCAGTACTCCTTTCAGGTCAATCGCCTGGAAGTATTACTCAGGAGCAAAGTAAACTTCAACTTTCTGTTGTGGAGACAAAAGTGCAGCGAACAGAACCCTGGATAAGGTATCCACTCAGAGCAGGATCTCAGGACTGAAAACCATCCCAGCTCTCAGACGTTCATGAATCAAGGTTCTACAAAAGATATTCAGTGAATTTCCAGTCCAGAAATATAGTGTTAACTGCACACTCAAGAAGTGGTAGAAACTACAGTCAGCCAGTAATCCAAGGCTTTTCAGAGCCACAACACTGAGCAAAGAGAAAGAAAATCGGCTTTCCTCAACCGAGGGATAAAATGACAGTTCTTACGGTACAACAGCAAAAGTTCAAATCTTGTTATGGTAGCAGCAGAATTTAAAATTCAGTTAATCAATAAATCTGCATTGAAAAGCTAATCTCAGAAATGGAAACACCAAATTGTTATCAAAACTGCCTATATCATGAACAACTTCTCCAACTATCATCAACCACCTTCCTCATGAACAATCCAATCAAATGCGGGGGTTTTAACCAGGAGTCTCACACCTTTTTTGTTAGAATCCCTCCAGGCTGGAAACGGGCCCTTCAGCCCGACAAGTCCACACCAAACCTTAGAGTATCCCACCCAGACCCACCCCCCTGTAACCCACCTAATGTATACATCCCGGAGCTCTGCGGGCAATTTAGCATGACCAATCCACTTAGCCTGCACATCATGGGACTGTGGGAGGAAAGCAGAGCACCCGGAGGAAATCCACGCAGACACGGGGAGAATGTGCAAACTCCACACAGACAGTTGCCTGTGGGCAGAATCAAACCCGGGTCCCTGGCACTGTGAGGCACTAACCACTGAGCCACCGTGCCGCCCTTTACCTCAACATGACTAATAAAATCATCACAAGTTACAAAAACATTTGAGAAATGTTATGAATTGGTACAGTTACATATTTATTATAGCTAAATTACAAAAATATATGTTGAAGATGAAGGAAAACTAGCCTCCTGTTGCCAAACAGCTCTGTGCCTGGTGCTGGCTACAGTTCGGGCTCAGCTTTCACAAATCAGTTCCCTTCTCTTTCTCCAGTTGCTGCCACCTGTGGTGGTTCAACCCTTCCTTAGCCCTCCTGGCTTCCTCTTCCTGGCTGGGCTCCTCGTGGGTGGCAGCCCCTGGGGCTAGGGGGGCTGGTGTCAGCAAGTAGTTCTGGCAGGTCGGTTTGCTGCTGTGGGGTGGGGAATGAAATTCATCTTGCAACTTGAATCCTGCGATGGCTTTATTTTCCAAACGTTAATGCAAGCTGCTCATTAGCAGATAGTGAGCTATCTGTCACTCATGAACGTGTTGGCAATCTGCTTTAACTCCTTGCTGATCATTTTACAACCAAAACAAACCACTTTGAACGTAAGTAAGAAATCACTTCATTTTAATGCCCCTAATTGCTTACGGTAATATCAAGAGAATAAGCCTTTGATTCCTGGAAAATCAAGGGGATTCCTGAAGGAGGTGGTAAGCCTGTTCCTTCAGGGAAGGGAACGTACCCAGTTCTGAGCTGTTTGCAATTCAAGATCCATAGCAATGTGGTTGGCCTTTGTGTACGTGCAAAGGCTTTGCAAGATTCCCACTTGTAGTTAAGGGGACAGTTTATTACTACATTCACCAGGGCAATATGCACGGGCAACAAATGTTCGCTTTAGCAGCAACACCCACATCTCATGATTCTTTAAAAAAAAACAGATGCCTGCTTCCTGCTATTGCAAAGCTTATAAAAAGACATAGTCATTGGTGGAAACTACAAGTTCAAACAAATGATTCTGAAAGTTTATCTAAAGTGTCAGGCCATTGAGCAAGGCCAGAGAGTTATCACCTACCATGTAGGACGTTCATTCTCTGAACTGCTGCCCTATATTGTGCAATAAATGAGAAAAAAGTAAACAAAACACCCCTGTGACACCAGGTCCACAGCTAACACTGATGTCTTCCTCACGCACCAGAACCAGCACTGCAATGGCACATCCCATCCACCAACTTTTGCCTCCTGCTTCCACATGCTCTGTGCTGCATAGGGCCTGTCAGGGAGGGCGATGGCTTGGGGAGGTGAAGGCGCACACAGACAGAGGCGCACACAGACAGAGGCGCACACAGACAGAGGCGCACACAGACAGAGGCGCACACAGACAGAGGCGCACACAGACAGAGGCGCACACAGACAGAGGCGCACACAGACAGAGGCGCACACAGACAGAGGCGCACACAGACAGAGGCGCACACAGACAGAGGCGCACACAGACAGAGGCGCACACAGACAGAGGCGCACAACACTCGCTCTGCTTCCTCTCTCAAATAAAATGCTGAAGTGGTACCAGTTATATGACAAGAGTGTGGAAAATGTCTGCAGTTTGGGTTTTAAAACGCGTTTCTGAAGTCGACTTGTATTAGTTACGATCAGTGCTTGATGATGCTCAACTGTACCTCATCCTCCTGCTGCATTTGGTATACATCTGGAGAGGCAACCAAGACACAGAGGTTGCACAACTCATGCCACCACAGAGAAACGTCACAACTACGGTCTAGAGAAGGAGTTCATTGCTAGGTTGAAGTACCATAAATTACATAGTACAGGAGGAGGCCACTCAGCCCATATGTACCTGTGCTGGCTGTCTGAAAAATCTATTTGATTAGTTCCATTTATCTGCCCTTTGCTAATAACTCTGCAAACCTTTCCCCATTCAAGTATTTAACCAATTTCCTTTTTAAACTGATTACTGAATGCTCTTCATTATTCTTTCAGGTAGCACATTCAGGACATACTTCACTATATTTCTCACCTTATGCATCTTTTAATCATCATCATCATAAATTTATGTCCCCCACCTTGGTGCTGTCACTACCGGTACTGTAAGTAGTCTCGCAATCATTTCATAAAAACTCATAACTTTTGCAATGCGTCAATTAAAATATCTCATTCAAAGAATGCTATCTCAGCAGCGCTGCATCGTCTGATGCCAGATTGAGGCATCACATCTTCCAGAAAGCCCCTGACTCAACACAAAGTCAAGAGCCCAGCTCCTACTCAGGCCATCTTCTGCTGCATGGAATAGACACTAAAAGTAAAGGTAAAGTTGCCACAGTCTTAACAGACCACAGGGCTGCTCTTTCTAGGGAGACAACTGGTGGTAGTTTAACCTGAGGATCACTGCACCTCAAGTGAGGGTAAAGGTTCAGAAGGAGAGTCCTACATAGTAACCTCAGCCAGTGTGGGAATTGAACCCATGTTGTTGTTGTCACTAGCCAGCTGTCCAACCAACTGAACAGATATAGCCAATGGGACAACTTCATTGTGAAATGTTACTTAAATTAAACTGATCACCCTGTTGATTGAGAAAACTCAAAAGCATTCCATAAGTAAATACAGGCACAATTTTTTTTTTAAGAACTGTCTGTTGTGGGATAAATATCCACAAATGAAAGAGCCATTACTTGGCAAACTTGATTGGAGTTACGAACGCACTCTGCACACATCCTAGTGAAGTTTTATCCTTGGGTGAAAGGGCGAGTTTCACTTGAGGAAAGATCCAGGTCCATGCTGTAATCGTTGCAAGGAGTGCCACAGGTTTGGGAATCTTGGAAAGGATTAGAGTCCATTGGTTTGTTTGATGGTCATAGGCAGTGGAGGTGCAAGTGTTATCCTTTCATTTAAAAGGCCAGTGAGTGACTGAATCTCCAACAAAATCTCTCCATTATCCAATGTCCAGTGGCAGAGGGACAAGCCTTATATACTATAATCCGAGTTTGATCCCCTGCAAGTTCTGTCTCAGGTTCAGCACCACTTGTTCCTGTCTTGCTTTCTCCATTTTAAATGCATTTCTGTTTGCTTTTTTCTCCTGTCTTCGCTCCTATATGTGGCAGGGTGGATTGGGAAGAGAAAGAGAAAGGATTAGAAAAGGCAGCATATTTTCCAATGATGACCACATTAAATATTAAATATTAATGAAGAGACTGAATAGGCTACGCTTTGTTCCCTTAGAGCGGAGGTAGTTAGGATTTGGTTAGAGATTAAACAGAGGTTTACAAAACCATTCTGGGTTTAATAAAACAAAGAGAATCTTTCTAGGAGCAGTACATTTATAAACCCCAGTACTGTGGCTTAATGGAACTGGTAAAAGTCAAAAATTGGGCTTTGAAAGATGCTGTTTAAAAAGGATGGGAAAAGAAATAATTATGTTCAAACATGAATAGGAAAAGACTAAGTCACAGGATCCTGGTGGAAAATTTTATTTTTGGGGGGAACTTAATGGAATAATTAAATTCTTTCAAAGAGCTAGCACAGACATAATGGGTTAAATGACCTCTTTTCATGCTGTTTCCTAACGTGGGGAGACGTTGTCATGGAAAGGAAAGGGTAGGGGAGCAGAAGTGACACATTCTCGAACCAGGTGTCAGGCTCAATTTCCTATTAAGCTTGAAGCTTTGTGCAGCTGGAGTATCACCACAATGAAAATGCCACTTTGTCTGGGCAGTTAGCCAACAGCAACTTCATTAATATCCATTAAATGCTGAAACCAGTGACCGTATGCATTCAGACATTGCAAAGTGAATCTTTTACAACATAATAATAAACATCACCCAATAGCTGATAAGGAAAGAAACATCCAAATCAGCCAAAGCAATGGTTTTACTGAGCCACTGTTGCTTATTACAGCAATCTGCGTGAACTGTCACAAGTAATTAAATATCTTTAAACCAAGGAAAAAAATGTTTGCAATGGCCAAAATTTCCATGCTGCAGCTTGGGGTCTGTTGCATCAGGGTATACACGTATGAACCTACCGTGTGATGATTGTGGGATACTCCCGAAGGAGGGACTACTCTGTGACACTGCCCCATGAAAGCCCCAGCCTCATCGTAGAGAATCCAGAGTTTATCTTCTTGCCCTGTGATACAGCAAAGGATTTTCCTCACCTTCCTTTCTCCTTTAATTTTCTGTTTCCGGACTTTCTTGTCTTCTTTGCTCTCATTCCGTGGTCGTGCCTGTGTTGAGGCTCTGGGGATGTCACTGACATTAATCATTTCCATTCGCTCCAATTGTTTAGCAGTCAGACTCCTTTTCGGTAAAACGTCCAAGGGAATCCCTGTTTTTTTTGATACCTTGATTGGATACAGCTGAAAAGAGCCAAGTAAATAACAATTTACAACTTGCATAATGTGTGCTTATAAAATAAATAATATGGGCATTGCTGCCAAAGCCAGTATTTGTTACCCATTTCCCTGGAAAAAGCCTAGCTATTTCAGAGGAGATAAGAGTCAATCACATTGCTGTAAGTCTGGAGTCACATGAAGTCCAAACTGAGAAAGGACATTAGCGAGCTTTGTGGGTTTCTACACCAATCGAGTCACCATCACCGAGACTAGCTTTCAACTCCAGAGATATTAATTTAATTCAAATTTAATCAGTTGCTGCAGGATTTGAACCCCTGTCCCTGCAGCGTTTGGGCAGTGACTTTATCACCATGCCACTCTCTCTCTTTTAAAAACGTCCTACAGCACTTCACTGGAGACAACAAGATGTAGAGCTGGATAAACACAGCAGGCAAGCAGCAGCAGAGGAGCAGGAAAGCTGATGTTTCAGCCCAGACCCTTCTTCAGAAATTCACTGGAGCATTGTTTCCATCTTTGTGTCACACAATGAGAGATGAAGACAGATGCTCAAAAGTCCGGCCAAAGTGGTAGGAGTGTCAGGTAGACAGGGTGAGAGGTTTTGGAAGGGAATTTCAGAGTCGTGGACAAGGCAAACAAAAATTCAGCCACCAGCTGCAGAGCGACAAACTGACCAACAGCAGCAAGTGCCCAAATGAACAGATAAACAAGATGCCTTTCCAAAATGTCACTGCACACACAATGGTGAGAATGCTGCGGAGTATTAACTACATTACATTGGATCATAGATATGCAGCTCCAGAAGACCTTGGACGATAGATACGAGTGATCATTAATAAATCCAACAGCAAATTTCAGGGGAGAATCACGCTGCTTTGAGAGCGATGAGAACGTGGACCTTGAGGGGGAAACACCTTTTAAACATGCTCCAAGTTCAAACCATGGAATGGCACCAGCATGCGTTCAATAAATTCAGCCGCTATCCAGCTGAGGTGAAGCTCTACTGTCCTCACCCTACAGTTGAAGGGGTCTCCTAGACAGAGATACATGACTGGAGGTTGGGATGAGAGGGACCGCCTAAAATGTCATTGCTGTTCTGTGAATTGGATGGGAGCCAGCTGCACAAAGAGCAGCAAAGGTCATTGGGAATTGGATTCAGACTGCCCAATATTGGCAAGTGATCAATACTGACTCAGCTGCTTGTTATACGTAACTCTCCAATGCACAGATTTCACCCATTCTACATCATAACCCAAAGTCTGAAGTACCCCTAACACGGTAACCACATGGAGAAGTGATGGTCTACTGGTATTAATCGCTGGACTATTAATTCAGAGACCCAGATAACATTCTGAGGACCCAGGTTCAAATCCCGCCACAGCAGGTGGTGGAATTAGAATTCAATAAACTAATTTGGAATTAAGATTCTAATGATGGCCATGCATCCATTGTTGATTGCCAGAAAAAATCCTTCTGGTTCACAAATGCCCTTTAGGGAAGGAAACTACCATCCTTACCTGGTCTGGCCCTCATGTGACTCCAGACCCACAACAATGTGGTTGATTCTCAACTGCCCTCTGGGTAATTGCAGATGGACAATAAATGCTGCCTAGTCAATGATGCCCTCATCATGTGAATGAATAAAGGAAAAAAAAACCACATGCAAGCACTACAAGTTCCCTTCTGTGAAGGACACTACTGAACCAGCCCAGGTTTGAACAACAATAGCTGAGTCCAATTTGACTGGAACCAGCTCAAAGAAATAACTAAATTGTTTTGTTCACTTTCAGAGTCTATCTTGACAGGATTTGAACTTTCGGCCTCTGCATTTTGTTCATCCAGAATTGAAGTTCAAGATGTACTTCAGATGAATAGGGGGATGAACCCAATCTTAGTTGTGCTCCAGCCTTGGGCCACTCTGCCCATGCTAGACAAACTCCCAGCCCGCAGTCTCAGTGGGTAAGGAAAGCCAGTATCTAAGGGTAAACATCAGCTCCTTTCCAGTATCCCAACCTCATCGAGAAGTAGGAACCGAGTCGCAAACACTTCCAGCAGCAGCCACTGTGCTTACCTTAGGCGGGTCAGTTATCAGCTGTGGGTGGTTATATAAATTTGAATAGGTGCCTGTAAAATCAAAAGATTCAAACTGAGGATCTGAACAACTATATCATGACAATTCCACCAGTTTAGCCTTCCATACTAGGATGGATACAGAGCTTGAGCACACTCTCACAGTGTACCAATTATCAGCCTGGTGACAGCGATGTTAATTGAAAAGTAAACGTTAGTCAGGGCTTCAGCAAGAACCTTATTCTTCTTCCATGCTGTGCCATTGAGACCTTTTACATCTGCCTGGGGGATTAGACCCGTCCCAATGTCGCATCAGAAAAACAGTACTACCAAAGATGCAGCACTCCTTCTGTATTGCTCTGGGAGCATCGGTCTGGATCTGTTGCTCAATTTGAGGGAATAACCTGACAAGACGCGAGTGTATCACTCCTAAGCAACAAAACAGAGTAGAAGATGTGGATAGCGCAGAGAGCCACTTAACAGCCAGTACTTACTAAGGATGGATTCACAGTCCCATTGCTCAGTTGGTTCCTCAAGGACAAGAACTTCAATCTCCTCGTCTTCCTCATCTTCATCTCCCTTTAACAGAACATTGCCCCTTGGCCCCAGGTCATCGGGCATTTGACAGCTGCAGGTGGGATTGAAAGAAGTTTTTAAAAAATCCCTCAAAAAGCAATTAAAGCAACACAATTCCACACTCTCATTTCAAGATAATAAAAGAAGTCTGTATCTCCATACCGTCATAGAGTCATACAGCACGGAAACAGACCCTTCATTCCAACTCATCCACACCGACCAGATATCCTAAACAAATCTAGTCCCATTTAGCAGCAACATTTGGCACATATCCCTTTAAACCATTTCTAATCAAGTACCCATCCAGATGCCTTTTAAATGTTGAAATTGTACCAGCCTCCACTACTTCTTCTGCCAGCTCATTCCATACATGCATCACCCTCTGGTCCCTTTTACATCTTTTCCCTCTCACCTCAAACCTAAGCCCTCTAGTTTTGGACCCCCTCACCCCAGGGAAAAGTCCTTGACTATTCACCCTATCCATGGCCCCTCGTGATTTTGTAAATCTCTATAAAGGTCTCCGCTCAGCATCCGATTACTCCAGGGAAAACAGCGCCAGCCTATTCAGCCTCTCCCTATAGCTCAAACCCTCCAGCCCTGGCAATATCCTTGGAAATCTTGTTTCAGTGATAATGGGAACTGCAGATGCTGGAGAATCCAAGATAACAAAGTGTGGAGCTGGATGAACACAGCAGGCCAAGCAGCATCTCAGGAGCACAAAAGCTGACGTTTCAGGCCTAGACCCTTCATCCGTCGGCGTCAGTGGTGGGTGGAGTTCCGTCAGGACCAGCAGTGGGCGGAGTTGCGTCTGCATCCGTGATGGGTGGAGCGGCGTCAGCGATGGGTGGAGCTGGGTAGGTGGTGGCGGCGGTAGTGGTGACGGTATTGCCTGTGGTGTTGGTTTTGGAAGTGGAGGCGACGGCTACAACAATGGTGTTCATTGTCCCGGAAGTGGTGTACCAGGCGGTGGCGGATGTGACGTCATCTGTGCGTTCTCCAACTGTGGCCTCATGGACAACGGCGGTGGGTACATTGTGGGGGAAGGTCCTGGGTACGGCTGGGAATTGGGGAGGTGGAGGAATCCCGTTTTAGGAGGCAGGGACCAGTGAGTTTACTGTACTTACAGTTATTAGTGTCCAATAAAGCTGAGTAGAATTGAGAGTTCAGGTTGTAGATCCAACGAAGAATAAAAAACAGGAGAGATCCTTTGCAGGTCTGGGAGAGGGAGGGTCTGAGCTGGGGTAGGCTGGGTTGCAGTGCCTGGAGATGCCAGCGCATGGCTGCAAGTGTGTGTTTCAGGAGTTGCAGGGAGAAACGCTTCTGAAGGGTCTGGATGTTCTGGATGTAGATACGGTCATGGTTGGGGCCAAATCGAGAAGGCTTGAAATGTAGATTGTAGTCCACTGGGGATGATCTGGTTCTGTAAGCAGGTGGTCAGGAAGGTGATGTGGCAGTAGTATCTGCTTTGCTTCAGGACATGGTCGAGCAGTTTCAAGGCTGAAGAGATTACAAGAGAGTCGCAGTGGGAGAGAGACCGCCTGAGGTTGGTCTGGAGGTAGGAGGGTAACTTCTTCAGGTTAGGCATCCCTAGAAGAGGCTTTGCAGTGGGGTTAAAATTGTATCAGAGATAATAGGAACTGCAGATGCTGGAGAATCCAAGATAACAAAGTGTAGAGCTGCAAGAACACAGCAGGCCCAGTACTGCCTTAGGAACACAAAAGTTGACATTTCTGGCCAGACGGGTCTAGGCCCAAAATGTCAGCTTTTGTGCTCCTAAGATGCTGCATGGCCTGCTGTGTTCATCCAGCTCCACACCTTGTTATCTCCTTGTAAATCCATCCTGGACTCTTTCAAGTATCACAACACCTTTCCTACAGCAGGGAGACCAGAATTGCACGTAGTGTGCCAGAAGTGGTCCAACTGATCCAGACATCCCATTTAACACAAACATATTGTTGGGTTTATCAAAGGTGCATATTTTATGAGATTGACAACAGGGATAAGTGATTTCAATTGCTGCGAGGTGACTGGAGTCAACTGCTTCAAGCAGAGAGCATTCACATGGGATTGAACAGCAGGATTCAAAGCTATCAGGAAGGGGAGTAACTGGAGGTCACAGGCTGAAGAGAATTAGAAAAATAACCAGGGTGTGGAAGGGAGCTATAATGGTGGTGGTGCTAGCTGAGGGGGTGCAGTGATAGAGGGAGCTGTTTTCCACTTTGAACGTTTAAGGTCAACAATCAGCTTCCTGAAAATGCAGTGGAAGCAGATTCAACAATAACTTTTGAATGGATATTGCACAAATACAACATAAAAGTCTGAGAATTATAGGGAATCATTAGGGAAGGACAACTCGTAGGACTGCTATTTAAAAGAGGTTTCACTGGCCAAATGGCCGCACATGCACAGTCATTGAGAATTCTTTAAACCCACTCACTCTTTTGCTTTCTGCATGTGGTAATCACTGATAACGTCATCCAGTCGTGCGCTGTCCACCTGAATTGGACCCTCGAGTTCATGGTGATCCAGAGCTCCGATCTCATCATCATCATACTCTTTGTACAACTGAAGCAGACAGAAAAACAGGGTTATAGAGAAACAGAGCAACATCTGTAGGGATGCATCTACTTTTAACACCTTCAAGGAGGGAGGCGTTTAATGTAGTGTTTCTACATTATCAGCTGAGTATCGCCACCTCTCCCATTGGTTCCTTCACAGGAAAGAAAACCGATAGAGAGTGGAAGAAAAAGAAAGAGGCTGTGAAAAGAGAGAAAGGAAATTTAAGAAAAAAAACACTTCATAATTAATGAAGAATGTTTGAAAGGCAGTCACTGTTGCAATGTAAACACAGCAGCCAGTTTGTACAGAGTAGAATCTCGCAACCAGCACAATTATAGTATCCGGGCAACCCACTTCTTTTTGTGATGCTTATGGAGGGATAAGTATTGGGTAGGAGAAACTCCCTGCTCTTCTTACAACAGTAGCTTTGGTATTTCTTATATCCACCAGAGCAAACAGACCTGGTATCTATTTAATGGCAGCTCTGACAGTGCACTGAACTGGACAGCCAAGTGGGATTTGAACATGTGACTCAGGGGTGAGTGTGCTATCCATGATGGACGGCGTAACTTTTGAGCTGTTTATTGGTCTGATACCTCGCAATGTAAACCGACCTTCTCAAAACGGTCGTCCAACAGCGTGAGCTGCTCATTTCGTCTCATTACAGATGATGTCATAGAGTAAGCAGTGAAGCAACTCCTGGTTTCCTCGTCCATGAAGGGGAATTCCCTCACCCCGCCTTCATAATTAATCATCTTTGAGCCATCATCATCATCATCATCATCATCAGAGACGGCACCAGCTGAGTCGAAGTCTTCGTCCTCTGTATCCTCCCAGTCATCCTCATCGGAATCCCTAAAGAAACGGAAGCATATTACAAAGAAAAAGTGTCGGGGGCATTATCATTACTGAAGAAGCGACAAGTAGACAAAGGTACCAGTTAATTTGGGTACAGCAAGATCCCTCAGAGAATGGATGAGATAAATTACGAGTAAAGGTCAGGTGCAGTTGGTTGGAAAAAAGAGAAATCCAGGAGAATGCCTCGCTATCCTTCTAAAACAGTACCACAGGGCCATTCAGTGTCTACGTTAACATCAGTGGGATAGTGGTAATGGTGACGGTGGGGGAGTGTAGAAAAATGGGGCCTTCGTTTTAGCTGCTGCAACAAGAGATCATTCGGCCCCAGCAAGGAGATGTTAGGTTCAGGTCACCAGCCTGTTGCAGAGTATCCAAATGAAACGGAGAGTGTCCAATTTAAGATAACAAGGTGTAGAGCTAGATGAGCACAGCAGGCCAAGCAGCATCAGAGGAGCAGAAAGGCTGAGGTTTCGGGCCTAGACACTTCTTTAGAAAATAATTTTCTGAAGAAGGGTCTAGGCCCGAAACATCAGCCTTTCCGCTCCTCGGCCTGCTGTGTTCATCCAGTTCCACACCTTGTTAAATCAGATTCTCCTGCATCTGCAATTCCTACTATCTCTGAAACGGTGTCCAATTTAAGAGCTTGCGTCCCATTCTAGAGGAGCTGGCTTGAAAGCGGAATTGAGGCCCGCGGTAAATCAGCCACATCCTTACCAAGAACAAAGAAAATTACAGCACAGGAACAGGTCCTTCAGGCCTCCAAGCCTGCGCTGATCCAGATCCTCTATTTAAACCTGTCACCTGTTTTACAAGGATCTGTATCTCTCTGCTCCCTGCCCGTTCATGTATCTGTCCAGCTGCGTATTAAATTGTGTTCACCTCTACCAACTCCGCTGGCAATGCGTTCCAGGCCCCCAACACCCCCTGCGTAAAGAACTTTCCACACATATCTCCCTTAAACTTTTCCCCTCTCACCTTGAAATCGTGACCCCTAATAATTGAGTCCCCCACTCTGGGAAAAAGCCTCTTGCTATCCACCCTGTCTATACCTCATGATTTTGTAGATCTCATTCAGGTTCCCCCCTAAACTTTCGTCTTTCTATGTAAATAATCCTAATCTACTCAACCTCTCTTCATAGCTAGCGCCCTCCATACCAGGCAACATTCTGGTGAACCTCCTCTGCACCCTCTCCAAGGCATCCACATCTTTTTGGTAATGTGGCAACCAGAACTGTACACAGTACTCAAAATGTGGCCGAACCAAAGTCCTATACAACTGCAACATGACCTGCCAACTCTTGTACTCAATACCCTGTCCGATGAATGAAAGCACGTCATATGCCTTCTTGACCACCCTACTGACCTGCGTTGCCACCTTCAGGGTACAGTGGACCTGAACACCCAGATCTCCCTGTGCATCAATTCTCCCCAGGGCTTTTCCATTTACCGTACAGTTCGCTCTTGAATTGGATCTTCCAAAATGCATCACCTCACATTTGCCTGGATTGAACTCCATCTGCCATTTCTCCACCCAACTCTCCAATCTAGCTATACTTTGCTGCATTCTCCGACAGTCCCCTTCACTATCTGCTACTTCACCGATCATAGTGTCATCTGCAAACTTGCTAATCAGACCATCTATACCTTCCTCCAGATCATTATATTTACAGAATAGCAGGGCAGCCTTGAAGGGCTGAATTCACTCCGACTCCTATTGCTTATTTTCTGTGCTCACTGCCAAGATTATGCAGCGACAGCGAGAGGGATAGTTTTGCGTCTGAGCGAGTTTCAGGGGCTGGGAAAGAAGGAAGGAAAACACAAACGGGAGGAACAAAAACAAGTTGCTGGAAAAGCTCAACAGGTCTGGCAGCATCTGTGAAGGAGAAAACAGAGTTAATGTTTCGGGCCCAGTGACCCTTCCTCAGCACTCAGGTTCTGTTGCTGTTTATGTTATTTAGGCCCAGAGTAGTCTCTGGAACTAATTTCAATTGATTAAGAGTTCAGGGAAGATATTGCCAGATTTCGCCAACTTGTTGGGCTTGGATTTTGAGTGACCTTTGTGCCTCTTCCAGCCAATTTCTCTACCGTGGAGGAGGATTAGTGCCTTGTGCACTTTCTAGCTCCTAACCCTTCCTCTGTCTCTCCACAGCTAATGTTCCCCCTTCCCCGGGGTTAAATCACGTACACTTCAGCATTCTCCGCACTCCCTCTCCCGACTGCCTTCACCACAAAGTCATCCTCCAAAATGTTGTCTGGATCGTCAAAATCAAAATCATCATCGAGAGCAGCGACAATATCTGGATCGAGGTCTAGGCGAGGTCCTGAGGGCAAATGCAAATGCACCTTTAATGTTCTGAACAACTTTTGATGTCAAGCTCGCTGCTCTGCTTTGTGTTCAGCAGACATCAGCATAGAACTTTGGCACATATTGTGATATTATGAAACATTGTAATTCACTGTATAACACACACAACTGGTATGGTGGGAGTTACTTCATGACAGAAATACAGAAATTATTGCTCCCCCACCCCCAGCACCTTTACCCATTACCCTCCCTGTTCATGACAGTGAACTTTCCTCACAGGTTAACATTTCTGAGCCAAGAAATCATAGGTTCAAGTCCGACTCTCAGGACTAAAGGACAAAGCCCAGGCTGACGCGACCGATTACTGACAGAATCTGTGTGAACAGGGTACCCAGTGTTACCTCGTACAGGAGCTGCTTTGTTCAGCAATCCAGTTTCCTCTTCAAACTCTGAAGCAAAAACTGATGATGGCAGATTAATGGAGTGAACCTGAAATCAAAAACGTCACAGGTTTGCAGTCCACTCTCCAACAGTAGGGACAAGAGCTATCCAATGTGCAAAGTGGAGGGGGGGGGTGGTAGGCAGTGAGAGAGATGGAAAGGGATGGAGGGTCTGACAGAGAGAAAGGGGGTGGGTGAGAGAGAGGGAGGGGGCAGAGTGTGAGAGGGGGAGGAGGGAAGGGTGAGAGAGGGTGAGGGAGAAGAGGGTGTGAAGGAGAAGGGAGAGGGGGGTGAGAAATAGGAGAGACAATGAGGGGGGACAGCCTCTCCCACCTACACTACACACATTCAGTATTGGTGCAAGATGACCCATTGCCATCTTATCAGGGCAACATCATACAGGCAATACATGCCAGCCTTGTCGGTGCCAATCAGATCCTGAGAATGGCTCCAACATATCTGAAACCGATCAAATTAATCTTCAACAAGCACAGATATATCCATTAGGGGACAGGGGAGATTTGCATCTCTTCCTCACATCCTCCAAATCTGTTGGGGTAGTACATTTTCTGTTTCCATTTCACATCCCTTCCAAATCACTGAATTGGTATACGTTTCTCATTGCTGTGCCTACGTAGCGCTTACGGGAATCTGTTGCACCTCCTCCTGCAGGTCTCCATCTCCTGTGGTTATGTTGTCTCGGCACTCCTTCTGGGATACGCTAGAGGCCACAAGCTCAGCAACTGGAGATGCCTCTTTCAGATGCTGCAGGTAGTCATAAGTATCATCAAAGAAGATGCCATATTTCCTCTCCTCTTCCTTCCGCTTTTGTATATCTGCTCTCTGCAAGAAAGGAGTTAAAACTTATACTGATTGCAGATTTTACATTGAGCATAAATAGCATGAGTCAATCAGCTCACAGGAACTGTGGTCCCTTCCCAGATTAACAGAGGCTCAGCAGGTAAGGCTTCAGCGTCAGGACTCCAGACGCTTGAGCTCACAATGCAGACTAACACTTTAATGCAGTACAAAGGGAGTGTTGCCCTGTCAGGTAACATTAATGCAAGCCCTCAGAGAAACAGGAAAGTTGATGTTTTGGGTCAGCACCCTTCTTCATTTCTGACCCGAAGCGTCAACTTTCCTGTTCCTCTGATCCTGCCCAGCCTGCTCTGCTCCTCCAGCCCCACACAGTGCTGTCTGTGACTCCAGCATCAGCAGTTCTTGCTATCTCTGTTAATGCAAGCCCTGTCAGGTGAACAAACCATATTCCACGATCACTCCGAACTAAAACATGGCTGAAAGAAGAAGTTGAGACCTAGATCAACAATGATCTAACTCAATGATGGAGCAGAATTGAGGGGGTCTGTTATCTCATATGGTCCTACCAGGGTCCAAAGATCAAAAGTTAAGGTCAATTCATTAGGAAGCTGCTTCCATCCTGTGCTGATCCCTATCACGTTCATACGCAGCTCGTGATATATGTCAAAGCGAATCACCTCTGCTGGTAGCAGTACTCTCTGGGGGGCGTTCTCGTCTGCAACCAGTGGATCTTTTTGGCTTCTGTGCACCAGGTGGAAGGTCACCGCTGATTTCTTCTGAATGAAGGGCTTCTTCTTGCGGTGAGGCTGAAGAACAACACAGGAGAAGGGATTACAGCGCACAAATAAGACAGTGATCTGAGAAATAACTCCATCAGCACATGTCAGCTTCACAGACTGATCATAGTGTGTTTATAAACCCAATGACAGTCATATCACACCATGTTAAAAATGGCAAGACCTTGGAAAGGGAGAATTACACCGAAGGCACAGCACAGAATCTGGCCATTCAGCCCAACTGGTCTACGTGCACTTCGTCTGCTCCCATTCTACTTCATTTCAGATTGTCAGCATGGAAAATTATAGAAAAGGTTAAAGGGAAAGAAGTGATAGGACAGAGTGTGTTGAAAGTGTCAGGAATTGAACTTTGGGCAC
Organism: Stegostoma tigrinum; assembly: GCF_030684315.1. Classification (NCBI taxonomy): domain Eukaryota; kingdom Metazoa; phylum Chordata; class Chondrichthyes; order Orectolobiformes; family Stegostomatidae; genus Stegostoma; species Stegostoma tigrinum. Next base: position 94,838,736 of record NC_081362.1, read on the forward strand.
ATCAGATATGGGGACAATAAGAAAGGAAGTTGATGCAGGACACATTAAATACACACAGTCTATGAAACGAGGCAAGTGAACATGCAGCACAGATTGAAACTGGCAGGTGCAACGTTGATATCACAGAGAATGTGGCTGCCACGGCATCAGGATTGGGAACTAAATACCCAAGGATAGACATCCTTTCTAAAGGAGAGGGTTTCAGTTATGGAGAAAGGAAGGATTACACTGAAGATACCACACAGAATCTGGCCGTTTTCACTGGAACGCAGGTGGTTGTAAGGGGACCTTACAGAAGGTTATAAAATAATGAAGGGTAGAGATAGAATTGATGATAGCTGTCTTTTCCCTAGAATGGGGGATTTCAAGGCTAGGGAACACATTTTTAAGGTGAGAGGACAGATATTTAAAAAAGACGAGGTGCAAGGAGTGGTTCACTTGTGGAATGAGATTCCTGGGAAAGTGGTGGATAGGGGTACAACAACAACATTTAAAATTCATTTGGATAAGTACATGAATAGGAAAGAATTGGATGGATATGAGCCAGGAGTAGGCAGGTAGGATTAGTTTAGTTTGAGTTTATATTTGGCATGGACTGTTTGGACCGAAGGGTCTGTTTCCATGCTGCATGACTTTATGACAGGCAGATGGGCTGAGGGGTCAGGGTTGCTTTGTTTGTAAGATTTGAAATTAAACAAATTGCAAGAAGTTGGACGACACAGAATCTGTCTGTGTAGACTTGGAAGTGCAATGAGGAAAAAAACTGCACTGTGACTTGGGTTTGGCCTCCTAGCAGTGGTCAGGATGTGGGTAAGGAAATAGAAAAGGCAGTTAAGAAAAACACTATTACAATCCTCATGAGGGACTTCAATGTACAGGTGGACTGGGAAAGTCAGGTTGGTAGCGAATCCCCAGAGAACGAATTGGTGGAATGTCTGCAAGAATTTTTTTGGAGCAGCTTGTGATGGAGCCCACTAGGGAACTTGCAATTCTGGATTTAGTGAGGTGCAATGAGGCAGACTTGATTAGGGAGCTTAGGGTGAATGAACTCCTTGGGCACAGTGACCATGACATTATAGTATTCAACCAATAGTTTGAGAAGGGTAGGCTGGAATCAGATGTAACATTTTATAATTGAGTAAAGGTAACTGCAAAGACATGAGGGAGGAGCTGGTCAGAATTAAATAGAAGGGAAGCAGTTATAGTAAGAGTTTCTGGGGTTAATTAAAGGGGCAAAACAGAAATTCATCCGAAGAAACACACTGAAGGGTAACAACCATGGTTGGTAAGGGACATCAGGGACAGTATAAAAGCAAAACTAAATGCATACAATGTGGTGAATGTCAGTCGTGAGCCCAAGGATTGGGAAGCCTTTAAAAACACTCTGTGGACAATTTTAAAAAAAAAAGTTGGGGGCAAATGGAGGAGAGAAGATGAAATATGAGTGTAAGCTAGCACGTAATATAAAAGAATATTAGAATAATTTTTTTTAAGATACCTAAAAGGTAAGACAGTGGCAAGAATGGACACTGGACTGCTGGAAAATGGAAAAGGCATTAGTGATATTGGGGAAGAAGTGGCAGAGGAACTGAATGAATACTTTGCATCAGTTTTCACAGTGGAAGACACCAGCAGCAGACCAGAACTTCGAGCCAGGGACAGAGGTGGTTGCCATCACTAAAGGAGAAAGTGCTGGGGAACCTGAAAGTGCATAAATCACCAAGACCAGATGGATTACACCCCAAACAACTAATGGAGATAACTGAGGAGACTGTAGAGGCATTTGAGGTGATCCTTCAAAAATCACTGGAGTCAGGGAAGGTTTCACAGGACTAGGAAATGGTTAATGTAACACCCCTGTTTAAGGCAGAGGAAGACAGTAAACAGAAATCTACAGGCTGGTTAACCTGACCTCACTCACTGATATGATTTGGAGTCTACTGTTAAGGATGAGATTGTGAAATACTCAGAACTGCATTGCAACTTGGGGCTGAGTCAGTTTGGCTTTGTCGAGGGGAGATCATGGTTGACAAATCTGTCAGAATTCTTTAAGATAACGAGCAAGTTAGATAAAGGAGAGCCAGTGGACATGATCTATTTGGATTTCCAGAAGGCCTTTGACAAGGTGCAGCACAGGAGACTGCTGAATTACACAAGAGCCCGTGTGGTTGAGGGATAAGGTACTGACATGAATAGAGGATTGGCTTACCAGCAGAAGACAGAAAACCAGATAATGAGTCTTTACTAGGATAGCAACCAGTGACGAGTAGAGTTCCTCAGGGGTGCGGGTTGGAACAACGGCTATCAAATTATACTTTAACAACCTAGACAAAGAAACTGAGGACATTGTTTTCTATTCATTTGTGGGATGCGGGCATCTCTGGCTGGCCAGCATTTCTTGCCCATCCCTAGTTGCCCTTGCGAAGTCATTTGTGTGGTGCAAATGTCACTTGCCACTTGTCAGCCCAAACTGACAAGTTACTATATTTGCAGATGACAAAAAGAAAGGCAGTGGGGCAGGTTGTGTTGAGGTGGCAAGGAGGCTGCAGAAGGATTTGTCTAGGAGTCTAGGACAGTGGACAAAGAAATCACAGATGAAATCTGAAGCACAAACAGACTTTGCAGTCCTCGTTCAGGATTCTGTTAACCTTAACATACAGAATCCCTACAGTGTGGAAAATGGCCTATCGGCCCAACAAGTCCACAGCGACCCTCAGACATCCCACCCAGACCCATCCCCCTATAACCCACATAATCGACACATCCCTGAACACTATGGGCAATTCAGCATAGCAAATGGGGTGGCACTGTGGCTCAGTGGTTAGCACTGCAGCCTCACATTGCCAGGGACCCGGGTTCAATTCCAGCCTCGGGTGACTGTCTGTGCGGAGTTTGCACATTCCCTCCGTGTCTGCGTGGTTTCCTCTGGGTGCTCCGGTTTCCTTCCACAGTCCAAAGATGTGCAGGCTAGGTGGATCGGCCATGCTAAATTGCCCGTAGTGTTCAGGGGTGTGTGGGTTATAGGGGGATGGGTCTGGGTGGAATGGTCCAAGGGGTGGTGTGGACTTGTTGGGCCGAAGGGCCTGTTCCCACACTGTAGGGAATCTAATCTAAATCCACCTAGCCTGGACATCTTTGGACTGTGGGAGGAAATTGGAGTGCCCAGACGAAACCAATACAGACACGGGGAAAATGTGCTAACTCCACACAGACAATCACCCTCCAGTGGAATTGAACCCGGATCCATGGCACTGTGATGCAACAGTGCTAACCACTGTGCCACTCCTAAACATGCAAGTTTAGTTGGCAGATAGAAAGACGAATACAATGATAACATCCATTTCAAAAGGACTACAATACAAGAGCCGAAATGTACTGCTCAGGCTGTATACGGCGGTAGTCAGATCACATTTGGAATTCTGTGAGCAGATTTAGGTCTAGTATCTAATAAGGTTTACAAGAATAATCCCAGCAATGAAGGGCTTGCCATATGAGGAGGAGTTGGAGATTCTGGATTGGTACTCAGTGGAGTTAGAAAAATGTGGGGCATAATTTTTATTGAAATTTACAGAACACTGAGGGGCCTGGACAGAATGCACCTGGTGAAGGCGTTTCCACTAGGACAGTGATAATAAAATGTGAGGCTGGATGAACACAGCAGGCCCAGCAGCATCTCAGGAACACAAAAGCTGACGTTTCGGGCCTAGACCCTTCATCAGAGGCTCCTGAGACGCTGCTGGGCCTGCTGTGTTCATCCAGCCTCACATTTTATTATCTTGGATTCTGCAGCATCTGCAGTCCCCATATCCACTAGGACAGACTAGGGCCTCAGGGTGAAGGAGTAATTCTTTAGACTTAAGATTTCTTCAACCTTCTGTGGTTAATCTGTGTAACTCATTACAAGTCATTGAGTGCATTTAAGACACAGATAGAAAGGTTCTTGATTAGTAAGGGGATCAAGGGTTACGGGGAAGAGGCGAGAGATTGGGGTTGAGAAACAGATAGCCACTATCAGATTCATTGGGCGAAAGTGCTTAAATCTTTTCTACATCTGCTGTAAGTGGTGATTTTGGATGAAGTTTGCAGGACTCTCTACACAACCTCAACGATCTGTCACGCACCAATCGGAATACTCTCTGTTATTGCTTGACAAGCAGCACCCATGACCCTACAACCTTCTCCCACAAGGGCAAGTGCCACTCCAAGGCGTGAGCCCAAAGCGGGCACTACCCGGAGCACTGCACTGTCGGAGGGGCAGTCCCTCAGATAAAGTAGTCAGACTGGGGCACTGTCCGCCGTCCCAGGTGAGCTTAAAGGCACCACCCTTCCCCCGGCCCTCCCCCACAGTACAGGGGGAAGGCCAGGGAGGTCCCACAGTTTCCCACATACTGAGTACGTATCCCTCAGGCCACATCAGGCACAGAGTGATCGATGTGAGATCTTCCTGTGGACGCGTGACCATGTTTCCAGCGGCGCAACTGGGAGGTGGGTGACGGGCGCTACAGAAATTCAGCTCGGCCCGAGCCCGCGGCCCCCTTACCATGGTCGCTGGATGATGCCGCCCGCCTCCGCGATGCAAACCCCGACTCCGGGAATTAGCCCCTCGAGTCCCCCAGGCGCGGGCGAATCCCCGGAAAAGACCGGAAAACCGAATTCCTCAGAAACAACAGAGAACCCTATCTCTCTCTAGTCCGCCATGCGGCCGCGCTCTCCACTTCGATTGGCTGGAAACCTGAAGGCCTCTGGGACACTGGAGGACCACCTCCCAGGCTCCAGGCTCCGATTGGCCGGTGTCGTGAAGTTGGAGGACGGCCTTACAAAATTCCGGTCTCCAATGGGCTGACGTGGTGAAGGACTCTGGGATATTGGCAGACCACCTGCCGAACTCTGGGCTCTGATTGGCTGGAGTAGTGAAGCACTCTGGGATACTGGAGGAGAGCCCCGTGTTTGGAGGTGGGGATCGTTACCCGTTGAACTCGTTACCCGTCACGAGGCACAACCGACTACATTTGTTCGCTTTTGAGCACCAGTTGCTTTACTATAGACTGAAGTGCTTTCAGTTTTTCAGGACGAGGAAAGAAACCATTCCCCCTCGAGATCAGGAATTGAAAGGGAGGGTGGAACAGCTGAAAATTACGGTTAGCAGGGAGAGGGCTAGGAACAAAGTGAAGGACAGTCATGACCATCAGCTGCGCGCGAAGTGATTGCTCACAACCGATGGAGAGTCCTCTTTCACGGAATCCATACAAGTGTGGACGCAGGTCATTCGGCCCATCGAGTCCACACCGACCCACCGAAGAGCATCCCGCCCTATAACCCTGCATTTCTCCTGGGCAGTGCACCTCATCTACACATGCCTGAACGCTGCACGTAATTTAGCACGGCCAATCCACCCAGTCAGCACATCTTTGACTGTGGGAGAAACCCGGTGGAAACCCACACAGACACAAGGAGAACGTGCAAACTCTGCACGGTCATTTGAGGGTGGAATCGAACACAGGTACCTGGTGCTGTAAGGCACCAGCGTTAACCATTGAGCCGCCATGCCACCCTGGCCTGCTACTGCGTAATTTTTTAGAACTGTGAGTTAATAAGTCCCTGGGTCCTGTTATGTCATCCTTAAAAGAAGCAGGTTTTGAGGTGGCCAGTGTGCTGCTTTAATATTCCAAAACCCAATAGACTTGGGGAAGGTTGCTTTACACTGGGGAAAAAAAATTACAGTAACTTTTGTCCTAAAGGTAGAGCAGGTAACAGGCTAGTAAGCTTAACCTTGGTCATAGGGAAAATGTTAAAAGTAATGATAATGGCATTTTAGATAAATTCAAGATAATCAGGCAGAGCCAGCATGGTTTTGTCAAAGGAAAAATGCTTAACTAATTTATTAGAGTTCTTTGAAGAAGAAACATTTGATTAAAAGGGAGCCAGTGGTTGTATTCAAATTTCCAGAAGGCATTTGGTAATGTGCCACAGCAAATTTAATGGTGAAAATTAAAAGCCTCTCCTGTAGAAAAGTGATATTGGCAAAGACCATTAGCTGACTAACAGGAAGCAAACAATTGGAATAAATTGGCCTCTTTCAGATTTGCAGGATATCGTGAATGGCCTATCACAGGGAACAGTATGCCTCTTTACAATTTTATATCAATGATTTGGCTTTAATGATTGAAGGTGTGGCAGCCAAAATTGCTGATGACACAAAAAAGGCAGGAAAGTGCATTGTGAAGAGGGCATTCAGATTTACAAAGGGATATATGTAGATTAAGTGAATCGACAACCATCTCGTAAATGGAGTCCAAATGGGAAAAAATGAAATTGTGCATGTTGGCAGATAGAATAATAAAGAAGTATACTGTCTAAAAGAGACCTCAGAGTTGTGATATGCAGAGAAATCTGGTCGTTCTAGTGCTCCAATCACAGAAGGATTATCTGTAGATGCAGCAAATAATCAGGAAAGCTGATGGAATGGTATAGTTTATAGCAAGGGGAATCAAATGCAAGAGTGGAAAGATTTTGCTTCAGTTATACATAGCATTGGTGAGACATCTGTAGTAGTGTACAGTACTAGTCATTGTACTTAAGGAGGGAGGTTAATATATTGGAAGCAGTTCAGGATTACTGGACAAATATCTGGAATGTGTGGATAGCCTTATGAAAAGCTAGACATGCTGGGCCTGAATCCTTTGGAACAAAAACAGAAATTGATGGAAAATAACAACAGGTCTGACAGCACCTGTGGAGAGACATCAGAGTTAACATTTCAGGTTCAGTAACCCTTGTTCTGAATTGATGAACTAGGAAAATGTGGCTTTTTATACAAAAGGTAGGGTTGGGGGAAGGGGGTAAGGAATAAACGATAGGCAGCGACAAAGCCCAAAGAGAGAGAAGAGCAGTTGGACAAAGGTGTACGTAGTGGTCAGCCTAGACAAATGAATGGCCGCAAATGCAGAATGTCAGTGGCCAACAATGGGTAGTGTGTACTTGCAGACCCTTGTGGTAAGAAGGCCTGACGTGTGGGATGTGGGGGGTGAGCAGTGTGGAGCTAGGGATATGGGAGAAGGTGTCTCAAGCTCGAAAGTTGTTAAACTTGATATTGAGTACTGAAGGCTTTAGAATTCCCATGAGATGCTGTTCTTCCAGCTTGGACTGAGCTTTGCAACAAGCTTGAGACAGAGATGTTGGCCCAGGAACAAGGTGTCGTGTTGAAGCAGCAGGCAACTGGAAGCTCAGGGACTTTTTGCAGGCAGAATGTAGATGTTCTGTGAATTGGTCACTCAGTCAACACTTTGTTTCCCCAGTGTAGAGGAGACCACATTGTCAGCAGCGAATGCAGCAGACTACATTGTGGGAAGTGCAGGTGAAGTGTTGCTTCACCAGGAAGGTATGTTTGGGCCCTTAGATACTGGGGAGGGAGGAAGTAAATGGGCAGGTGTTACACCTGGGATTGCAGGGGAAGGTGCTGTAGGGCTGTGTGTGTGTGTGTGTTTGTTTGTTTATTTGTTTGTTTGACGACGTGGGGGGGGGTGTCGCATGGTTTGTTGGGGAGAATTTTGGGATTGAAAGTGGAATGAACTAGGGTGTGCTGAAGGGAGCAGCCTGTGAAGAAGGCTGACAAGGGAGGGGAATGGAATATGTGTCTGAAGGTGACAGAATTGGTGGCTGATGATCCTTTGGATGTGGATACTGGTTGGGTAATAGGTGAGGACAAGGAGGACCCTATAGATGCTACAAGATGGAAGAGAGGAGTTGAAGGTTGAAGTGCAGGAGATGGATCAGACTCACCTCAGGGTCCTGTGAACTACAGTGCTGGGGAATCCTCAGTAGAGGAAGACGGTGGACATTTTGGAGGGCCCCTTATCGAAGTTGGTGTAATCAGAACAGATGCATTGGAAATAAAGGAACTGGGAAATTGGAATAGAGTCTTCACAGGAAGCAGGGTGTGAGGACATATAGTCCAGGTAGTTGTGAGAGTCGGTGGGTTTACAGTTGATATTGGTGGCCAGCTTATCCACAGAAATAGAAACAGAGATGTCAAGGAAGGGTAAGGGAGGAGTCAGAGATGGACCAGGTGTAGGTGACAGTGGGTTGGAAATTGGAAGTGAAATTGATAACCTTTTTCCAATTCTAGACAAGACAAGGATGCAGCACTGATGATATCATTGATATATCAGAACGGGTTGTGGGTGGAGGTGGAATAGGACTAGAAAAAGGAATTTTTTTTACATACCCCATGGAGAGACAGGCATATCTAGGGCCTATTAGGTATCCATTGCCATCCCTTTGACCTGAAGAAAGTGAGATGTTGTTGAGGAAAAGGACAAGCTCGACAAGGTGAAAAAGGGTGGCGGTGGGTGGGATCGGTTTGGATCTTTGCCCCAGGAAGAAGTGGAGAGTCCCGACACCGTCCTTATGGGGGATAGGTGTGTAAAGGCATTGCCCATTCATGTTAAAGAGGAGGTAGCTGGAGCCTGTAAACTGGAAATTCTGAAACTGATATAAAGCGTCAGAGAAATCACAGATCTGAGTGGGAAAGGACTGGACAAGGGGAGACAAAACAGAGCTGAGGTAGGAAGAGATAATGGGAACTGTAGATGCTGGAGAATCCAAGATAACAAAGTGTGGAGCTAGATGAACACAGCAGGACAAGCAGCATCTTAGCTCCTAAGATGCTGCTTGACCTGCTGTGTTCATCCAGCTCCAGACTTTGTTATCTGAGGTAGGAAGAAATGACTGCTGTGGGGCAGGCATATGCAGAAACAATGGGTCTGTCCAGACAGTCATGTTTGTGGGTTTTGGAAAGGAGGTAGAAGTGAACTGTGTGGGGTTGGGGAACTGTGAGCTTGCAGGCAGTTGAGGGGAGATCGCTGGATGAAATAAGGTTAGTGACCGTGGTGGATGCGTTAGTCTGATTGATGTATGGGGTTGTGGCCCATGGGGAGATAGGAGGAAGTACCTGAGAGATGGTGTTCAGCCTCTGCAATCAAAACACCGGTCCACCAGACAACACCACCCTGTTCAGCAGGCTCAATTACAAAGTCAGGGTTGGATCTGAGAGCACAGAGTGCAGTCGTTTTGGAGGGATACACGTTCTTATGGTGGTGATGAGGGGTGGGGCAGCAGAGAAATTGAGGCAACCAATGTTACGTCAACAGTTCTTGATGAACAGATTGAGTGCAGGTGAAAGGCCAGAGGGAGGGGGCCAGGTGTCGGGAGAGTTTTGGAGCTGGGCAAAGATGGTCTGTGGGATGGGGAGAGGAATCTTATCTAAAGAATTGGCACCGAGGCAAAGACAATGGAAGCAGAATCCAAAATCATGTTGTGCCCTAAATTCATTAACATGGGGACGCAGAGGGATTAAACCAAGGCCTTTGCTAAGGACAGAACGTTCAGCATCAGAGAGCAGAAATCAGATCGGATAGTAAATACGCAACAGGAGGTGGGGTTGGGAGAGGGG